>NC_044980.1:44900609-45222771 GCF_008728515.1 Papio anubis | reverse complement strand
TTCTAAGATTTTGTTTCCCTCCTATCTATCCCAAAGCCCTATAATGAAACTAATTTTGGTAGGAAAAACTCTAGTGATTAAAAAGCAAAGAATGTAATTTTAGCAAATGTAACCAATGTTAAATAAATATTAATAAAAACTCTAAACAGAGAAATGAATATGTTTTTGATGGAATGCATCTAACTCAGTCTTTTCTTAGAGGTTATAAAGAAAATAAACAGATGCCAATACTATAGAAAGAATGCTGTAAGTATGAACTGCATCACACACACAGCATTTAGTAAGACAATGACGAAGTTGCCTGTTACCAACCTGCGCAAAGTAGAAAATAAATGCAGGGGAGACTTCACTTTCTTCTCTGACAACTTTTTATTGTGCAGGCAATTGGATTTTTCTTTGCTCTGTTTCCACTGCTGTGTAACAAATGTCTGCATGATTCTGTCAATCCAAAGGTAATTCTGTTATCACCACTCCAGGGCAATTTCAATTAATGTTACTGTATTTATTATGTAGAAAATGCATTTATCAAATAAAAGCAAGCACACGGAAATCAGTGAGATGCTAATTTAAAATCATACAAGATTTTTCATCCATAGGAAAGCATCATATAACAAATTCCCAGAACTTAACTGTGACTAGTTATATCACAGTAAATAATAATGATTGCTATTTATTTAAATAATTAAATTATAATATTACTAGGATATAATTCAAACGACAGAACAATAAAGATATAAAAAGAATTATAAAGACGGCCTTCAGGATCAACAACTTGAGCTGAAGTGGCAAAAAAATCTAAATTTTTGGTGCTAGAAATTCAATTTTTAAGAAAATATTTGTTACTAATTATAATGCTATGTATTAAGATAGAAGTAAAGCCATTTTCTTTTTACTTGACTTGCTTCAATATCTTCTTCATGAAAAGGAAAGTAAAGCTATAAAGTCATACATAAAAAGAAAACATGCAGAACTTGCTCTATGTAGAAATATGTGGTCAGCAAATTATATCTTCAACACAGCCCATTTACCTTTGAATATACTATACTAAATTTTAAAAACTGGGTACCCTTAAATTTGTTTAGTTAATATCAGAAGGCAGGATGTTGGTAACTCCTAATCTCGATATTTTCTATGTCAAAATCACTCCATCAGTGCTTTATAGTAAAGAATTCCAGAACGTCAACTGTGGACTTGGACACACTGTTCTTATCTGGGAAAGGTCCCGGGCTTGGATGGCTTCTGTATATCTCCATTTTCCACACGGCAGTGGCCCTCAACACTAATACTTAAGTAGACGTGAAATTTTACAATTAAACATCAAGCATGCAATAAATTAAACTTTTTTTCTTCAAAAATAACTTCAGGATTGCCTGTTTTTTATGCTCTTTTCAGTTATTTCTAACACATTGCTTTGGGATCAGGAAAATGATCCCAATATTTGTTTACCACTTACAATATGTCACGGAGTAAAACAGAAATGTTACAGGCACATTTTTCCCTCTAATTTTCACAGTACCCCCAGCAAGTAGCTGTTATTCCACACATTTCACAAATAAGAGAATGAAATCTGCCCAAGTTAGCACAGATGCAAGTGACAGAGCAGTAGTACGTATATTATCAAATGGGTTTTGATACGTATAACATGTGTTATTCAAATGGGACAGACGTGACTCTTAGCACAACGCCAGTTACTAAGTTCTCAGGATCCTTCAGGTCTTAACAAATTAACTCAGATGACCAGAAAGTATATCAGTTAGGTTTTTTTCTGCTAGTTTTGGTAAGTTCAGAAGAATAAACAGTTACATATTGAATTATTTTGGGGTCCTTTTAGCAGTGGAAGTGGTGAGAAAAAGGGAATAAAACTGCAATAAGTGATGCCATGATTCCAAATTCACAGTAAATTTGCTCAGTCAGCACAAGAAACATTTTATTCCTGTTTGAATTTTTTTACCCAAAATTTCAGCAGGATTTAAATGTAATAATAAGATCATCATTTCTCCCTGTACCTAATTTGAAATTTCCACTGACACAACCCTTTGTATTAAGCAGAGTTAGATTTTCTTCCCATAGAAAATTGCTACTCCTATGCACCATTCTCTAAGAAAGATGGCAAGTGCTTGCCTAATCTTGATAAGCTAAGTGGAACAAAAAACCAAACAGGTCAAAATGGCTAAAAAGTTTCCCACTTTTATATTACATTAGGATTCAAAGTGTGATTCAACATCTAAAATCAATAATTCTTAAACTTGAATACCCAGGTACCTAGTTGTTCTTGGATGCAAAAGAAGTGTTTTCTAAAAGACGTTCAATGTTGTGTTTAATTTCAGGGGTAATCTGGAGTATACATATGAGCACATTTGGTATAACAACCACCTCCTTATAATAGAGAACCATGAAGGGACTTCAGTATTTACATTTGAGTTTGTGTTTACTATTGTGCTGGCAGCACCAAAAGGAACTACTACCATTGCCAGTGATTGGCTGATGGTAGGGGAAAAAAGTGAAAAATTTCAAAGTAAAGTATACATTTCCATCAAGTCAAGAGCAGATGATGTCATGGCCAACTATGTGAAAAAAGGTTCCAGGGCAGTGGAAAAAGCACGTACATAGGGATGACATCATACTGTTTTACATGTTAATTTAAAAAAAAACTATGCACTAGAGCAGCCAGTATTATATTCGAATTGTGATGGTGAAATAGCTTTAGCAAAATAATATCATAAACCAAATTAATAGTATTACTTTGAATTTCAAGTATTTTATTTTGATTTGCACTTAAGTTGTAAATTGAATTTCGTTTTACAAATGTAGGGAACTCTACATATGAAAAATTTATACCTAATTTTACGTTGCAAATATATTTAAGGGAAAACTGAAGATCTGTAATATTTTCCCCCCTTAAACACAACTAAGGTTTGATCAGTGCAGACTCAACATAAAGTCATACAAAAATCAAAGATTATTTCCATTGTCTGTGATATGCTGAGCCTTTGAATGACAGGATACCCTATATAAGACCAATCACTATATCTGTGATATCTGTGTCAGGTCAGCCATGAGAAAATACATGAATATTTTTTCTTTTAGGCTATTTTGACTTCACATTCTCTCAATATTCATTCAATGCCAAACATAAATTCCACATCTTATCTCAAGCAAAGGAATATCCAGGATTATATGAGAAGCAGATTAGTTTATGGGTCATAAGTACTGGTTTAGAGTCAAATCCTGGCTCTATCACTTTCTTGCTGTATGACCGTGAGCAAGCTGCTCAACCTCTCTGGGCTTCAGTTTCATTATCTAGGAAATATGAGAGTAACAAGACCTATTTCATAGAGTTGTTGTAAAGATTAAATGTCTTCTTATATGTTAAACACTTAGAATAGTGCATGACACAAAATAAGCACTGCGTGAGCATTTGCTGTTGCTATTGTTGATAAGATTATTCTGCTGTCTGAAACCACTAGAAAAAAATTTTCCTGTGAAAAAGTTATTCAGTAAATAAGAGTGTCTTTTATTTACTGAAAACCAACTGATAACAAGGAGCCTAGATTCTAAATCTGCCTTCCTAACTTGCTGATGTTTCTAAGAAAATAACCTCTTTATATTGAGTTTCTTTTTATAAAGTATTGTGAGGATGAAATTAGATTGTTAAAATTATGGGATTTTAGGCTGGCAGTGACCTTCAGGATCATAGCCAAATCTAATTATTTATAATTAGGGAAACAAACATATCAGACCAAAATTTCTCAAGGATCATAAAAAAAAAAAAATCTAATCTATATTAACAAACTTTCCACATAGCTAATATTTATCCCTAAAAGCAAGTAACTCTTTAAAAACATTAATCACTTGGATAGGGATATTAATTAAATAGGTTATATATGTTACTAGGTACTTAAACAGTGAAAAAGGCACATAGCTTTCTTTAATTTCTCAGAGTTGGGATTATATATACAATTTTTTTTTTTTTGCTGAGCCTATATAATGTACCCAGAAGCCATTAAGGGTAGAAGGCTATTTATTCCTAGACTTGTGTGCTTTTGTAATTCTTATCTTACTTTGATCAGCTCCATGCCACTTAAAAAAAAAAGTTTGTAAGTGGCTTATAAAAGTACACAAAGTAGAAGAGTATAAAAACAAGGGAGGAAATTGAGTGAGGAAAAAAATAATAGAATAAAAAAATGTGTCAAGGTGAAATGGTGCTCAACTTGGATAACGCCATCCATGCTCATCATGGAGGCAGGCTCCATGCTCATCTCCAAGACATGCAGGATATGGGCACGATGCAGGAAACAAAATCCAATCAAAAAAACACAACCAAGTGCTCTGGGAAAGCATACCTAATCCTAGAATGGAAAACTGAGAAAATTTATCCTGTGAGTCCTTATAAGAGAACACTACGTTACATAATATGCTAAACACATATTGTAAATTGAATTTAATTTTAAAGATGCAGAATTCTAAACATTACGGGTTTATTATCTAATTTTATATTTGTATATCTTTGAACTCAACATTGGGAATTTGTAAGAATGTTTTTTCCTTTCAAATGTAGTAGGCACACAACTCACATTTGAGTAGTGCTGCCTCAATTTAAGTCATAAAAACTTCAGAAAATTCTAGAGCTCTGTAATACATACAAAATCCTAGATATCATATATGTGGCTTCCTACATCAGGCAAAATGATCTCAGTAAGTCCCCTATTTCATATATCAAATATAGTTTCAATAGGTTTTTCTTAGAATATTGCTCAGTAGAAGCCCACATATGATTTCAAATTTAAATCCATTAAAATAAAAGTGATCATATAGACTGCATCACTATGAAAGGCCTAAACCAGGCTTTAAGTATACAGTTATCTAATGGTCTTTCTTGACAAATTTACATTTAAGCTAAATTTGCAGATTTGGAAGAATAAATAATCCTCTGGGAATTCTCCATAAACACAAATTCTTAAAGCTGATATTAAGTATAGAATTTATTGTTTATATTCTGACCATGGCAAACTGAGGTATGTGCCTAAATTTTAAAATTCAGTTCAAATTGGGTGGCTTTATGTCTTCTTATGAAATCAAGGCCCACCTAGACTCTATGTCTAAAGAGAAAGCTGTATTCCCCCTGTGTGGAAGGTTGGCGAAGGAGACCATGTGGATGGCATCATTATTTTCTTCAGGGAAAACCACAACAAGCCCTCTGGATGCATACCAAAACACAGGCCAATGGGTCCCAAAGGTCTGTGTCTCAGATCACATCAGTGATCATCTGATTTTAGAAAAATTTGAGAGTCAATTCTTGCTTCTGTAATTTATCAGTGTTCTCTATTTACTTCTAAGATGCAATTTTCTTTTTTTTTTTTTCTGGTGCCATTGTATCCTGGCTCTATCAGCGTTTTCTTTTTCTATTTTTTAAAAATACATTTTTATATAAAATAGACTTAAAGATCAGAAAACAAAATCAAGATCCAAACAGGAAATAAAGTATTTATTTAAAAAACGAATGTTTCAAAGTGGTAGGAATGGGAAGTAGGTATAGTGCAGGAGTCCAGGGCCAGTGGCTGCCCACCTCTGGGCCCCAAGGAATGAGCAGTGAGAGCCCTCAATAGAGCCCAATAAGAAAGAAAGTCATGTACACGCTGCAGCCTGGAGCAGAGCAGCAGGCTTCAGTGGAAGGACTGGTCAGCTCAGGATGACCTCCTAGGGAGGAAACCAGGGCAGTAAGTACTTCCATCTTACTCTCCTTCCTCCCTCCACTGGTCATGTTAGGGACTCAGAGCCTATGTCTACACAGGTCAGCCTCCCCAGGTAGAGTGCAGGGTGATGGAGGAAAGAGAGTGGATCTGGGATGGCAATAGAAGGACCCTGGCCCAGGTGGAAAAGTGAGGCCTGCTAATAAATTATCAATGCAGCTTTTAGCATCAGGATGATTTCCTCTCTTGAGGGACTTGCTTCAAAAAGTTCTTACTGAATAGAAGGTTTTTGTTTGTTTATTTGTTTGTTTTCATGAACAAAATGAGAACTCGGTTCACTTTAGCAGAAATTTATTTTTTTGCACTTTAGCAAACTTACTTTTTCAGCTGATGTCCCAATCCAAATCGCTCTTTTGTGGAAATCTGAAAGACATCAACAGTGGGCACTAGAAAGGAAAAAGGATCACAGTCACGTATTGACTTGAAACTGAAACTCAACCATCAGCCAGGAAAAGGCTGAAACTGCATTATATATGTGCATATACATATACACACTTAAAAGCAGTGCACATACAGTCCTAAACAATGCTATTTATGCTATATCCACACAGGAGATCATTAATGGTCATTATATATTAATGTATAATATATGTAAATGTAAGAAAGAATGATCTCCAAAGTAAGCAACAGCTGAACTGGCCACATGTAGGACAGTTAGTGCATTACTTTTTAAGTGGAAGAAAGACAACATGTTTGCATCTACAAACATCATTTTTAGAATAAAACAATGGGAGATAAGAAGGCACAGGAGATTTCCTTTTCACGTGATTCATACTTTTACCAGGTGTATATATATATTTAAATTCATTAAAATATATATATATGTTTAATAATATATATGTTTAAATATGTTAAAATATATGTTTATATATGTCTAAATATATATATATTTTTAATCGGTAACTAAATATATAAAAATACATATATACATGTATTTCTTTAAATCAGTAACTATGTTAATTAATAACTTCTCTCAAAAAAGTCACTCATTTTTCATTATTCACTGGTTTAAAGAGTATTTCTTGCACTCATCACTCCAGTCATTTCAGATGAAAGAGTAAAAACACACACGAATATCCCTGCGTCCATGAAGTCGGAAATCCACTGGGAGGAGGAAGATGAAAAACAGATAGAAAAAAAGATACAATGCTAGATGGCAAAAAAGGCTCTGGAGAAAATAAAGATGGGGAAAAACATATGGGCTGCAGGCTATGTGGGCTCAGGTTTAAATGTTAGATAAGAACAAGCAGGAAGAAAATGTCCCAGCCAGAGCCAAGAACAAGGGCAAAGACCCTGAAGAGAAAATATGCTGAAATATTCCAGGAACAGCTGGAGAACAGTGTGGCGAGAGAACTGAACAAGGTCTCATGTCAGGAGATGAGAGCAGGGAAGGAGCATGGTGGAGCTGTGCAGGATCAATTGGTCAAAGAGCAAAGGGAAAAATAGGAAAATCAGTCAGGAACTTATTGCAACAAGTGAGGCAAGATATATAGAACTTGGGTCTGTGGAGGTGATGAACATTTCGGATTCATACTTCTAGGAGAGTGGACAGATTTTGCTGGTGGACTGGATTTGAGGTGTGAAAAAAAGAAGAGGAGTTAAGGATGAATCCAAAGATTATGGCCTGAGCAACCAGAGGGATGAAATTTACCAATTCCTACAATGTGAAAGACTGTAGGAGAAACAGGTTTGGAAAGGCAGATAAGACTAGTTATTTGACCAAATACTTTAAATTTGAGATGCTTATTTGATACTAAAATGGAAATGTTAAGGCAATTGGAGAAGCCCAGCATTTAGGCATTAAGGTGAGAGGAATGTACTAAAGATATAAATTTGGAACAGTCAGAGTGTGTGTGTGTGTGTGTGTGTGTGTGTGTGTATGTGTGTGTGTATATATATATTTATTTAAAGGCATGAGGCTGGATGAGAAACCACTTAGTGAGTGTAGGTAGAGGAAAGAGAAAGTCTGAGGATTAGGCCCCGAGCCCAGCTCAGCAAAGAAGGCTGGGGAGGAATGGCCAAGAGGATGGAAGATTCCAGAGTGCCGCTACCTGGACACAAATTCAAATAAGTTTTTCAGGCCAGGCACGGTGGCTCATGCCTGTAACCCCAATACTTTGGGAGGCTCGGGCAGGTGGATTGTTTGAGCCTAGGAGTTCAAGACCAGTCTTGGAAACACAGGGAGACTCCATCTCTATTAAAAAAAAAAAAAAAAAAAAAAAAAAAAGGCATGGTGACATATGCCTGTAGTCCCAGCTACTTAGGAGGCTGAGGTGGGAGGATCACCTGAGCCTGGAAGGTTGAGGCTGCAGTAGCTGTGATAATGCCACTGTACTACAGCCTGGGTAACAGAGCAAGACTCTATCTGTAAAAAAAAAAAGAAAGAAAAAAAAAAAGATTTTCAAAGAGGAGGTAAACAACTGTTACGAAATACTGCTAAATCAATTAAGATGATAACTCAAAATAGGTTATGAATCATTTGGCAAGAATGAAGTTACTGATGACATTGACAAAAGCAGTGTTTGAGAAATGATGGGACTAAAATCTGACTTGAGTGGATTCAAAGAGAGAAAAGAAAAAGGAAAATGAAGTAAGCTAATAGAGACAACTGTAATCAAGGAAATTAACAGTCAAAAGAAGCAGAGTATTAGGGTCCCAACTGAAGAGGCATTTGAGATCAAGAGGGTGTTTTTGTTTTTGTTTTTGTTTAAGACAAGAGAAATATATGCTGATGTGAGTCTTCTAGGAGAAAAAGAGAAATAAATAGTACAGGAAGGAGGAGGAGAACTGAATTGCTGGGATGTTGTCCCAATTAGGTGAAAGGGAACAGAAACTAGTGTGCAAATGAAAAGATGACATATGGGAGCTTAGATAGTGCCATTCATAGCAACAGGTGGGGCAGCAGATAATTAGAGCAAAGACTGTGTTGCTCATAGGACCTTCTCAGATCACACATCCTCTGTATTGTAAGCCAAATGGTATCCCCTGTTGGCCACTACTTTGGGACACAAATGCTCCATCAATCAAGGAAATTGGGTGTTTGTATCACCAAAAAATTAGTTCGTTTCCTGAGAACTCCTTAATCTTTGTACAGAGAGTAAGGTATAGAGTAAACGTCACTCCAATCCCACTTAACCCAAACCCAAGGCTTTCAAAATTCAAAAGTGCTAAAAACATTCTAACATCTTGAAAACCTCAGTGGAATTAAATGAGAAAGCACTGTATTTTCTCTAAGAAGACTGAAGAAGCTACAATCTCTTCAGAGGCAGACAGAAAAAGTGGGAAGATGAGGGCAGAGAAACAAAAGACATCTACCTACAAAAATGTAGAAAAATCCAAAATGCAGTAGAACTAATGCCTTTACTGAAGAAAACTGGGTATGATATATACGTAGAAAGAAAGAAGGGTTATATAATACTAGATATAAATGTTTATCCAGAACATACAAATTATTCTTATAAATTGATAATACAAAGACCAAAACTTAATCATACTATGCATGACTAGAAAACAAGTGTTAACATTTATCAAAATAATTTTTCTAGAAAAATATAAATTTCAAACATTGACTCAATTAATAGCATAAAATCTAAATGAACTATAATTTTGGAATATACTAAAAGAGTTCATAAAATTCTAAAATTTCCAAAATTCATAAATTGGAATTCATAAAATATTCCAAAATTCAAGTTCTAAAACACATATTACTAATAAAATAAATGTAATTAATTATATTCAGTGTATTAATGAAATATGTTAACAAACAGAAAAACAAGAGGTTGGAGTGTATAGGACCTCTGTACTAGCTGCAATTTTTCTGTAAATTTAAAAACATTTTAAGTTCATTTTTAACAACATTTTAAAAAATTAATACTTTCTTGATAATCAATAATAAGTTAGAAAATAAAATGAACTATAAAAGTCTAATTATCCAAATAAGTACTCAAGAATAAACATAGCTAAAATTAGTGATCTAAGCAAAACAAGCAAACAAACAAACAACAACAACAACAAAAATCCCCAGAACTGTACCGATACATAAAACTAGAAACTACAAATAAATGTTCTTTTATAAGAAAAGAACCTGACAGAAAGTACTAGTGACATATTTTCATGTTTTTAAAAAAGGTCAAAGTTATTCAATGTTTTCTTATCTCTCATATAACTGCAGTTGGGAAGTGAGGGCTGCCCAAGATATGTGGAAATTATTCTAATGCACTGATCATGCAAGAACAGAGGTACCAATAATGAGATGATATGCACAGAAATCATTTTAAAGTACTGTTAGTTGTTTATCATTTTCAACTAAAAACAGCTTTGTCCTGTGATGAAAAACTGCATCTCTATATCAGCAATTCCAGAAACTATACATTATCATAAGAGTGATAAATTATATCATATCTTTATTTAAAGTATATTTCCCCATATATAATACAAATAATCCTTATCTTTAGTTTCAAAGTGGATAAGGAGGTAGATGTCTTCAATTCATATCATTCCCGTTCTCTCACAGATATATTGTCAGATTAGCTGTAGCCAAATCTTGATGTTTAAATAACTGTTATTTATACATTTCCAAAATGTAGGAATAAATCCTTTTCAAAAAGAACTGTTAAGTATGTCAGTCTAGATCTTGAATTAGCCATACATTTCTTGTAAGTCCATTTTACTATAAATGCTGATACCTTCCAAAGACACATTGGAAACACTCTTTTTAAATCACTGAATTTTTAAATCACTGAATTTTGTTATTTCAAAAAGTTTTCATAAAAAATGTCAAATACCAACTTTTCATAAATATCATTGTAAAAGACTTTTGCATGAATTGAAGCCACTAGTTATCAACAGCTAACATACTAAAGGGATCTGTAAGATAAACAATAATAAAATTCAAAGACAGGAAACACATTAGAAAAATAAAGGTTTGACAAAGCAACATAGAGAAGGAAAATTCTATATGGTTAACAGATATTTGGAGAAATTCTGATGAGTAAGTAGAGATGCGCAATTGAAATGATAATGAGTATGTGCTCTCAGCTCAGATTAGACCAACCCATAAAAATTCCACTGTTCATAAGTTAACAGTCATAAAGTCCATAAAATAAGTTATTTAAGGACACTCTTTGCAGCACTGATTATGGCATCAGGGATCTGACCATAATGTAGGTGGCCATCACTAAGAAAGTAAATATGTAAATTGTAGTGGATCTATACTATAGTATATATTAGTGTACATAGAGCAACAGGGCCAGCAATTCTGTTGCTAAGTGGTTAAGAGAATAAAATCTATAGCACAATAGCATTTATGTAAATTTAAAAATGTCTAACAGCATTATGCATTTGACAAGGATATACACATAGGCCATTGTGTTTTGTTTGCTCTCAAGTCCATTCCTCATTCTTCCACCTTTAGGCTGCATTTCCATGGTCCCTTGCCAACTACCTTCTGGTTAGGTTTGACTAATGGAAGCTCTGGACTTGAGGAAGAGACAGAGAAAGAGAATCAAGGTACTATTTCCTTTCTTTTTCTCTCCTCCCTTCTACCCCATCTCCCTTCTCCCTCTCCCCTTCTCTCTTCTCTCCTTTCCCTCCTATTCCCTCATCTCTCTTTCCTTCTCCTCTCCTGTCTTGTGTGGGCATTTTTTAGCAGTTGTCATTATCTTCTCCATGGTTGCAGCTCTTTACCAGACATGTCCTATTTCTGTGGCCATAACTCCTACAGAGCAACTCCTGACATGGTTCTAGAACCTGTAAGATTTCCCTGATATTTGGATTCTGTTGCATACCATCCCTTTTCCAGTGTCACCCCAGCCCCAAGGGACTGTAGTGATCTCTTGCTGTCATCTTCCTTAGTGGTCTCCTCCTACCACTCTCTGATGAGCTTCACCATCCTGCTTTTCTTCCCAACTTTTTAGCCACTGGTTTAACTAACTCTTTAGGTTTAATTTTTCTACCTGAGATACTAGAGTGGTTTGTTTTCTGATTGGATTCTAACAGATGTAGTATCAGATATTGGGAGAGGTCTCAGGCAACACACCGTAAAATGGGATACTGAAATTGAGAAGTTCATCTGCTTAACCTTAATAAGGTGATAACCTATTTACAGATGGAAACTGAAATAATGGTATTCTGTGACAGCCAGAGGCATTATGGGCATAGCACAAACACTCTTCATAAATATTTTCTCACTTTTTTATTTCCTAGCAATAATCCTAATCATAAGTTAGGATAAAACCTAATTATTCTCCTGGAATAATAAGTTAAAAGTTCCTTTTTAGTAACACTGTCTCCAGTTCTATCCATATATTACATATTACTGCACAGTTTCAATCATATTTTCCTCAAATTTTCAATAAGAAAAAAATATCTTGGGGAGTTTACTAGTAAGATGGTAATGTGAGTGAATACTTTTGCACAAACACAGTCATAACCAGTGCCTAATAGAAATAGGAGAAAACCAGTAAAAAAGACCAGAAACTTGGAGTAATGCCATCCCCATGTGAGAAATGCCCAGCAAATTTTGCACAGAGCAGATGGAACCAATCCTAAGGGGCCCTACAGGATGGATGCAAAACTCTCCATTCTATGAAAGAGACAGATGCTATAAAAAAAGTCAACCACCGCTGACACCTCTCAGAACAGGGAGCAAATGAACCCTAAGGCAGAGAAGACACTCTAGATTGGTCTAGCAGGGCTTCCTCCCTCTGCAGATGCTACCTTTTTCGTGACCCTGGACCCATCATCCTTAGTTCTCTCAGAAGCAGACCTTGAGTGCAGACAAGGGACAAATAATGTACTCGGAATTGTTCTCAGGAGGAAACAATAAGAACAAGCGAGAAGGGGCTAGATAGGAAAAGAAAAAGCCAAGCAAGGGTACAAATCCAGGGAAAGTTCTAGTTTCCACCCCATCTTTGTACAGACTTGAAACAGAGTAGCTAGGCCACTGTACCCTCACACTAGTGACACCTCACAAGAGTGAAGGGAAGATAAAAAAACTGCCAAGTACTTACCTGCACTCCCCAGGAAAGAGAAAGCTTATATGTCCAAGGACAAGCTACTGAGGGTCTCAAGTAGAGTTGTTAGCAGCCAAGGGTGCAGAAATGGGGATGGGAGCAAGAGCTGGGAAAGGGGACCCAGGGGAACAGGGTAGGGTACTAGCAGAGCTCACAGCCCTCCCCTCCAGCGGGCAGATCTCAGAGCTGCCAGCCCCAAAGTAGGGTCAGTATGGAATTCTCTTTCTTTCCTCTTATTAATGGAAGAAATTGTTCACACATCACACTAATTTCCAAAAGAAGAACATTTCAACTCTTGCTTGTATATAATATTGAGGAAAACAAAACTCCATCTATAGGAATAAAATGATAAACCTTTGACAATTACTGATTGATGTTCACAACAAAACTCAAAATGACACTAAACAAATAAAATGAAAGCGACTGGTGATAAAGGAGGAATAATATGGAATCAGTAAAGAATATGGCCAAATTAAAAATACAACGGGAACATTAAATTTAAGATGAAATCACGAAAACAATTCACTCAGTGGAGCAGAAGACAGATTGGAAAAAACATATAAAGTTTTCAGATATGAAGGATGAAAGAATTAGAGAAATGAAAAACATGGAGGACAAAAGAGTTAGATCCAATCAGGATATTGGGATTATCAGGTAAAGAAGGAATAATAAATAATTACATAAAATGCACTTGAGGTGAATTAAGACTCAGTCAGGTACACCATGCAAAAATAAATACAGAAAAACTAGTATCAAGGAGAAGAAGAAAAGCAGTCCAAAAAGTACACAACAAAACACAAACAAATCAAAACGGACTTCTTGCAAATAAAAAGAGTTAAAATACTTCAGGCACAAAATGAGAAGTTTCTAAAGCATTTTTGCTTTTTGTAGGAGGAGAACTATCATGACCTCGCTAATTTTACTTGGACAAGTTTGTCTCATTCACAAAACAGAAAGTCATTCTCAGGTATGAAAAAAGAAAACATAATCCTCAGGTTTCCTTGGTTTCCAAATTGTTAAATATATAAATCAACCAATATAGATGAAAGAAAGAGCAGATGAGTTGTGACACTAAAGGAATTGTACTGAACATTAAAATAATCTAACCATGAGTTAAAATGAGTGTTAAAATATTTACAAGACCATGCAAATGTAAAAAATCTTTAAAGAGATATTGTGAAGGAAAATATCTCCCTTACATTCAAGATTATATCAAAAAATAAGTATCAGAGGTAAGATTACATAAAAGCTTGCTTCAGTATCATCTCACACAGATGGGGTTTGGGTGAGTAGAGATTAACCAGCCCAATTTCATTCCTAACCCTAAATAAAGTTCAGACATAAGGATTTCCTTTTCTTTTAATCACCATTAAAATAAAATCAAATGACATTTCAAATCACTAAAATAAGAAAAAAGTTAGCCATATGGCTGAATATGTGGGGAAGGAACAAGAACACATACAACTATGCACTGAAATATTCTTCATATATTACAAATCATTCCCTTATGGCGGATTTAATGACTTGAGGACAGTCTCATGACTTAACATCAAGGTGCACAGCTATTTATAAAATTCTTTGTCAACTTTATAAAAATAAATCATATACACATAGAAAACAGAAACAACACCAAGCCATTTAGCTTTCTTATTACAAGAATTATGAGAAATTACTTTTCTTTACATATTTATATATCTGAAATTATCAGAATAAAAATATTTTAAACACTTATTTTTTCTTGTCCAGCATTAAATCAGTTAGAATATGTAATTTATATTATGCATTGATTAATTTGAATAGAATGTATTATGCAAAGACAGAAAACAAGTGACTAACTTTAAAAATGAAAGATTTTTCCTGTATTTTATAAATCTGAAAGAACAAGTATGTTTCCTATGTGACAACAAACAGTAGATGTATATTCCCTGATATGCCTAAAGGAAAAACATGCAGACATCATAGTAACTTGTGTGGCAGATTAAAGATGCCCATGATTTCACAAGGTGCTGTCTATGTTCCTGTCCCTTGATTCTGGGTGGGCTCTTCAACTGCTGTGATCAACAGAATACAATCAAAGACTCACTATGTCTTTTCCCGGTTGCTTCTACATCCTGTCTCTTGCAACACTTGCATTTGCATCCCAGTCCCCATGGTATAAGAAACCCAAACCACATGAAGAAGCTATGTGTCAGACAGGTACTCTAGCCAAAAGCCTCAACTGAGTCCTGAGATGACACCTGCATCAACTGCTAGCCATTTGGACGTCCAACATCGTGTGTATCCAACTCAGTGAGGCCTTGATTCGGCCCCAGCCCCACCCACATACGACTGCAAATCATGGGAGACTGCAAGCAAGAAGTGCCCAAAGAATAGTGAGAGGTAAGTTTTTTTAAGCCACTAAGTTTTGGGATTTCTTTTTTAATGTAGCAGTAGATAACTGGAACAATGTAAGTAGATACAATTGTGTGTGTGTGCATGCATGCGTGTGTGTGTGTGTGTGTGTGTGTGTGGTAGAAGGTAGGAAAAAACATTTTACCAAGTAAATTTTGGCAAGACTTATGATAGGGTCCTTTGTTGTAAACAGCTATGAGTTGAAATATAATAGCAACATTGTCCCTCAAAGATTCAGCAAACAAATACACTATTATAATCTCCATTTTCAAAGACAGAAATATATTGCATTAAAATTAAATCTCAGAATCAGAGAGAGAAATAATTATATCTAAGGAAAACCCAAAATATATATATTTACTGAGTTTCTACTACATGCAAAGTACTCCTTTGCATTTTTTAAATGTTTGTGTCTCAGAAACTTGTCAGTTTCTGAAAATCTATAAAAAGAAATAAAGAAATAAAATCTATAAAAAGAAATGTTATGTTTCTGTTTCCATAAGTTATATTGGCAATAAACCATCTTTCTTAGAATGCAAACTTCTTTAAATACCATTATCAAGATATTTAGCACTTTTGCTCAGAACTGACAAATGAACACGCATTTTGCTTAAGGCATAGTGCACAGCTAATTAATATTAAAAATAATAAAGAAAGAAATAAAACTAACCTGGGCCATTTAAATACTGCGTAAGTGAACAGTGTAGTCGAACAATTATAGGTTCTGTTCGAATTACTTCCCAAGCCACAGCAATCTCCTCCTGCACAAATATATTTAAAAGATGAATTAATCATTTTTTAGAGTTCAAAATGAAAAAAAAAACACACACACAAACTTTTAAAATTTGTGTTCGCAAAATGCATATAACATGAAGGCCTATAAGTTATCTCAAAACCCACTGTTGCATGAAAATATTGGCCTTCTATGTGTGAGAACTAAAAATGAACACTTAAAATATAACAAAGTATTATAAAAGCCCATAAATTTCAGATAACATTAGAAAAAACAATGCAAATATATATGTTTATAAAATCTCTGCTTCTTTGACAATCACATCAATTCTTCACAAAGCACCTTAACAGTCAATATGTAACTAATAGTATTATAAGACAACTAAAAATTAAATTTCCCCCAAAATAAAATAAATGTATTTTAAATGCATCATTCATATTACATAAAATTGATACTTACATCAAGAAAGCTAACATCGATATGCAGATCAATATCTACATCATCAATGGCTCCATATTCCCTGAAAGCAAAAATTAACATTATTTTTTTCATTTTAATGATGCTTAAAAGATGGTGTGTGTTAGGTTATTTTATTTAAAATTTTAAATCACTAATTCTCATCCTTGATTTTGACAAATAGCTCACATCTAACTGTAGATATGAAATAACTAATAATCTAGTTGGACTGTCATTTTTCTGTTTATACCACATAGATATCTTTCTATTGTCTTGTACATGCACATGCATACATAAAATTAAGAGTTGTTTGGTTCATAGTTTTAAATATTCCGTTTTCTGTGGCAAATTAGTCAATCTTCCCATATGACTGCTTTGTTTTCACTACACTCTCTGAGGATAAGGAGCTGCTTCTGAAGACAAGAAAGGAGTTTATGACATGAGGAAGGAGTGTGGGGAAGACACACAATAATGCGCCCATAATTTTTCCTTCTAGTTAGGCATCAGTGGTTTAGAAGCCAATCTAAGTGTTCTGCCACTTAAATGTCAGTGTTTTGATGGGCAGCTCTAAGAGTCTGATATTTAAAAAAAAAAAAGTAACTGTAGTGTATTCTACAGGAAGGAATTATGAAGACCAACTTTTTTACAGTGCAGGTACTGCCATGAACCAGCATACTTCTTAAGCAAATGAAAGAATATAAAAACAAGTTTTAATATTCTCCATATATACATGTCTGTATTTTTTATATTCTTATAAAACTTTGAAGTTACAAATGCTATACATAGTGAGAGATAAAAACCACAGAAATAACCTAAATGATGAAAGTTAATGACCAATATTTACTCAGCATTGATGTGCCAGAAATTGTTCTAAAGATCTTACATACATGTGATAATTTAATACAGTACTCACAAAACACCTAAGGCCCTACTGCCATCTCCACTTTATAGATGCATAAATTGAGGCCCAGAGTACTAAAGTAACTTATCCATCATCACTCTATAGCAGAGCTGAGACTTGAATACATGTATTTTAGTTACTATTCAAGAAACTAGTACTTTGTGTTCAAAACCAGGTCAAGCACTAATGGATGATCTCATTAGGTCTTCATCACAGCCTTGTGAGGTGGATAATATTATGACATTCATTTTGCCGATGAGAAAATTAAGATTTAAAGATGTGAAAAAAGTTGCCAAATGAAAAATAAGTTAGTGGGGAAGTCGGGAATTGAATATATGTCCAACTCTAAAACTGTGTAAAGTATGGTATCTGGCATATAGTTAAGTACTCACTAAAAATTTATGTCTATTATGTATTCAAGTAATAGAATTATAACAGATAATTGTGGCACTTTATAGAGTTCAGAGAAGAAACTTTTAATGACTGAATAATTTTATGTGACTTAATGAATAAAGGAATCTAGGGGATCTTTTTGCTTTCTAATATAAATGACCAAAAACCAAAGCATATTAGAATATAAAGCAGCCTCTGTGCTTTCTCCATTCTCTCCTTTAAAAATACATTAAAACATTGAGCACATTTTCAACTTTTATGAAATTATACTCTTATTCTTTCATGGTTAATATCTTTAAATATTATATAAAGAAAGGGATAAAAATGATTTGCATAGGTATCCCTTTTTAAAAACCATCAAAGCATCATAACATCTGTGCTTTGCAAACTATTTTCAAACTATTCTAAAAATTTGAAGAGGAAGGAATTCTTCCAAACTTGTTTTATGAGGCCAGCACTACCCTGATACCAAAACCATACAAGGAAACAACAACAAAAGAAAACTACAAGCCAATATTCCTGAAGAATACAGATGCAAAAATCCTCAACAAAATCCTAGCAAACTGAATTCAATAGCACATTAAAAAAACCATATGCCATGAGCAAGTAGGATTCATCCTAGAGAGTGCAAGATGATTCAACATACGCAAATCAATAAACATGATACATCACATTAACGGAATCATGAAGAAAATATTATGATCATTTCAACAGACAAAAGGCATTTGATAAAATTCAACATCACTTCATGATGAAAACTCTCAACAAATTAGCTATAGAAGGAATATAACACAATAGAGGCCAAATTTACAAACCTACAGCTGACATCACATTGAATAAGGAAAAACTCAATGCTTTTCCTCTAAAATATGGACCAAGACAAGGATGCCCATCTTCACCAATCTTATTCAACCCAGTACTGGATGTCCTAGCCAGACCAATCCGGCAAGAGAAAGAAATAAAGGATATCCAGTTAAAAAAGAGGACACCAAATTGTTCCTGTTTGTGGATGACATGATCATATATATATAAAACTCTAAAGACTCCACCAAAAAAACTGTAAAACTAATAAACAAATCTAGTAAAATTGCAGGATACAAAATCAACACACAAAAAAATCAGTAGTGTTTCTGTAGACCACAAATGAACTATCTGAAAAATAAATGAAAAAACAAATCTTATTTACAACAGCTATGAAAAATAAAATATATAGGAATAAATTAAACCAAGGAGGTGAAAGATTTCTACAATAAAAAATATAAAACATTAATGAAATAAATTCAACAGGACACAAAAAATGCAAAGATAATTGCTTGTTTACGGATAGAAGAATATTATTAAAACATCCATACTCTAGCCAAAGCAACCTACAGATTCAATGCAATCCCTGTCAAAATATCAATGACATCCTTTACAGGAATATAAAAAAAATCCTAAAATTCACATGAAAGCACAAAAGACCCCAAATAGCCAAGGCACTGAGCA
This sequence comes from Papio anubis, assembly GCF_008728515.1. Lineage (NCBI taxonomy): Eukaryota > Metazoa > Chordata > Mammalia > Primates > Cercopithecidae > Papio > Papio anubis. The sequence continues at coordinate 45,203,649 of NC_044980.1, read as the reverse complement.
AAAAGAACAAAGCTGGAGACATCACAATACCTTACAAAGCTATAGTAACCAAAACAGCATGGGACCAGTGTAAAAATAGACATGTAGACCAATGAAACAGAATAGAGAACACAGAAATACATCCATACACTTAAAACCAACTGATTTTCAACAAAGGCTCCAAGAACACACCTTGAGGAAAGGGCAGTATCTTCAATAAATGGTGCTGGGAAAACTGTCCATGCACAAGCAAAACAATGAAACTAGACCCCTATCTTCATATACAAAAATCAACTTAAAGTGGATTAAAGATTTAAATGTAAGACCCAAAAATATAAAATTACTGGAAGAAAACACAGGGAAAATGCTTCATGGCATTTGTCTGGCCATGGATTTCTTGAATAAGAATTCAAAAGCACTAATAACAAAAGCAAAAATGGACAAATGGGATTACATCAAACTAAAAAGGAAACAACACAGTGAAGAGACAACCTACAGAATGGGCGAAAATATATCTGCAAGCTATGCATCTCATGAGGGGTTTATATCAATAATATATAAGGAACTCAAACAGTTCAAGAACAAAGACAAACAAACTAATAATCTGATCTTAAAAGGGGCAAAGGCCAGGTGTGGTGGCTCATGCCTGTAATCCCAGCATTTTGGGAGGCCAGGCAGGGCAGGTCTACTGAGGTCAGGAGTTCGAGACCAGCCCAGCCAACATGGCGAAACCCCATCTCTAATAAAAATTCAAAAAAATTAGCCAGGTGTGGTGGCACGCACCTGTAGTCCCAGCTACTCAGGAGGCTAAGGCATGAGAATCGCTTGAACCCAGTAGGCAGAGGTTGCAGTGAGCCAAGATCACACTACTGCACTCCAGCCTGGGTGACAGAGTGAGACTCTGTCTCAAAAATAAAAATAAAAGGCAAAAGATCTGAATGCGCATTTCTCAAAAGACATACAAATGGCCAACGGGTACATGAAAAAATGTGCAACATCACTGATCATCAGGGCAATGCAAATCAAAGCCACAGTGAGATATCACTTCGCTCCAATTAGAATGGCTGTTAGCAAAAAGATAAAACATATAACAAATGCTGATGTGGATGTGGAGAAAAGAGAATCCTTTTGCATTGCTGGTGGAAATGTAAATTGGTATAGCCATTATGGAAAACAGTATGAAGTTTCCTCAAAACATTAAAAATAGAACTACCACGTGACCCAGCAGTTTCACTATTGGGCAATTAACCAAAGGAAATGAAATCAGTCTGTCCAAGAGACATCTGTGCCCCCATGTATACTGCAGCACTATTCACAACAGTCAAGATGCAGAATTAACCTAAGTGTCCATTATTAGATGAATGGATAATGAAATGTGGTACATATACACAATAAAATACTGCTCAGCCATAAAAATGAAGGAAATCCTGTCATTTGCAGCAACATGGATGAACCTGGGGGACACTGTGTTAAGTAAAGTAAGCCAGGAAAAGAAAGACAAACACTGCATGATCTAAGTCATTTGCAGAATCTAAAAAAAGCTGATCTCATAGTAGTACAGAGTAGACTACCAGAGGTTGGGAAGCATAAAGGGAAAGATGATGAAGAGGAGAAATTGGTCAATGAGTACAGTATCACAGTTCAATAGCAGAAATAAGTTATAGCATAGTAGAGTGACTATGGCAAACACTAGTATAATATATATTTCAAATTAACCAGAAGAAAGGATTCTTGATGTTCTCACCACAAAAAAAGATCAGTGTTTGTGGTGATGGATATGCTAAACACCATCATTTAACCATTACATAATGTATATATGTATTGAAACATCACATTGTAAACCACAAATCTGTACAATTATTGTGTGTCAATTAAAAATAAAATTTTAAAAATTGTGTAAAGCACAGTATCTGGCACTAAATAAAAATTTCTATCGACTATTCAAGTAATAAAATATAATCCCTTTTGTAGGGTTCAGAGAAGAAATTTGTACTGATTAAATGGTTTTATGTAATTTAATGAGAAAGGGAAAGTGGGAGATTTGTTTGCTTTTTGATATCTATGATCAAAATAATGTCAGCATATCCAAATATAAGGTAGTCTGTGTGCTTTCTCTGTCCTCTCCTTAAAAATATATTACAACATTGGTCGGGCGCAGTGGCTCATGCACTTTGGGAGGCTGAGGTGGGTGGATCACTTGAGGTCAGGAGTTTGAGACCAGCCTGACCAACATGGTGAAACCCTATCTCCACTAAAAATACAAAATTAGCTGGGTGTGGTGGCAAATGCCTGTAGTCCCAGCTACTTGGGAGACTGAAGAAGGAGAATTGCTTGAACCCAGGAGGTGGAGGTTGCAGTGAACCAAGATCGTGCCATTGCACTCCAGCCTGGGCAACAAGAGCAAAACTCCATCTCAAAAACTAAATAAATGCATATATATCTATGTGCGTGTATGTGTGTGTGTATATATATATATATATAGAGAGAGAGAGAGAGGGCACATTTTCATTTTTAAGGAAATTGCACTTTTTATTCATGGTAATATTTTTATAGGTTACATAAATAAATGAATAAATATTTACATAGGAATTAATTTTTTAAAACCGGCAAAGCATCAATAATGTCTGTACTACATGATAAACATTAAAGGATAAGATTATGTGCAAATTTCGATATGAAAGTATACAGAAAGTACGACAAGAATAAGAGCCAAGCAAATGAACACTTTCATCTCTGCCTTTAGTTCAGGGTACAGCAAACATTTTCTGTGAAGATGAAGACAGTAAATATTTTAGGATTTTCAGGCCACATACAGCCTCTGTTGCATCCATCTTTCCTGTCTGTCTCTCTTTCTTTCTTTCTCTCTTTCTTTCTCTTTCTTTCTTTCTTTCTTTCTTTCTTTCTTTCTTTCTTTCTTTCTTTCTTTCTTTCTTTCTTTCTTTTCTTCCTTTCTTTCTTTCTTTTCTTTCTTTCTTCTTCTTTCTCTTTCTTTCCTTCCTTCCTTCTTTCTTTCTCTTTCTTTCTTTTCCTTCCTTCTTTCCTTTCGCTTTATCTCTTTCTTTCTCCTTCCTTCCTTCTTTCCCTCCCTCCCTCCTTCCTTCCTCTCTTTCTTTATTTCTTTCTTTTTCTTTCCTTCCTCTCCCTTCCTCCCTTTCCTTCCTCTCTCTTCCTCCCTTTCCTTCCTTTCTTTTCTTTCATTCCTCTCTTCCTCCCTCTCTCCTACTTTCCTTCCTTCCCTCCTTCCCTTCTTTTTTTCCTTCCTTCCGTTCTTTCTTTCCTCTCTCTTCCTCCCTCCCTCCCTCCTTCCTTCCTTCCTTCCTTCCTCTCTCTTTCTTTTTCGTTCTTTCTTTCTTTCTCCAACCCTTTTAAAAAGTAAAACCATTTATAGTTCACAGGACTCTTCAAAACAAACCTCACAGCCCAATTGTTGTAATTTGAATGACCCTGAACACTGGCAAATATTTAATAAATACAATAGATCCGATATCCATTGTGAGGCATGTAAAAAGAAAGAGCCACTAAACTGAACAATGAGGAAGGATGATGAATGACGTTTAAGAAAAGTTTCCGTGTGTGAAGAGGCCCTGTCTACAACCACACTTCACTAACATAAGTTAATCCTAAGAAAATAGTAACAAATATATTCAAAGTCTTACCTACAGCCATGTGTGTAAGAGCAGAAATTGAGAAAATAAATATAGAATAATAAGGAAACAGTTAAGTAAACTATAGCATGTTGTTAGGAGAAAAAATTACCCATTAGTGAAGGAGTCAATACAAAAATATTCATATCCTGGGGGAAATGTTGCAAATATACTGACAGGCAGATTATCAAAAAAGCATGGAAGCTAAAATGATATTTTTAAGAAAATAGAAATAGGAAAATCAAGAGTAAAAACAGTACTTATATATCAACTCTAAATTGTGTGTAAAACTTATTTTATGAAAAATGTTATGATTTTCTAAAAACATATGCCTACTTTTTCTGGTAAAAAAGGTAATAAAGGCTCATTATATAAAATGTGAGAAATTTTTAAATGCATAAAAATAATCTGTCTTATCACCATATGGACATAATTCTTTTTGCTTATATCTCATTCCAGTCTCTTCCATGTATACAAGAATTATACAGTGTAATATATAAAGATTTTGATTCTGTTCTTTCACTTCTTCTATGATCAGCTGTTGTTCCCATATTGCATTATATTTTATATAATACAATACATAATTTTATAATATAAAATATATTACAAAAAATATATAAAAATATAAAAATATATAAAAAATATAAAAAAATTATATTATAAAATTATGGATTTTATATAATATAAAATTTTATAATGTAAAATTTTATAATTTTATACATAATTGTATAATAAAATATTTGGTTCCTTTTTATTTTTTTACAGTATAAATATTGGTAAACAGCAACTGGATAAAAAAAATCTATCTGTATCAGTCTTCTGGTAGAATCACTTCTTGAATCACTGGCTTAAATAAACATTATAACCATATTTGGGATTCTTGATGTATATTGTTTAATTACTGTCTTAAATGGCTACAACAACTTATAATTACACCAGCCAGTTTATCACCATGACCTTTTCTACATTCTCATCATCATAAGACATTTTTTTTTCTCCCGTCTTTGCCAATTTTATGGGAGGAAAACATAAAACATTTTTTTTTAACTTATTTACATTGGCAAAACGCTGGTATGTTTACAGGCAGGAAGATTAAAAAATATATATCAGTGGGGGGTCGTAGCAAGATGGCCGAATAGGAACAGCTCCAGTCTCCAACTCCCAGCCCGAACGACACAGAAGACAGGAGATTTCTGCATTTTCAACTGAGGTACTGGGTTCATCTCGCTAGGGAGTGCCGGACAATGGGTGCTGGTCAACTGCTGCAGCCCGACCAGCGAGAGCTGAAGCAGGGCAAGGCATCACCTCACCTGGGAAGCGCAAGGGGGAAGGGAATCCCTTTTCCTAGCCAGGGGAACTGAGACACAGAACACCTGGAAAATCGGGTAACTCCCACCCCAATACTGTGCTTTAAGCAAACAGGCATACCAGGAGATTATATCCCACACCTGGCCGGGAGGGTCCCATGCCCACGGAGCCTCCTTCACTGCTAGCGCAGCAGTCTGCAATCTAACCACAAGGCAGCATCGAGGCTGGGGGAGGGGCGCCCGCCATTGCTGAGGCTTAAGTAGGTAAACAAAGCCTCTGGGAAGCTCGAACTGGTGGAGCTCATGGCAGCTCAAGGAAACCTGCCTGTCTCCGTAGACTCCACCTCTGGGGACAGGGCACAGCTGGGGCAACAACAACAACAACAAACAACAAACAGCAAACTCCTCATAGACGCAGAACGACTCTCTGTCTGACAGTTTGAAGAGAGCAGGATCTCCCAACACGAAGTTGGAGATCTGAGAAGGGACAGACTGCCTGCTCAAGTGGGTCCCTGACCCTGAGTGTTTCAAACCTGGTGGCCATCCCACTAGGGCAGTCTGACACCCCACACCCTCACAGGGTGAGTACACCCCTGAGAGGGAGCTCAAAGTGGGAATCAGACAGGTACACTCGCTAGTTCAGAAATATTCTATCTTCTGCAGCCTCTGCTGCTGATACCCAGGCAACAGGGTCTGAGTGGACTCAAGCAATCTCCAACAGACCTACAGCTGAGGGTCCCGACTGTTAAAGGAAAAACTATCAAACAGGAAGGACACTCTACACCAAAACCCCATCAGTAATGCTGCCACCATCATCAAAGACCAGAGGCAGATAAAACCACAAAGATGGGGAAAAGCAGGGCAGAAAGATGGAAACAAAAAATAAGAGCGCATCTCCCCTCAGTAAAGGAGCCGCAAGAGCTCATCACCAGAGCACAAATGGATCAAAGCTGGACGAGAATGACTTTTGATTGCATATATACAGCGCTGCCAAACCACTTCCAAACTTCAGAGCTAAAGGAGGAATTACATACCCAGCAGAAACCAAAAATCTTTGAAAAAGAGTGGAATTTTATTGATAACTGTGAATAATTTAACGGTAGCAAACAACGATGGAGATAAACCATGTACACGAGAAATAATGCGGACAAATACACAAGCTTCAGTAACCGACTCGACCAACTGAAGAAAGAGTATCAGCATTGAGGATCAAACCGAATGTGAAATGAAGCGAGAAGAGAAACCCAAAAGAAAAAAGCAGAAAAGAAATGAACAAGCCTGCAAGTGAAGTATGCGCGGGATTATGTAAAAAGATCACCCACGCCTGATTGGGGTGCCTGGAAAGTGAGGGGAAATGGAATCCGTTGGAAAACACCCTTCAGGATATCCAGGAGAACGCCCCAACCTAGTAGGCAGGCTAACATTCAAATCCAGGAAATACAGAAAACGCCACAAAGATACATCGAGAAGAGCAACTCCAAGACACATAATTGCTGATTCACCAAAGTTGAAATGAAGGGAAAAAAACCCAAGGGCAGCCAGAGAGAGAAAGGTCGGTTACCCACAAAGGGAAGCCCATCAGACTAACAGCAGATCTCTTGGCAGAACTCTAAGGCCAAGGGTGAGAGTAAATAATATTCAACATTCTTAAAGAAAAGAATTTTAAACCCAGAATTTCACATCCAGCCAAACTAAGTTTCATAAGTGAAGGAGAAATAAAATCCTTTACAGATAAGCAAATGCTTAGAGATTTTGTCACCACCAGGCCTGCCTCAAGCAAGAGACTCTGAAGGAAGCACTAAACATGGAAAGGAAACAACTGCGTTCAGCCACAAAAAAAGCCAAAATGTAAAGACCATCGAGGCTAGGAAGAAACTGCATCAACTAACGAAAGCAAAATAACTAGTTAATATCATAATGACAGGACTCAGTTCACACCTAACAATATTAACCTCCTAAATGTAAATGGACTAAAATGCTCCAATTAAAAGACACAGACTGGCAAACTGATAAAGAGTCAAGGACCCATCAGTCTGCTGTATCTCGTGGAGACCCATCTCACAGTAAGTATATTACATACTCAAAAATAAAGGGATGGAGGAAGATCTACCAAGCAAATGGAGAACAAAAAAAAGTAGGCTAGTAATATCAGTCTCATGATAAAACAGACTTTAAACCATCAAAGATCAAAAGAGACAAAGAAGGCCATTACATAACGGGTAAAGGGATCAATTCAACAGGAAGAGCTAACTATCCTAAATATATATGCACCTAACACAGGAGCAATCTAGATTCATAAAGCAAGTCCTTAGGACTTACAAAGAGACTTTGAAATTCTATACAATAATAATGGGAGACTTCAACACTCCACTGTCAACACATTAGACAGATCAATGAGACAGAAAGTTAACAAGGATATCCAGGAATTGAACTCACCTATGCAGCAAGCAGAACCATTAGACATCTATAGAACTCTCCACCAAGAATCAACAGAATATATACATTCCCTTCTCAGCACCACATCACACTTATTCCAAAATTGACCATAATTGAAGTAGCACTCCTCAGCAAATGTACAAGAACAGAAATTATAACAAACTGTCTCTCAGACCAGTGCAATCAAACTAGAACTCAGACCAAGAAACTCAATCAAAACCAAGCCAACTACATGGAAACTGAACAACCTGCCCTGAATGACTACCGGGTACATAACGAATGAAGGCAGAAATAAAGATGTTCTTTGAAACCAATGAGAGAACAAAGATACAACATACCAGAATCTCTGGGACCCACATTGAAAGCAGTGTGTAGAGGGAAATTCTATAGCACCTAAATGCCCACAAGAGAAAGCAGGAAAGATCAAAAATTCACACTGTAACATCACAATTAAAAGAACTGGAGAAGCAAGAGCAACGTATCAAAAGCTAGCAGAAGGCGAAATAACTAAGATCAGAGCAGAACTGAAGGAGAGAGACATAAAACCCTCCAAAAATCAATGAATCCAGGAGTTGGTTTTTTGAAACGATCAACAAAATTGACAGACCGCTAGCAAGACTAATAAAGAAGAAAAGAGAGAAGAATCAAATAGAGGCAATAAAAAATGATAAAGGGGATATCACCACCAACCCCACAGAAATACAAACTACCATCAGAGAATATGATAAACACCTCTACACAAATAAACTAGAAAATCTAGAAGAAATGGATAATTTCCTGGACACTTACACTCTTCCAAGACTAAACCAAGAAGAATTTGAATCCCTGAATAGACCAAGAGCAGGCTCTGAAATTGAGGCAATAATTAATAGCCTAACAACAAAACAAAGTCCAGGACCAGATGGATTCACAGCTGAATTCTACCAGAGGTACAAGGAGGAGCTGGTACCATTCCTTCTGAAACTATTCCAATCAATAGAAAAAGAGGGAATCCTCCCTACCTCATTTTATGAGGCAAACATCATCCTGATACCAAAGCCTGGCAGAGACACAACAAAAAAAGAGAATTTTAGACCAATATCCCTGATGAACATCGATGCAAAAATCCTCAATAAAATACTGGCAAACCGGATTCAGTAGCACATCAAAAAGCTTATCCACCACGATCAAGTGGGCTTCATCCCTGGCATGCAAGGCTGGCTCAACATATGCAAATCAACAAACATAATCCAGCATATAAACAGAACCAAAGACAAGAACCACATGATTATCTCAATAGATACAGAAAGGCTTTTGACAAAATTCAACAGCCCTTCATGCTAAAGATGCTCAATAAATTCGGTATTGATGGAACGTACCTCAAAATAATAAGAGCTATTTATGACAAACCCACAGCCAATATCATACTGAATGGGCAAAAACTGGAAAAATTCCCTTTGAAAACTGGCACAAGACAGGGATGCCCTCTCTCACCACTCCCATTCAAATATAGTGTTGGAAGTTCTAGGGCAACTAAAAGAGAAAGAAATCAAGGGTATTCAGTTAAGAAAGAAGAAGTCAAATTGTCCTCGTTTGCAGATGACATGATTGTATTTAGAAAACCCCATTGTCTCAGCCCAAAATCTACCATGCTACCCCAGCAAAGTCTCAGATACAAAATTAATGTGCAAAAATCACAAGAATTTTATACACCAGTAACAGACAAACAGAGAGCCAAATCATGAATGAACTTCCTATCTGGCCAATTGCTTCAAAGAGAATAAAATACCTAGGAACCAACTTACAAGGGATGTAAAGGACCTCTTCAAGGAGAACTACAAACCACTGCTCAGTGAAATAAAAAGAGGACACAAACAAATAAAATGAACATACCATGCTCATGGATAGGAAGGAACTAATATTTGAAAATACAATGCTGAATGACAGACCTAAAATGCCATCCCCATCATACCGTTTATTTCCTTTCACAAAATTGGAAATGCTTTTGAAAGTCGGCATGGAACCAAAAGAGCCCGCATTGCCAAGTCAATCCTGGAGTCAAAAGAACAAAGCTGGCGTGCACTATGCTACCTTGACTTCAAACTATACACCACAAGGCTACAGTAACCAAAACAGCTGGTACTGGTACCTTGCTCAGAAGAGTGACCAATGGAAATGGTTCATATCCCTAGAAATAATACCACATCTACAGCCATCTGATCTTGACAAACCTTGAGAGAAATCAGCAGAAATGGCACCTCACAAGCAAAATGGAAAATTGGCTACAAGCAGTTTGAAACCCAACCTTCCTTTACTCCTTATAATGAAAATTTCAATTCAAGATGGATTAGAGACTTAAATGTTAGACCTAAGACCATAAAACCCTAGAAGGTCCTTAGAAAACTATTCAGGACATAGTATGGCAAGACTTCATGTCTAAACACCAAAAAGCAACTAAAGCCAAACGCACAACAGGACTGAATAAACTAAAGAGTTTGCACAGTTAAAGTGAAACCAACACCGGATGGTTATAGCAACCAGAAATGTATAAAATTGGGCAAATCATCTGACAGCGAAATGAATCAAACCCAAATCAAACAAACTTTACAAGAAAAACAAACAACCCCATCAAAAGTAAAGGATACATATTTCAAAAGAAGACATTCATACAACCAACAGATTGACATGAACAATGCTCATCATCACACATCAGAGAAATGCAAAATCAAACTCAAATGAGATACCATCCACACCAGTTAGAATGGCAATCATTAAAAAGTCAGGGAAACAACAGGTGCTGGAGAGGATGTGGAGAAATAGGGGAACACTTTGGCACCCAGGACAAACCAGCCCCAACCATTATGGAAAACAGTATGGCTGACCAAGGATCTAGAACTAGATGCACCATATGACCAGCCATCCCATTACTGGCATATAACCAAAGGATTATAAATCATGCTGCTATAAGCGACACATGCACGCATGTTTATTGCGCACTATTCACAGCAAAGACTTGAATCAACTCCAAATGTCCATCAGCACTGGATTAAGAAAATGTGGCACATATACACCATGGAATACTATGCAGCCATAAAAAGGATGAGTTTGTGTCCCTAGGAGTACATGCCAAGTTCACCATTCTTAGTAAACTATCACAAGAACAGAAACCAAATAACAAGATCTTCTCACTTATACGCGGGGAACTGGAACAATGAGATCACTTGGACTTGGGAAAGGGAAACATCACACCACCGGGCCCATCACGGGAGGGGAGGGGAGGGGAGAGGGGATTGCATTGGGAGCGCACCTGATGTAAATGACGAGTTGATGGGTGCTGACGAGTTGATGGGTGCAGCACACCAACATGGCAAAAGTATACATATATAACAAACCTGCACGTTATGCTCATGTACCCTAGAACTTAAAGTATAATAATAATAATAAAAAATATGGATATCAGTAAGACCCTTATCCACAACTGTTTTCTCCATAAATAGTTTTTCAGATTACTTCAACAGAATTTACCATAAAAGAATAATCAGAATGTGCATACATGCCTTTAAAACCACTTACATGTGAATTTGTAAGTATTTTGTATATGATTTCTTAAATGACGTTTTGGTTAAAAGTATCTTCCCAATTTCTAACGCTCCAAAAAAAGAAAATGAAGGGTTGCAAGTGTTCCTCTTCTTCACCATAGCAGAGCATGAATAAAGAATTTTAAGGAGGCAGAGGCCCTAAAGGTTTGCAATTAACTGGATTCTGTAGGTGTAGATCTATAAATAGTTACCCTTTTTTGTTTGTATGCCAGATTTCAAAGAATTTACAAATGACTCTCTGTATATGCAAACCCATTTCCGTTGTGATGCCCTTTTTATATAATGTCAATAATTTCATATTTCCCACTCAGAGATTACAAAGCGTGATTACAGTTTGTCCAGATGCAGCGACCCAGTCATCAGGATTGCTTCTATATCTGAGTAACTTTCAGCGGCCCAGGATCTCATGAATAGCAAATGCAGAATCAAGTTGAATGCTTGAAATATGACTACAACTTGAATTGTGAAGCTAGATATCTGATTGTGTCCTGAATGTAGTATTCGATATATAATAACTCAAAATAATTTCATGTGCTGCCTATATTTCTTCACTGTGAAAAGATCACATCAAATTGATGAATTTGAATTTTTTTAACATGAGGGAAACAATACAAAAATGATCTAATGAAATTGTTTCATTCTGGTCTGAAAAGAATGCCTCCACAAATGTTCTTTCCTGACATGTAGTGATACATTAAATTTGGGGTGAGCTACTCTTTTAATCTACATTTCTTGAAATCTGGTAATTTGATTTTGGATATTTAAATGTGACTTAGCTCATTTAAGCATAGATGTATAAAGTTTTTTTTTTCAATGAATGTGGACTTTTGAGCCACTGTGTTAGAATTCTTAGCAATTTGTTCTCCTATTTTTAATGGAACTACTCAAGACAATATCCTCACTCATGAGACATTCACATACACACTTACAATATATTAACATTTAATATATTGGTCCTCCTTTATCTATAAAGCTTCAGCTTATTCATTACACTGTTATGATGTTTTATAATGCAGCCTGATCAAAATCAGCAGTCATTGTGTTGGTTATGAAAATATATTTCAGATATCTAGCCTTCCTTTATTAACTGTATGGAAACACACACACACACACACACACACACACGTGCATGCATGAAACTCTACCACATGTTTCTAGGAAGTAAGCCTCTATTACTACTTGGTTATTTCTTCTTTCAAAAACTGGATGGTTATATTTTGAGAAGACATATTTTGTGAAGATACATACACCTTCCCGTGTCATCTGAAACTCAACAGCTTGCATGTCTATCTCTGCATGCCTACTCAATGTGTGGTTTTTGCCCAGCGTGGGAGACATGTTTGTGAATGGGCCAAGAAATATGCAAACTCAGTAGTCAGGAAGAAATTCTGGCAGATTAAAGAATTTGCAAGACTGCATCCAAGGTAGCTATACATTTCTCTAAAGAACAACAGGGCTGAGAAAAATTTTAAAATTAGATCCAGATAAGAAAGGAAGCTCATGTAAAATTGTGCATAAGAGGTACAGTATAAACAACTGCTAGAACTCTGCAGTCAGCTTAACAATCCTCAGTTTTGCTAGGAGAAAGTCCTTGCGTTGGGAGTAGTGGTTAGTGTCTAGGATCTGAGCACCTAAAGCTTACATCTAGATTATGTCCCCGTGTTTTGGGAAAATGCTCTCTCCTTTCTTTCCCCTCTGTGCCCCCTGTCATCATTTCCCTGATTTTCAGAGTCAGACTGTTTTTATTCTTTGGCTTGGAGGCAGAGGGTGAAGACTCAATATGCTAGAAAGGAGATTACAAAACATTCAATCCAAGATCTTTTTTGATGAATGATATACATCTATGTAGGCTAAGGTATGTTGTGGTAACAAGCATTTTCAAAATCTCAGTGGCTCAACATGAAAAAAGATTTGTATCTCACTCTTACCTTATGGTTAATATAGAATTGGGGGTTAGGGTGGGGCAGCTCACTGTTGTCACGAAGGGGCCCAAGGAAGCAGAGCTGAGGGGACATGGGAACTAACACACTAGCACTTGGCTCACATATGACTGGCCAAAATTAGTGATATGTCCATGCCTAACATTAAAGAGTACAAGGAAATACAATCCTACCATAAGACCAGAACAGGAGAACCAGAAGATACGTAAGCAGTCCTACTGGCCACTACAAATGAGAATTTAGAAATTTAGAGAATTTAAAGCAGTGCATTCTGAGGTATGCACTTTTTTCTTTCCTTTCATTTACTGTTTTTGTTTTTTAAAGGAGATATATGTTTGGTGGGCATGAGTAACGTGATATAGGTTCCTCAAGCCACCCCAAATCGTCAGAATGCTCGTTTCCCAAACATTACCCTCAAAAGGCCCGATTACAATTGTCTGTGCACAAAAAGTGATTGAAATAGTCACAACAGTTGACTGTTCACAACAGAACAGTCACAATAGAACAGTCACAATTTTAGAAGCTTCCAGCCTACATTAAGCATTAGTCACAATAAAAAGGTTAGACTATTACTCATATGACTTAAATTTTCTAAATGAAAGATGGCATGATCATAAGGCAAATAATATTTTATATTAAATGGAAGTTTTAAATTTCACAAAGAAACTATCAGAATCATTTCTTTCCTAAACAAATATGAATTTTCTGATCTGTAATTCCCTTTCTAAAAATAGTAATTTTAATTTATTTTCCAATGACACTGATCAATTTTATTTTCATAAATATATAGAGAGATATATTTTATGAAAAATACAAAATGCGTTTTGTTGAATGATTCAAGATGACACTTATTCAGACTGATCACAAAAGTTCATGTTGCCCCAAGACCTAACTCACTTCCTATACAAGAGAGTATAAATCAGAATTATCATCAATGTTTACATGTATGATTCAACAGCCAGTAGTAGGCTTTTGGATAGTATGGCGAGGTAGAATTGTCATTACCTACTTAAGTAATGTATCATCACTCACTTTTTCTACACCTTCTTTCAGCCTTCTTTAAGAGGATTTTGCCTCAACAACCTCAGGATTTTGCCTAGGCAATCTCAGTTACTTCCATCTCTTACATAGAACTTAGATGTGGTTAGCTGCCTTTCTCATTAGACGTTGCTTTAAAAAAAAAAAAAAAAAAATTACTACTAATAGCCTGTTGTGCATATTGAGGTACTTTCGCTCTTCAAACTTCATTAAGCTCTTATAAGCTCCAATTAGGTAAAAGAACAGCTAATTAGAACAGTCTGTTTTCAACAGACTTAGAACTTGGCAAGGAAGATGATTTCAAGACCTTCTGCCTAACTACCCGCCTCTTTTCCCTTGAATCCAAGCCTAAGTATTTGAGACTAGACAGTAAATTCATTCTCATTTAAGTAAATCAAACTAGTCCTGTTGTGATTCACCTTTATTCCATGAAGCCTCTAGGAAGTTATTTATTTTGGAAATATCCTCTACAGCTAGAGAAAATCTAGAGCAGACAGGAACATGGCTTACATTCATTAAGATTTAAACTGGACCAAAACTATTACAAGTGAAAAGGGTAAGGGGAAAAAAATTCAAAACACTGATATGACTTTAGATACTTCATTTGACTGAATTTCCAAACATTTTTTAATCTAATTTCAGCAGTGAACAATTATCACTAACTTTAATAATAGAAAATACTAATGCAGATCATCACAGGTACTTAACAAATGCTTGGTGAAGAAACAAAAAAAAGACCTTCATTTATACATGGCAATATGACTGGGGCCTAGACAGCATGGAAATATGTTTTAGAAAAATATTAAACTATAAAAGAAATCAACATGTGCTAAAGTTGTCCACTAAACAAAAATACTTTTTTTTTTTTTTTTGAGACAGAGTTTCGCTCTCGTTGCCCAGGCTGGAGTGAAATGGCGCGATCTTGGCTCACTGCAACCTCCGCCTTCTGAGTTCAAGCGATTCTTCTGCCTCAGCCTTCCCGAGCAGCTGGGATTACAAGCACCTGCCACCGTGCCCGGCTAATTTTGTATTGTTAGTAGAGATGGGGTTTCTCCATGTTGGTCAGGCTGGTCTCGAACTTCTGACTTCAGGGAGTCTGCCTGCCTCGGCCTCCCAAAGTGCTAGCATTACAGGCGTGAGCCACCGCGTCCAGCAACCAAATTATATATTTCAAATAAAAGGAAGTTGAAGTCTATGTTGTATTATGATTGTTAGTTATATCCCATAGACATATTTTGGTGTATATAGAGACGGAGATTATTGTGCTTAAAATTAAAGTTGTAGGCTTTCAAGCAAAGTTCAATTACTGTTAAAAAACAAAACAAAACAAAAAACAGCCATTGTTTTGGACTATGTATTGATAGTCCCAATTGCCTTCTTCACATATTTATTCTATAACACTTACAAATATGCACATTACCTAATCTGGAGCCATAATAGAGATCAGTGTGAAATTATTGAAGCTAATTTGCTAAAACTTTGAAGTTTGCAAAGACTCGCTTTTCCAAATATAATCCCAACACTTTCATTCAATTGTAGCCTAATATACCTTCATGAGTAGAATAGAGATGGTCTGGGTATACAATCCCAGTTTATCTTAGACTGCAGATGGTAGGGAGTTTCTGTTTCTGCAGTTAAAATAAAATGTTTGGCAATTATAAATTACAGCTGTGCTGTACTTTCCAATTAAAATTATTTGTTTGCCCTCTCAAAATATGTATATGTCCATTGAAGAAGTTACAACCAGATAATGTGAACGTCTTTTTTCAGATGTTGCCACTGAAAACAATCAGGATGCCAGCAGCCTATATTTCATGCATGTCCCATGTTATGCTAGGTACCACAATACATGAAGAATTAAAATCCAAACCAAAACAAAATGAACAAGAAAAAGCACTGCCCAACCATTCACAGAATTCAGTCTAGAGGGGGAGACGTACGTCAAATAATTAAAAGACATGAGATGAATAATAAACAAGGTAAGAGCCAAATGTGATGGGAGTCCAGAGAACAGAGGAACTTATCTGCATTGGAGATTCCAAGAAGGCTCACAGAGAAGCTGACCCATGGACTGGGGCTCAAATAGAGACAGCAGTGGGATTTGAAGAGACGCATTCCCTGATCAAAGAATTGCTTATGCAAATGCCCAAAATGAAGAGGAAATATGGCATATTTGGGTAGTCTGGGTGCATAAAGGGGCCAGTCTGAGGTCAGGCTACGAAAGAGGTCTGGAATTCCATGGAGACTTCGAGACTACACTGTAAGCAAAGAATGGAAATCTGAAATAACCAGAGCTGATTCCTGGAAACTATTATGGTGGCAGAAAAGGTTTTTTCTTACATTAAAGAGAAAAAAGAAAAGTAAGGATGGTAGGGTCTTCTGAATGATTAAAAGCAATAAAAATGATGTGTAAATTTATCACCAAATAATAAATAACTACAGAATAAAATACATTATCATTCAAACAAATACTGTGCAAAGTTACACTTTTTTTTTGAGGGACCAGATGACAATGTAATTTGGATACCAGTAGGTAGGCATCATTTACTTTTATCCTTCACAAGCATGTGGCCATGATTTACGATAACAGCATGGGCCCAGCGGGCCAAATCTATTCTAGGAATTAATTATGACACTACTTAAGATTGACACATCTTCAAACTAACTCTCCAAAATAATTTTTAATGCAATCAATGTACTCTTAAACAACATGTATCAAAAACATAGCCATAAATATGTCATTTTGTATAAGGAGAAACAGTAGACTCTCTCTAAAACACTTTAACGTGTAATTAAAACCCCAAATTTGTCCTTTAATTTAAATTACTCCAAAAGCAAATTTCAATGACTCACCATAAAATTTTAATTTTATTCACCAGTGATATGTATTTACCTGAGAGAAACTGCATGTGGCCCATATATCTCTCTCACTGCTGACAAATCAGATTCTAGTTGTGGGTGCTTGTGCAGTTCCCCATCATAGTTCACCTGATGAAAAGGGATAATTTAAAAGTGTCTCAGAGGTGAAGGGAATCAAAAACTTAAGCAACCTTTTGAGATAGGTCTCCCTGTGTGTTTTGCCATGGGCATTTTTAGCTTCATTAAAGTAATATATTCACTAATATCCTTAAGTTCACATATGACTAGAATAATTGATTATGGTTGGAACTTAAAGTTAGTTTATATTAATACAAAGAAAAAGCAAATGTAAAAACCTAGTGAAGTGTCTGGCAGATAATCTAAAAAACTTCTAGAATGAACATCAAGACTGAAGAAAATCATTTACTTCCCCTCTGTAAGAGTTAGTAAACAAAAATCAAACAGGAATGATTTTGCATAATGTTAAAATGTTATATTGGTAAATGAATCATTTCGTTGGGAAAACTATCTCATTGCTAGAAAGACATTCCTGGAGAGAGGAAAGCCCATTTTATTATATTATCTCTCTGTAGCCTTGCACATGCTTGATTGACAAATTACTAATTTTTCATTCTGAATAAATTTACTTGCATTCTTTTACATAATTTTGGCTTTAATGTCCTTCTTTAACATATTACCCTCCCATTATACTATCCAACTTATAAAGCACATTTGCTCAAGGAGTTTATAGAAATAGAACCACATATTATATAGCCACACTCTAAAATCAATTGCTCAGTTTTAAAGTTTAGCATTATCCTGTAAACTTCTGAGGAGTTCTTCTATATATGTGGCTAGGCTATTCTCATATATTTAAATTATGATGATTCTTCATAACAATTTTTCAACACCAAGAATTCAATGGCAATGAATACAAAAACCAAATGATGAAGATGCTCAGTAATTTCGGCCCATCAAATTTAATAAAAGTTAAGCAGCTTCTATTTAAAACTAACAATATACACTTTTATTACAAGTGTCATTATCTCAAAATAGTGACTGAACACAACATGCTTAAGAAATTCAAGTCAAAAGCATAATAAAATGCTATCTGCAAAATCTCTGTAATGAATTAAGATGACTTCAATGTAAATAAATGATTACAATTAAAAGGACTGCAAGGGAACCTTAATTTCTAAAAATAGGTAGAAAATGTGCAAAGATAAATTATATAGATTTTCTAGTTAGTTACAGAACCCTGAACAACACACAGGTACCTTAACTCTCAGGCACAGATTATCACTAGGACAACATGGCTATTAGAATTCTAAGATTAGGTATTTGTAAGACCACGTTTCCTTACCTGCCCTCCATAATAAAATTCTTCGGAATCATTGTCACCTTCAGAATCTTCCTCCACTGTACTATTCTGTCTTGACTCCTTAAAATAATAAAGTAAGAAAACAATTTAATGATCAAATTATTTTATCTTTCTAAAATAGCAAGAGGCTATAATAGGCAGGTCTTGAGCATATATTATGGATTTTATATATAAAACATTCTTGGTGCAGTATAACCCCAAAACAAAAGGTAGTGGGAGACAAATGGCTTTGTGAGTGTACTCAGCAGCATATCTGCTTTGAAAGTTCTCTTTCACTGATTTTATAGGAAATGCACAATTCAATATTTGATGTATATTAAAAACTTATGTATAATCAATTATACCTTCAGTTTTGCTCTGATAAAAAAAGCTCTGGCAAGCTTATACTAATTCAATTTTATTAAAAAGCTCCTCAGCATTATTTGTCCCAGGCTGTTCTCACTTCTTCTGCCAACTCTAAACAATGGTATGAAAAAAAAGAAACTTTAAATGCAATAATATAAAATCAAATTATGAAAATAAATATGAAACGTATTATGAGAACTTTTGATATACAGAAATTATTTGCTTCAGAATCCAGATTTCAACAAGGTATTTAATTTAATATACTTCAACTTGAAGTTTGAATTTCTTGGTTTTTTTTTTTTTGAGATGGAGTCTTGCTCTGTCACCCAGGCTGGAGTGCAGCGGCCGAATCTCAGCTCACTGCAAGCTCCGCCTCCCGGGTTCACGCCATTCTCCTGCCTCAGCCTCCCGAGTAGCTGGGATTACAGGCGCCCGCCACCTCGCCCGGCTAGTTTTTTGTATTTTTTAGTAGAGACGGGGTTTCACCGTGTAAGCCAGGATGGTCTCGATCTCCTGACCTCGTGATCCGCCCGTCTCGGCCTCCCAAAGTGCTGGGATTACAGGCTTGAGCCACCGCGCCCGGCCTGAAGTTTGAATTTCTAATTAACTGAACCACATCTGCCATGTGTCTGAAGTACAAACAATGAAAATTCATGGGGGTATTCCTATCACTGGCCCTATTAACACATAAGAAATGTAGGTATTTGGACACAGGAATCCATTCATCCAGTGCTTTGTAACCATCCCTAAACTTCTAGACTTAATTTCAAGTTCTTAAGGAAAACAAACAAACAAAAAAATGTGCAAAAGGAAATTTGGGTTTTATAAAATTCTAACCATTTTTGGTTTCAGCAATCCTTTTGTTCAACCAATAATTCTCAATGTGGATAAAGAAGGGAACCATGAATGGTGCAACACTAACAGGAAGAGGAGAGTTGGATCAAATGCATAATTTTGAAAGCAAAGAATTGCTGGTCCCATTGCACTCATTTTGTTTGTTTAATATCCTGATATTTATTTATAGATTCAAGTAAAGTCTTTGGAAACAGAAAGAAAAGATGAGCTTGTGTTTTTAAATACTGACAGAAAATAAGACTATGTACACCCTCAGTGTCACTTTGGCTAAAGAAATCATCTTTTAAAATTTTAAGGATCCCATCAAAATCATGTATAGCCATGCGTACCTATAAATCAGTTACATAAGTGTTCCTCAGTTAATTACATTGTTTGATGAAAGAATACAGAATAAGTTAAGCTTTATATACATTTTATTTAGAGTTAAACCAGACATTTCTTTCTATGATTTTAAAGGGAACTTTCTTCTCAAAGTTAATTTTAGGCCACTTCCTACCATACCAAACACCCCTGAGCCATTAGCTTGAGTTTCATTCACCATATACCATTTTAGTCTCACTAATGATGCTATTAACTACACATACCCAGTAAATTTTAAATGTATCTATATTGTTTCTAGAAAATAAAAAATACAATTTACATACCTCCCCATTTTCCTTTTGTAATTTGGATTTTATGGATAAGCAACAGTTAATGTCTTTTGTTTTTCTTAATTCTGAAAGAAAGTTATAATTAAAAAATATATTATGGTATTTAGTACGCTATTCACCAAGCATTCATGAGTTTTAGTACAAAACCACCCTTTAAGTGATTCCATCTCCTTCGAAAATGAATTAAGGGATATTTTGAAATCATGTCATGTTGAGGAGTTACACAATATGCAAGCTTTTCTGATTTTTCACTGTGCAGAAAGATGTGATTAAACTAAACAACCGCTTTACAAATTCTTTCAGCTCTCACTCTATAATTCATGGTATCTTCATTGCTGTAAGTGTGCTTTTAAAATATTTAGTCTGTCACTATGTAAGAAAATATTTTTACAACAGTAATGTCAGCATATACGTTTAAACAGAACTTTTTTACAACTACTTTAAATTTATGCATTTACAAAATTGTTAAAAAATATACTTTAGATAGAAAATTTTCATGGAGACTGAATTTATAGATACAGAAGATAAATATCTGTTACTGGCTAAATGAAACAAACAAACAAAAAGGATAATGCAATTTAAAAAATTAACCTAGAATAAAAAATAATATTACTATTACCTGTTGCTATTCTATGAAAAATTACTGGTATTGGCTCTGTAGTAACTAGCACATCTTCATCATTCTCTGAACTTGACACATATGTATTATCTGCAAAAAAAAAAAAAAAAAAAAAGGATAATTAAGGGCATAAGTTTAAAAAATACATCCTTTATAAAAATAATAGCTAATTTATATGTACATCACTTTAGTTCCAACTCTCATAAACCACACACTACTGTTCTGATTAAACTCAAAAAACATGATAAAGTAAATTGCAGATTTATGTGTGAAGTAATTGTAAATAGTCTCTTTAAAGACGTTTGTATCTCCTGGTGAAATACAGATTTTGAATAGAGACTATCCAGGTGCATCTCTAATATCCCTTATAGCAATGAATCATTTGGATGCAACTCGGTACCTTAACTCACTGGACAGGGTCCTTCCCAATATTAGCGTCTACTATAGGGAGCAGGGTTAGTGAGTAGAGAGAGAAAACTAAAGAAAAGCACTTGCTGCAATTAAAAAAAAAAAAAAATCATTAGTGGGCCGGACACGGTGGCTCACGCCTGTAGTTCCAGCTCTTTGGGAGGCCTAGGCGGGCGGGTCACTTGAGGTCAGGAGTTTGAGACCAGCCTGGCCAACATGGTGAAACTCCCCATCTCTAAAATAAAAAATAAAATAAAGAAAGATTCATTATCAAATCATTCAAAAATTTGGGCTGAAGACTTTGTTGTAAATCATACCTTCCATATTGCTCTAATACATATTTTTAAATTGATAGTCTCACAATTATCATTCTTCCGTGAATTAAATTATCTACATGCATTATACAAGTTGAGTGCACAGAACACTAAATCAGTCCATGGAGTCCTTAAATTTATTATTCACTATTTGTTTCCTCTTAAAAAAAATAACATTTTTATGAGTTTAGCACTCTTTCTCTGATGAATACAGGTCTCCAAGTGTATGGTAATACAATTCCTAGGTATTTATTTTTCTTTGCTCATTGATGATTGCAAGGCATCTCTCAGAAGAGCTTTTTAACACACACTTTATCGATTCATTAATAATGGTCCTATAATGCACCCATCAATGACCTACTAAATAGTATAAAGTAGCACGAACACATAATAGAAGCATGGATCGATTTCTGCTAGGAAAAATTAGTTGTTCTTATGACACAGTGAATGCACATTAAAAGATATTTTTGAGCCCAGTTTTCATAACATTGTGTCAGTACAGTGAGAACACAATTTTTAATTAATACATCTCTGAGTCATTATTTCCAAAGAAACATCTGTAGCATTCTTAGACCCCAAGTAATGAGTGAATGATAGTGATCTGTATGTACAGATTAACTGCAAAAGATTGCCAACAGACCTAAGGCTTTAACAGTCAGGGAGCTAAGCAGGAGTGGATGTGAATTAGATTTGAGACAAAAGACGTTTGCCTCATTATTTTGATTAGTGCAATCACAAATTTTGCTTTATTTAGTTTTCCAATATTTTCATGGAGGATATGAGGTTTTCATGCTTATTGAGTGGGACCACAGATTAAGAAACAGGTTTAATATAAACTTAATTATCTCATTAGTTGAGACTTTGATCACTTATCTAGAGTCGCTTCTGTCGGGAACTTCATACTTTCAGTATCAAAAATGCCTATTAGAGTCAAATTTTTTTATTATGTCTTAAACCCTCACTCAGGGTCTCACTGATTTGAAGTCGGTTGCTACTTAATATAAAACCTAATTATCTGTTTTCCCTGTGCACAATGGATTCCCTGGAGCTAACATTTAGGAGAGAAAGAGTATTAGAAGGGAGCATTAGAACAACAGAAACAAAAGCTGGCCACCAATTAGAAGATCCAGAAGAATCCGTAAGGTGGATAGCATCATGCAATTTCACAGTATCATGGAATGACGAAGATTTTACTAAAACACCAAGAGGCAAGTTAATTAAGACATTATGTTTAAGAAAACAGGGGAGTGAATAACTAAATAGAAAGGATTTTCTATCAAAATTGCTTTACGTAAAGTGTCAACACTGGAAGACAGTGAGATTTTATTCAAGAGAATATAATTTGGTGACTGTATGTTGCATAGGCTTGACAGCATTATGCCTTCAAACATATCATTTTCTAAGAGATTCTGTATGGTTTGTATTTTGATTAGTGTTTAGGCATTAGAAGACATGTAATTTCTTATTTTGGCTTAATTTACCCCAAATAAAAATGTTTCCAGGTTTCATGATATTATTTATTAAATTGCCATTATTATATAATAGGCCAGATCAGATCACAGAGACAGACCCAATTTATGATCAGAAACGTAGGACAGGAAAGAAACCACATCAAATCTAGAAGCTGGTTCAATTATTTGAAAGAATTCACTTAGCTCTGTATTCAAAGCACTCTAGTCCTGGGCTTTTCCTTTTTGGAAGATTTTTGATTACTGATTTGATCTCTTTACTGATCATTGGCCTGCTATTATTTTATGATTCAGTCTTGATAGGTTGCCTGTCTCTAGGAATTTATCTATTTCTTCTACTTTACCCAGTTTAGCAATCCTTTTAAGATCCAGAGGAAATGGAATCAGTATCTTGAAGCGATATCTCCACCACCATGTTCACTGTGGCATTATTCACAATAGCTAAGAAGCGGAAACAACTTAAGTGTTCATCAATGGACGGTTGCATAAAGAAACTGTGGTACACATATACAACAGAATATTACATTCAGCAACTAAAAAAGAATGAAATCCTGCCATCTGCAACAACATGGATGAACACAGAGGACGTTACATAAGCCAAGTGAAATAAGCCAGACACAGAAAGATAAATACTGCATGATTTCACTTCTACGTGGAATCTAAAAAAGTTGAACTAGTATAAGCAGAGAGTAAGAACAATGGTGGCCAGGGGTTGGGGGACACAGGGAGATACTAGCTAAAGGGTACAAACTTTCAGTTAAAGCTATAAAATCAACAAGTTCTGGGACCTAATGTATAACATGGGTGGTGATGGATATGTTAATTAATTTGATTGTGGTAATCACTACATATGTATACATACATCAAATCATCATATTGTATACCTTGAATATATTCAATCTTTGACAATTAAATATTTTAAGATTTAGAAAATTCTAGACACTACTGCCAACTAGCTGTTGATCTCCTTTAGCCTAAGCCACAGTTATAGCTATACAATGAGAGGTTTGCACATGATCTTTGATGATCATCCCATCTGTATGAATCCATTCTATTGGCTTTTTGTTGTTGCTTAATTCCTTCTAAATCTTCCTCAAATTATTTTGACATTTGTAAAAACAACATATTTGTTTACAGGAGAAAGTGGAGTGTAAAAAGTGTTAAAGAAAGGACTTAAAGTAATAGAATGAGTAAGTGACAGAATAAGAATGTTTTTAAACTCAAATTCCTTCACTGGAATTCTCCATCTTGACTTCTAAGCTCCCCCCCCCCTTTTTTTTTTTTTTTCTGAAAACCTCTGGGGACAGTTAGATTTTTAATGTGTATGTTTTATAGTATTTAGTATTTCTTAAACTGTTGCTTTTATTCTGCTTCAAATACAGCATCATCTAAGTCAAGTTATTCCACCCCTCACTGCTATATAACTTAAGATAAATAATTATAACTCTAAAAAATAATTATATTGATTTCATGTACATTCTCGATATTTTTGCTGAATTTTCTCTATAATTTCACCTCATCCCCTACTGCAGTCAATTATTATCCCTATTTTAAATACTAGGAAACTAAGGCTCAGAAAAATTAAATACTTTGCTCAAATTACTTATTAATTACCTATACACTAGTAAGTGGTAAAACTTGAATCTGCCTGAATCCAAAAATCAATGTTTTGTCACTATACCATGTGCTTTTCTAAATATGGAAAGTATTGTCACTAAAAAGTTGCAATATCTTATAAAATAAAAATGCTTATTAGGTATAAAAACAATTACATTTTTGGGGCTGTAATTTGATATAGACTGTATAGGATTCTAATTCTCACTGAAGAGGTTTATTCACAAGCTATACCTAATGCTCAAGTATATCATGTAGGTCAAGACTCTTTGGACTCACAGGTAGTAGAGGATCCAGAAAGTACCCCTTCATTCCTCTACTAGGGATAAGAGAGTCCACTCCCAACAGTAGGTAAGCCTTCCTAATTAAAAGTGGAAAGAGAAAATTAAAGAGTTCTGCCATTATAGCAGAGCCAACCTGTGACTTGTAATACACACAACTATTGTGTAATCCATTCTCTTACATTAAAAAATAAAAACTGTCTTCAGTATAAAATACACAAAGAAGTACAAGTAAATCAGAAGGCTGCTCTATTTCTTCACTTAATTATGAACAGTCAACATATCATTTAGTATTTCACTTATATACATGCTATTATGTATGCTGACTCAATAAAGACCCTCTAAATTTTCATTTCACTAAAACTATGAAATAAATTTCAATAGGTGGCACAAGTTAATTAATAGATCACAATCATAAAAGGACAAATCTGTTCCTAGGGACATAAGCTAGAATGATGTAATCTTGACTTTGGAGGATAATACTGATACATTTTCATAGAGCAAAGAAAATTTCCTATGTTCAAACTTAGATGATTAGTTAATTACTGATCCAAATAATCCAGGAGAAGGTGGGGCGGCCTAAGCTATATTATTAGAAGGAATTAATAAATGTTGTATCAAGATTACTGCATTTAGAAATTGGATGCAACATTAAAAAGAGCTATTTGTTTGAAATATTCTTTTAAATGGACAAACTATTTGGAAGACAAACCAACAGAGGGAAGAACAAGAACAAATTTAAACAATAAAAATGGGCCAGGAGAAATAACCAGAGACATGGAAGATTTTTACAATTACAGACCAAATACTATACTTTTGCTAAAAAATTTGGACATTTCACCAACATAGAAACTTTCAAGAAGAAGACCTATTTTAAAATGACTAAGAAATAGGAAAACAGAAGAGATAATAATCACGGCAGAAAAATAAGACAACTGCCCCAGAACCATCCCTAAAAAGCTCAGACAGATTTGTCTGCAAGTTCTAGCAAATGCTCAAAGAGTTGTTTAATTCCTTCAGCAACTTAAGGTCTTTAATGTTAAAGTATATGACAAAACACATAATTCTCATAGATCAACATTGAGTTATTTGCTAATATAATTTGTTACTTTATTGTTTAAAGGAAAAAGTAGATATACCACCTCAACAGATGCCAAACAGTAGTTTGATAAAGACTTAATATTCATTTAAAAAAAAAAAAAAACCTTGGTAAATGAGAAAAAGAGTAATTTCCTTTCTGAAAACAACTGGAAGCATGCTCACTAATTTTGAGAAAAGATACAAAGCTGCCAACTTTCATATCTATTATTAAAAATTATTCCAGTGCCAACAAGAACAGGTATAAATGTTGGAAAGGAAGAACAAACATAGAAGTTATAAAACAAGATGTCTACCTAAAAAGTCAAGCATATTAACCAACAACTCTTAGTACAAATAAATGTAGATTAAAATTTAATAATGGGGAAAACATTATCATATTAATGTTCACTGTGAAGAAAGCTCCATAAAAATACTAACACTACTTCCCCAGAGGCAACGGGAATCAGAACGTAATTACAGACTTGATTTTTATCTCCAAACTATATGTTTTGGGAAAATGTTATTTAATACTTACCATCTCTCAGTACACTTCTCTAAGTATGAATTTATATTTTAAACTGCCCTGTTTTGCCTTTCATACAGACTGGCATTGAGAATCAAATGAAATTATGTATGTGCAAATACTTGGAATACTGTCCACTGGACAGTGTATTTTGATATACTGGTTACGTCAACCAATTGAAAATTCTGCCCCAGTATTTAAACCAGAATGCACTAATCTTCGTCTTCTGTAATTGTATTTTATTGCAGCATAACAACCTACTTTCACCAAACAGATTAAATATATATACTTACACTCCTTCCTTTTGGAAATGAAGTTATATTGAAAATTCATTGCAAACTTGCTCCAATTAGACAATTCAGTAAAAAGAGCACAAATGATAATCAATACTTTTTTTTAGAATTTCAATGTTTGTATATTGGCATTTCCAGGTGGGGCTCCCTTAAAGTGAGAAAAAGCCCAAGTAATACCTCTTGACCACAAGAGGGAGCTAAACACTTGGTCCACTTGGTTTACTAAAGGCATCTTCTACCATACATATTCTGTGCTACAGATTAATTCACTTAAGTGTCTTCAACTTGGGTTTTAATTTGTACTATTATTTCTATTACCTTGACTTAAAGTCCTGTACCTCTCATGGCTGACATCTCTATGATCTGCCTCATATGAAAAGCACATTAATTTTTATATTTACAATAAATAGTGAGGCCTCTATTTTCATAACATACTCGGCAAACATATCATCAAAAACATGCTATACTATCAGACAGGGCTGATTGCCTAACCATCTACAAAAAGCATTTTTCTTATAAATACTTCTTGTATTGGTTCTTCCAGTAAAATTTCTTTAGAACACTTTTTGTATTGCTATTAAAAATAGGCATAGCCTTAATGAATAATCTCATTGTATAACTGTACAACAGTTTTATAGAATACTATGCTTAAAACATTTGGAGAGCATAGCAAAATAATTGCAAGGAAGTTTGTGATTTAAGAAAGTATTTTCAAATGTAACAATCTTATAAAATGATTAAATGCTTAATGCAAACTGCCGCAGAAAATACTTAAATGCTAAACAAGTAAGTTTTACATTATCTCCATACCAAACTATGAACTAATCACTATTTTTTAATACTAAAAAGAAAAAATAGATACACACACACACTCACTTAGAAAACTGACTGAAAAATAAGTGTTACCTATTATTTTTACATTCTGAAAGGCCAAATGATGTTCGAAACTAACAATTAGGCCATTGAGAGAATATTTATTTTAATTGTAATGATGTAAATGTACAGCCTGGAACCATCATAGGAATCTTTAAAGAAGTTTTCATTGGGAAATTATTTTGATTCTGCACTGTGTCTCAGAGTAAGACATGTACTTCGCAGGCAGTCGGCAGAATTCTTCTATAGCTTTAAGGCTTCCTCTACCAATGTTTCACCCCTTGATATATTTATATGTGTTTTACATATCCAGAAGAAAAAAATATTCAAAGGAACCCTGATATGAATATCTGTAATAAAACGAGAAAACCATACCTGGGTAATCTTCAGATACATGTACTGCGTAGGATACACTGTTAAAACAAGAAAAACAGGTTCAAGTTAGTGCTAAGGTAGACAGGCTTTTATAAAAGACAGACCAACCCGATATTACCCATTCAGTTATACAGATATAAGTATAAAACCACTTTTACATCCAACATAAGAAACTTACATGTTTTTTAAAATACGCTTTCCATTAGTCTAAATGAATCTTAGTCTAACAGTTTTGAAATATCTTTCTCCCTACAAGGCTTTATCTTTAGATAGGTCTTTTATTTCAGCAAGGTCTATTTTTCCTATTATATGATCATTTATTTTCTTTGCTCAGATTTCATCAAATCATCTTTTCTTACCAAAAAAGTATGTCTCTTATTTAGTATAGCACCTAAGAATTTAAACATTTTTAATATTGTTTCCCCAAAATATGAAGTACTTTGGATAATCTTGGTTTTTTTCTAAAAGAATTAGCAAAATATAATGGAAGTATCAGTAATATTATCAATCTTTCATCATGCACGCACACACACACATATATAAACTTTATTCTGTTTTCATAAGGATTGAGTTGTTTCAAAATAATTTTTAAATTATATTTTAACAATTGCACAACTCCCTTCTCAGTAACCCTCTGCCTCTATGTCCTTATCTCATATGACATGAAAATTGAACATATTTATCTGTTCATTTTCTATCTCTGTCAACTAGATAGCAAGCCCCATGCGGTTAAGATCTACGTCTATTTATATTTGTAGTGTCATCATTTATTTTGGTGCATGACACACAGCACATGTTTAACATTAGCTATCTGACTGCATCAGTGAAGCTGCCACCTGCCACAGAAAGGTCAAATTTTAGTTTGCTTTCAGCCAAATTATCTTCCTGTTATGACAAAAAAAAAAAAAAAAAAAAAAAAAAAACTAATTCTCTTTAAAGGAACATACAGAAGACAGAATCTACTCAAAGCATCATTCACAGTGTGAATCCAATATGATCAGAAATCACTTAATATATGTACAAACAGAAAAATGTAACCTATTTTCAAGAGAAAAGAAGGTCCAAGTGTTGGGATTAGCCCACCATAATGTTAAAACAGTTATCATAAGTATACTTAAGAATGTAAAGGAAAAACCAACCTGAAGAATACAGAAACAAACAAAAACAGACTATCAGGGACTTATGGAGCACTAGCAAAAGAGCAAACATTTGTATATTAGAGTTTTAGAAGGCTGAAGAAAGAAAGAATAATGCAGAAAATATCAAGAAGAGCTGAAAATTTTCCAACTTGAGTGAAAGACAAAGATGTGTTGAATAAAGAAGCTCAGAAAATCTGAAATAGGAAAGCACAAAGCAAATTACAGCCAGGTACAAGTAGTCAAACTGCTGAAAACCAAATGTAAGGAAACATTCTGAAAGAAGTCAGAGAAAAATAAAATGACACATTACACAAGAGGAAACAGTGATAAGAACCAATGTTGATTTTTGGGGAGGGGAGGAGACAACCGTCCAGCCAGAATTCTCCATTCAGTCCACACATTATACATACGTATGCACCAAAAATAAAGGCAAAATAAAGCAACTTTCAGATAAAATAAAATTGTGAAAATTGGTCCCCAGCAGACCTGCAGTATAAGAAGTCCTAAACAAAGCTCTTCTGGATGAATAATACCAGACAGGAAAGTCAAAAGAATCAAAAGCACCGAAAACTGTAAATATAAAACACGATTTTTTTAATGTTTTAAAAATATATTTGACTGTTAAAAAGTAAAATTATAGCACTTCACATACATATGATTATAGCATTGTAACAGGGATGGGTAGGATGGTCTTAAACAGTTGCAAGGTCCTTGCATATTATGTAAAATGAAGTTGCAAAATCCTTACATACGATGTAAAATGATATATTACCCCTAAATAATAACTACCAGAAAAGTTAAGGAAATATCCCTATAGCAAGTACACATGAACACACACACACACACAAACTCCTTAAAAAGCTAATAGATAAATTACACAATAATTCTAAAAATCATTTTGGAAGATTTAATCCAAAAGAAAGCAGGAAAGGAGGAACAAAAAACAGAAGGCACAAAATAGAAAGCAAAAAGTAAATACAGCCCGAATCTAATCATATCAATAACTGCATTGAATGTTAATGGAATAAGACACACTGAATAAAAGGAAAAGATTACCAGAATGGATAAAAAAGCAAGGTCTATGCTATCTTTAAGAGATCCATATTAAATATAAAGACACATACAGATTTAAAGCAAAGAATGGAAAAGATACTCCACACAAACAATAAGCATCAGAAGACTGAGGACTGAAGATATAGAGATCATTCATAATGATAAAAGTGTCAGTTTTTTAGGAAGAAGGCATACCAATCATAAATGTGTATGCACCTAATAACAAAACTTCATAATATATGAGGCAAAACCTGACATAAATACAGGAAAAATGAACAACTCAACAATCATAATTTGAGTAATTAACAGAACCAAACCAAAAAGAAAAAAAAAAATTAAAGACACAGAATATGTGAAACTGATTTTCATAGAACACTATAACTGCAGAATATCAAGATAGACCATATACTGAGCTATAACACAAATCTCAATAAATTTGAATGGATGGATGAACGTTGAGTCAACACAGCTTATACCCTGGGTTCCCTGGCTCATCTTGTCCTTATGACAGTTGAGTCTTAAGTCCTTGAATAGAGTTCCCAACTCCACCAGTCAAATCCCTGGCATGCTGCTCAGTCCTTGGAAAGAGATTAGGTAGAGACAAAAAAAAAAAAAAAAAAAAAAACTGAATAAGTAGATGAGTAGAAAAGAAGTATGATTAGTAATGAGACCAAGTTTGATACATTTTTCTTTCATAAAGCAAATTTGTTCAATTAAAAAAAAAATTTTTTTAGAGACGAGGCCTTGCTCTGTTGCCCAAGCTGGATCATAGCTCACTGTAACCTCAAATTCCTGGGCTCAAGCAACTGTCCCCTGAAGCCTCCTGGGTAGATTGGACTACAGATTTGCACCACCGCATCCAGTTAATTTATTTTATTTTTGGTAGAGACAGGGGTCTCGCTGTATTTTCCAGGCTGGTCTCAAACACCTGGCCTCAAGTGATCTTCCTGCCTCAGCCTTTCAAAGCACCGGGATTAAAACCATTAATCCCAGTATTAACTCAAGGACCACTTTATGGTAACCTGGTATGAGCCAAACATTGTGTTAATGCCAAATAAGATTTAAATAGAAAAAAATATATATATCAGAGGCAATACCTTTGGATGATTAATTTAGAGGGAACCAGAGAATATGATACATAATAAATATGACAGACAAAGGAACTTGAAAATTTTAAAGCACAGTAGTATTTTTTTTTTTACTTTTTATATAATATAGACTCACATAAATTTGAAAAGACTGTACAAAGGTCTCATGTATATTACCCAGTTTCCTTCATTGCTTACATGTTATGTACCTACAGTAAATATCAAATCCTGGAAACTGACATTAGTGCAAAGTTTGAATATATAGTTCTACGTTATTTTATCACATGTGCATCACATACCCATTACAGCAAACAAAATACAGAGCTATTTGATCACATAAAAATTTCCCGTGTGCCACCTTTTTTAGAGACATATCCATCTCCCTTCACCTAAGCATCCTTAAGCCCAACAGCCACTAACCAGTTCCCTAGCTCTAAATGTTTTATCATTTCAAGAATGATACACAAATGGAATCACACAGTATGAGGCATAATAGTATTTCCAGGCAGAATTAGTATTTTGAACAAGGTACTCTGATAGCTAATATTTAGGATGGATTGAAGAAAAGAGAGATCAGACTGAGAAGCTATCATAGTAGTAAAATATGAGCAAATATCAGTGAAAAGGTATGTATTGGGAATAAGAATGCAGGAACAAATGGCAGATGTTGGACCCCAGCCAATAGAGCAGCTTTGGAAATCATGGTCCTGAATCAACATGCCAAACATTAGAAGATAAAATATCCATGACAATGGTGCCGCAAACAAGCTGGGGGAAATGTACGCTATGACCCCATATGAATTCATTTTCCCGTGATCGATTCCCTTATACTATCGAATGTTACTACGTAGAAATAAAACCGATGATCAAGGCACCCTTCTGATCTGGCAGTGCTATGTGACAGAAGCTTGGCAATGCCATGCCAGAGATTATATTCAGTACTAAGCTGAATTAATTCCCAACAGCCTACCATCTCAACCAATGGCAATGGGCTTCATTTTTCATCTAAATCAATGTCTGAATCCAAAATGAGGCCTTAATTCATTCCTTTGTCTACCTCCAGTTAGAGGGCCTGTTGTAGTTCAAGACAGACAAACAGGAGTCCAATGCAGCTTTGAGGCTTACTAGCTGGGAGGCATAAGAAAAGTTAGTTAAACACCCACAGACTCAATCTCTATTTAGTAAAATGGAAGAATCCATACCTACCTTAACAGCCTGCTGTGATGATTTAATGGCTTAACAGGTGCAAGGACCCCAGGACAATGCCAGACACATAGCAGCAGGTGCCGAATAATTTTAGTCAGCTTCCAGTACAAGCAATTAAAATTTATAGAAGTGAAATTTACATGAATGAATGTTCTCTCGGGTACTCAATTTGCTAAAAAGTACAATATACTGCATTTATCAGAGACCCAAATCAACACTGATTATTTTATTTTATGGTCTTATTGTCCTCATGATATTAGGAGACATTCCCATGTTCGTGAACATACCTAATTTTTCAAATAGAAAATAGCAAACAGAAATCCTGTAAAATGATTCATCAGCCCCTTGTGCGACAGCATTTTCTCGGTGGTATACCAGAAGGAAAATCACCAGGACTGTAAAACCCTAATCAGTTTCACTTTGTGGCTTACAGAGTTCTAAGGGAAACAATCTAGTATAAGCAGACATGGATGATTGGCTCAAGGATCTAATGGGTAGTACCAAAAAAAAGTGGAAAGAGCAAAGTTTAAGTAGATTGCAGAGTACTGTTAGTATGTGCTGTACCTAATAAATACCATATAGCAGGCAGAAAATATTGTCAAGAAGCATAAGTCAAAGTGAAAGAATGTGGACGTGAGAAGAAAGCAAAATCTGGAGCAACCTCTGAATTCCTTTTAAAAGTCATACTCATCTTTTGTCCTCACATCCCTGGAGCAAGCTCTGAATTCCTATTCAGAGAAAAAAAAAAAAAAAAACCCTTCAGAATTTTGTGATATGCTGACTTACAATTAATTACACTGAGGTGCTTTGCCAGAGAAACTCAGGTCACTCAAATATGTGTTTGGTATATATTATATGAATAGTGTGATGTATGGTCCTTAAAGTCACAACTTTGAAACCAGAATCTAAAAATTATTTTATTGCACCTCAATAATTTTCGAACAAAATGGTTACTCTCACCTCTTTTTCCTCTGAAAGCATCTGGCCCAACAAAAGACATCTCCCAATAGCCAACAACTACCAAAGGAGTTCCCAGAGCAGCCGTCAGTTGTTCCATATCTACCTAATCTTGTATTTTGTTCATATATTTGTTTAGTCCTATAATTGAAACCATTTCATAAGGTCATTCTTGTATCTACACTTCCCAATCACTCCATTACCATCCTTTTCCTTCTGAAATGTCTGCAATGAGCTAAGAACAGATAGATAGAGTTTGATCTGAACTCCCAAGTTCATGGACCTAAGAAGAGTCTTTCAAAAGTAGTGGAAGATGGTAGTTTTTATGTAATAAAGTTTGGAACTTAGGCTTGAACATGAAAGAATTTTAGACTTAAAAGACTTTTTCGATGCACTAATTCATTATCTGTATTTTATAAACAGGGCCCATAACTGCCATCTGTAGCGTAAAACTCCTGGATCCTCAGTTTATGCTTTTTCAACAACACCCAGAGGTTTTGACAGAACAAGTAAAAACCAGTATTTTATTGCACATTATCTTTTTACTTACCAGCTAATATTTAAAAGAATTTCTCCAATAAACTACATCCTCATATCTTTTATCCTTCCCAGCTAGATCATACTTTAAGAATTTAAATAAGAAAAAGCAAAAGGCAGAAACAAAAACTTGCACATGACAAACAATTCTCTACCCTAGCTAAGATGCTTATGAGTACAGATCTCAATTTTATTTAATCAATTTATTTTTAATCTTATTTATTTATTTATTTATGTTTTGGAGACAAGGTTTCACTTTGTCACGTAGGCTGGAATGCAATGGCCTCAAGACTCCCAAAGCTCTGGGATTACAGATGTGAGCCATCGTGTTTGGTCAGGTCTCAGTCTTTGTTCACTTGCAAGTCAGCAGTTAAAACCTGAGACCACATCTCATCCCCAGACACACTGGAGCTTTCTAGAAGAAAATTCACTCCAGCACTTATAATTCTGTCTTCCTTACTCTTCAAGTGCTGCAGAGTGAAAGAGATTCTGTCCCACTACCCAACTCCAGACCCAACTCTAGTGTCTCAAGCTAGAAGGTAATTTGGGGCATGCTAGAAGCTCACCTTTGCTACTTTAATGCCATTCAGTTCCCAAAACATTCACTTTCATGTTCATCATCATTTCATCTTCCAAAAACATTTTCAAATTGTACAGGTCAATCAGCTACAGCATCCTCATTCTTCACCATTATGAGCTACAATCTTTTTGTCATTTATCCAGGATTAGAGAGTTCTAGGACCTTCTTTTCCTCTTTACCAAAAATCTTGACATCACTCACATCCATTTGGACAACGTTAAGCTGCACATAGTTCCATGATCTCGTTTCCCTTACCTCTAGCTCACCAAATCTCCAAATGGCTATACCTTGAAGCTTGATTTGGAGTGAATGGCTCTCCTTCTAAAATCTGAAACTCTCATACCCCACTTTTTAACCACAATTTTATCATTTTCCAGCTCTCACTCCTTTCCTCCTACTTCTAACATCCTTAAACAATGCATTCACTCTCTGTGTCTTTACCAGTCCCTCTGGGCTTCATTTTCATCTTCCCATGATTTTAGATACCTAACTGCTCTCTCCACAGCATCTTGAACTCCTTCAATGTGCAGCCCCTACCCTGCCCCTGCAGACTACCTGATCCTACCAGCTCCAAACTGCAGATTAGGTCATATTTGGCATGCTCAGCTCCTGGACCTGGGCTCTGAATGCTGCTGGAAAGGACAATGAAACTAAGGGGCCTGGTGCCCTACAGACATGTGGTTCTCAATATCATCTACTAACAACTCTGCTCAGTAACCTGAGAAACCCATTCTTCATAGACCCCCTTACTTTTTCTTCTCAGTTGTTTTTGCAAATTTTCACAGCTTTCCAACACCCTGTAACAATCTACCCTTTCACTCTCATCAAAATGCTTTCTTTCCACATTAAGAGAGATTATCATATGGTTACTTCCTCAAGACATTCCCTCTATTCTGTCTTCCACCAACCACCTACAAGCTCATACCCCCTCCTTGTATTCAGGAAGAAGGAAATATCTGTCCTTGTAATCTAAGATTAATCCATCTACTTACTGCACAGAACTCATAAACCCATATTCCATTTGGGACTTTGTTCTATTAATTTAATCTAACAATTTCACAATTCGAAATCTATCAAACATATGTAACCATGTGAGTGGGAAAAAAAACTAGCCACAAACATATTAATGGTAGTACTATTTAAAATGAACAAATGTGTTTGTTTTTAAGCCAAACTGCCAAAAATAGAATTATATGAACTACTGCACACAGTATCTGCTCCCACCCTTCTTCGGAACCACTCAACATGAAGACAAGAACAGTAAGTTCTCATTCTAGAAAATAAAACGCAGCCAAGTGTGGTGGCTCACGTCTGTAATCCCGGCACTTTGGGAGGCCAAGGCGGACGGATCACCTGAGTTCAAGAGTTCGAGACCAGCCTGGTCAATATGGTAAAACCCTATGTCTACTAAAAATACAAAAAATTAGCTGGGCGTGGTTGTGTGCACCTGTAATGCCAGCTACTTGAAGGCTGAGGTAGGAGAATCACTTGTACCCGGGAGGCAGAGGTTGCAGTGAGCCGAGATCATGCTATTGCACTCCAGCCTGGGCAACAAGAACGAAACTCCACCTCAAAAAAAAAAAAAAAAAAAAAAAAAGAAAAGAAAACACATCTTTCTCACCTATGAAATAAATTACGTATTACCCTTTACTAAGGTAAAAGGATGAAGATTATTGCCCAACAAACATTAAGTTAGTTTCTCAATAATATGTTTTCCTATTTTCAAAATTTATTTTGGTAATTTTTTAAGTTATACTTTCAGCAAGTGAAGTAACAAGATCAAAAGTAATGCTTTTGTTTGTTTGTCTGTTTGTTTGTTTTTTAGGGAAGCGGTCAAGTCAGCAACTTCCATGCTTAAATATTACACTGTAAGTTAAATGTTTGGACTTCTAAGTAAACTATTTTCTTAACAGGGAGGAACTTGAGAGAACTAAGTCTGACATTGATTAGTAACATTGATGCATGCTTTGTTAATGATATTTTAAAAAGCAAGTGAGAAAAATGGGTTTTTTACACTACCTTAGTTCCATACAAAAGACAACATTATATTTAAATAAAGCTGTGCTTCTTTTTCTTTACTCATGACTACAAATAAAAGGACACAAATACAATTCCAATAAAATATGAATAGTAGATAGATCATGTCAAGCCATCAAATGCTGACACCTTGATTAATTATATAAATACCATTTCCATATTGCATCCCAAAAGTTTAATATCTGAGCTTTTCTTTACTGAACACTTTGTAACTATAAGTAACTCAGTATTCTTTTGATAAATATTCAGTAACACGTAGATGTTTTTACCTTCACTGTTTTATATCTAAGTTCAAGTTTAAAGTGGTCATAAAAAGTTTAAAGCGGCTATAAATGATCTGCCCAGCATACCAAGATGGAAAAACTGAATATGACTGAATAACTCTATAGCTGAATTAAGGCTTTGTCCAGTCAAGGGAACAAACACTATAATATTTACAGAGAACTTCGACAGTATGATACAACCCTCAGCATCTTAAATACTTAAGGCAAATAAAATAAGTTATTTCCAAGTTAATTTCTTATGGAATATCAAATATATAATCTTTTTTTAATTATTATTTTTACTTTTTTTTGCGAAAAGGTCTCACTCTATCACCCTAGGCTGGAGAGCAGTGGCGCAATCACAGCTTACTGCAGCCTCGACTTTCTGGGAACAAGTAATCCTCCCACCTTAGCCTCCCGAGTAGCTAGTACTACAGACCCAAGTCACCATGCCTGGCTAAGTTTTAAAAAAATTTAGTGTAGAGATGAGGTCTCAGTATGTTGCCCAGGCTGGTCCCAAACTCTTGGTCTCAAGCACCTCCTAAAATGCTGGGATTACAGACATGAGCTGCCATGCTACGCTCAAACACAATTTTAATAACATCTAAAGCCCCAGCAAGACCTTGCCTATCTACGTGTCTCATCTTCATCTTGCCTCACTGTTCTGTGTTCTCTCTATGCTCCAACAAAAAAGACTCCTTTCAGTTCTTGAGCACGTTGTGTTCCCTCTGCCTGGAATTCTCTCTCCCCTCCTCCTCCTCCTTTTGACCTGGTTAACTCAGTCTCATCCTTCAGTTCTCAATTCAGATGTCACCTCCTAAGAAAAAATTTTCTGATGACCTTTCCCAGACTTGATCAGCTCTTACTAAGGAGCAGTTACACAGTTTGTAAATATGGCTAATTGTATGACTTACTAATATTTGCTTCCCCTGCTAAATCCATAAAGTAGAAGGCACCTGTTTTCTTCCCGTTGTATTTCCAGCACTACCATCTACCTAGCACATAGTGGGAACACTATAAATATATGTAGAATGAATGCTTATTAAAAATATAAAAACCCACGCCAGGTGCAGTAGCTCATGCCTGTAATCCCAGCACTTTGGGAGGCCAAAGCAGATGGATCACGAGGTCAGGAGTTCAAGATCAGTCTGGCCAAGATGGTGAAACCCTGTCTCTACTAAAAATACAAAAAAATTAGTCAGGCGTGGTGGCAGGCGCCTGTAATACCAGCTACTCGGGAGGCTAAGGCAGAGAATTGCTCGAACCTGGGAGGTGGAGGTTGTAGTGAGCCGAGATCCGAGATCACGTCACCTCACTCCAGCCTGGGCGACAGAGCGAGATTCTGTCTCAAAAAAAAAAGAAGAAAAACTATATATATATACACACACACACACACACACACATATATATATACACACACACACTATATATATACACACACACTATATCTATACACACACTATATATATACACACACACACACCCCCCATTGATCTTCCAAGTCTGAATAATCTTCCTTACAAAATTATTGTATAAATAAGAATTATTTTACAACCAGGAGAAAGAGCACAGAGTTTAGTATATGATAGGCTTGAATTAAATTTTGCCTTTACTATAATGTAAACCTCAGAAAATTAAATTGGCTAACCCCTTTCTGCTTATTTGGAGAGATAATATCTACTCCCCTAGTGTTGTGAGGAGATTACAAGGAAGATGATATATGGAAGAATGCAGCTTATGTAGTGAGAGGAGATGATCAATAAAAATGACTTCTCAACTCCCTCCCCAACCCCATCTCCCTGCAAAAAAAAATCAAGGAATGAGTAAAAGCAGAATAAATCTGTAATGGACATCCAAAGGCCTCCTGAATATTCTGCTCCTTCCTCTCCCGCTTCATATGGAAGTCCTAAGGTTTTCATGAGGAGAATCCCTTCTCCCAGGTGGAGAGGAAGACTGAATGACTGGATAAGCCATCAGGATAACAGATCCCCCTCAAATGGAAGGAAAGAGGAGTTACCTAGCCTGTGTCCTACACTTTGGCCTCAGTGGTTGTTGGTTCAGGGTGCTCCATTCAGAGTAAAGCTTGGGACTTTGATTCAACACCTGTGGGAAGTTTCTTGCTCCTCCTAGATGTGAATGAGGAAGCAGACAGCTCTGGTCTCTGCTGTTTAGCCTTCTCACACCCACAAGCAAGCCGGTCTAGGAATGTGCTTGATACAGAAAAAGGTGGAGCTTAGAAAATGTCAGAGACAGAGGCAGAGCCCTGATTTAAACTAAGCCTAAACCTCATTATCAATATTTTTTTTTTATTACATGAACAAATAACTATCCTTTTTACTGTTTAAGCCAAGCTCATCCAAGCCGTGACCTATATGCAGTCCAGGATGGCTTTGAATGCAACTCAACACAAATTTGTAAACTTTCTTAAAACATTATGAGGTTTTTTTGCTACTTTTTTTTTTTTTTAGCTTATCAGCTATCTTTAGCATTAGTGTATTTTATATGTGGCAAAAGACAATTCTTCTTCTTCCACTGTGGCTCAGGGAAGCCAAAAGATTGGACACCGTTGGTTTAAGCCAGAAAAAGTATTTTTGTTTCTTACAACTGAAATCATCCTAATTTTAGGTAGACCTATTAAAGTGCTTGAGATGTTTCAATGTAAGCATCTATAAGCTATTTGCATTAAAAACTGAATGTAAACATATAGCTTTAATTTTATGATTTTTACCTGATTATTTTAATGCAGTGAATACACACTAGTGATTTGTTTAGAGTTTCAAGTAATATTCATAAATTTTATAGAATAAATTTTAGGTCATGACCTAAAAACAACTGTAATAAATTAGACATTTATACATTACACAAGAAAAAACTGCAAGCGCACAGGTTTTAATATTTTTCTGCTCGCCAAAGATAAAGTCATTTTCTTTATGATTTAATAATTTGTCCCCTAGTGGTTACATGCTATTTCAGGCCTTCATAGGTACTGATTCATTACTTTGTTTAAATACTATAGTAAAGCTGGAGTTGGAAAGTCCTAGTCCTATCCACTGCTTTTCTTGTTTGTTTCTTTTTGGATATAGCCTTTTGGGAGAAGAGCAACTAAAGAGGGCAATAGTAATACTTTTATGGACTCCAGAATGGTATTTCTAAGTGGTTACTAAAATCAATTACCCTTTCACTATTCATTAAGCTTTCAGAAAATGTTTTGTTCTCACAAGATTGTGTAAAATATAATTATTTGAATTATAAGGGCACTGTGCTTAAATATGACATATTTTGACGACATATTTTGATTAGTAAGTATTTAGTTAGCAAATGCAACTCATTCTTAGGCCAATGAATATGTAACTAAAAGCCTCAATTACAAAAATCTAAGATAGCCGTGTGTATGGTTTTACCAAAGGAAAGGTGGCAGTTTAACAAGATAGTTAGGATTACA
Source organism: Papio anubis (assembly GCF_008728515.1). Taxonomy (NCBI): domain Eukaryota; kingdom Metazoa; phylum Chordata; class Mammalia; order Primates; family Cercopithecidae; genus Papio; species Papio anubis. The sequence continues at coordinate 45,163,486 of NC_044980.1, read as the reverse complement.
ATGCCAATTTTGAATATATGTTCAAACTAAGCTCTAAATGTAGATTTTTCATATGGAAGCAGAAGACAGACTGTTGACCCAAGATCCAATGAAACAGGAACTACATAAGATTGAAATAACTGGTGAGGGACATTCAATTGTGGCTATTTGTTTAGATACTGTTGATACTGTTTTAATATTCTATTTTCTAACATAAATATGAAAAAGTCCTTTCTAAGCTATATTTAATTCTGAATTTTGTGGATGCTGCTTTTCTAAACTAAAATAAACATTTTAAAACAGCATATGATTTTCACTGATTACTCCAGAATTCAGAAACTCCTAATGAGTGCCCTTATTCTCATGGCAAATACAGTTATTTTCACAGGTTCAATAAGAATATCTCTTCTTTTATTACCAGAATGTCATTGGATAACTCTATTTGGTAACCAAGGCTATCCCTGGAGTATCATATTTAAAATAATTTTCATTTAATCAGGAATAGCAAGCAACTATTAAGGAACAAGGAATGACTTTATATGTGGAATAAATGCCTACACACCCCTCCCAAGAAAACTGGCCTAAGAACTAGCTGATAGGTTCCCAGACTTATAGATGGTGAGGAAGGTCACTTTCTGGCAAGATGGGAATCATAGTAAATTTTGGGAGCCTCAACCAGGAAGAAATTCACCAATTATATAGATAGGTACTGAAGATAAAAATCAGGTGGAGAGAGTTTCTTCATTTTGTTTTTCTAGCCTCAAGAAAGCACTTTTAAAAGTCAAATGCCATCTTTCTTATGAAAATTTCAGAGGAAAAGTTAATTTTATCACCTTGATCAGTAGCTGCTCAACAGATCATGGTTCTAGATTTGCAAACTCCAGGAAGCCTATATGGTTAATGAAGACTCTGACTGCGGGTTTTTTGTTTGTTTTGTTTTTGGATGAAGAATTACCTTTGGAAAGTATTTATGATCACAGGAGAGAAACTCTAAAGGAAAAACTGTAAAAACCTTGAAAATGGGCAAAAAAGATCTTGGGTGTTTTTCCATTGGAATGATGGGCATAAGTTATAGAAAACTGGTAGTAATGCAAGTGATTCTTGTTCACGGCATTACAAATAAATTTTGTCTGCTAAAGAATATGTATCTCAGTAAGTTAAATGCCTGTACCTCCAATTCTCATTTGAACCATCTTTATTTAGTATGCAAACATAAGCAAAGAATCTTTGGAATCCATAAATAAATGTCTCCTTATTTAGGATTAATTTAGGTGCTGAACTGATTAAGTCAACTTTGTAAACACAGTAGACTTTGCTTAAAATACTTCTGGATTTTGAAAAGTTAGAAGTAACTAAAATGTTCACAGATAGGCATTGGTTAAGTAATAGCATATCCATTACAAAGATGCTGCACCATTACAAAGATGCTGTAGCCACTAAAAGAGATATAAAACTAGCTTAATGAGGTTATAACCCTGTCTCTGTTAAGAACAATGCATACTCAAATGCATACAGATGCACAGAAAAGTGTCGCTAAGGACACAAAACAATGTGTCACAAATTACTCTTTGTATGGATTTAAAATTTTAACTTTTTTTGCAGGGTATGCTTTCGGTGGGTGGGGGGAGGTTTCTTGATTCACTGATTGTTGTTATTGCTGATGGTGTTTGCCTTCTTTTTCTTTCTAATTTTTTGGGAATCAATTTTATTAATAGTAATCAAACATATTTACAGGGGGAAACCACTAGATTTAATTCGAAACATAAATTCCATCTTTCAAATGAGAATACATTCACTAATAAAATGGGGGAAAATCCCCTAGATCTCCTGCCTTGATCCTACTCATCCTTCAGGTATTAGTTTACATTTTTACTTTCTTGAGCCCTCCCCCAGCTTCCACCCCCATGGCCCTACCTTACCTAGATAGAGCTCTATACCAACCCCCACCTAAAACTTTTCTTAGTTGTAATTTGAATGAATATCAGATTAATGCTTCTTTCTCCCACTAGATCGTATTTCTCTATGTATATCTTATTCACTGTTGTGTCCCAGATGCTCAATATATATGCAGGTTGCATCCTAAGAGATGTTCAAAATATATGTATAGCTCCCTTGCCAGGGACATTGAATGATTCTTTAAAATGGCAGAATATAAAGTATTTTATGTCTTATCAAAGATAACCTGAATACAATTAACTTAAGTCTGTTTATAAGTCTGATTTTAGGATAGATGGATAACACTTGTCTTTCACTCACAGAACAGATTTTTAGCATATATAATATTTTAAAGGTTATCATTTGGCCTATGATGTGTCTGCATGAAATAAATCATTGTAATAGAATTTGATTATACCATATAATGTAAAATTAGAACAAAGGAGTCACACTGTCCATGTATACATTATGTACGGAGCATTCAAGTGCATTTATCTATAATTCAACAAGCCCAAAATCATGAAAATATTATACTTGATATTTGCAACATTGATTATAAAATCTGAACAAGCAGCAAAGGGCACTTCAAAGTCTTGAAATGTCAATATTTGTAGGCCATGCAAATATGTTTAAAATATATTCTGTTTGGGGAGCTACCCAGAAGCCAAACAAAAGTACACCAGAATCCTATTATAGTACAGTACTAACATACAAGAGAAGCAAGCATCAATCTATCTTACAAAAATGTTCTTCCAGTCACTATATATCCTACATTGCCCATGATGAATTTCTATTATACTAATGTTATTACTAGATATGATAACTATATATTATTCTGCATATTTTAATATTAATTGTTATGATTTGAATTTTAGGATGGGCATAAACAGCCCACTGTCTCAGCTTCCCTTTCTAGGCACTGCAGGTCAAAGAGTAAATCCACGCCTTGGCCTCCGTGATTTCGGCATTATGAATTCACTGAAGAAAATGAGAAAACTCCAATACTCATGAAAAATTCACTTCTCTATCTCTAAAAATAAACATACCTCTAGCTCCAGATAAGTCAATGAAGAAATTTCTCCAGTTACAGACTTCAGGGGAAAGCAGACAGCAAGAGAGAGCACTAAATATTTATTTGATCAATCAATTTAAGATAGAAAATATATATTAGTCATCCCGGAGACATCTGCAATTTAGATGAGAATTACATAGCTCTAAAGACATAAAAAAGGAAAAGAGACTCAATTTTACATACCAGTTAATATATTACTGACAAATTAATTTGTTTGAAATGATTATGTCGTTTCCAGCAAAGTATTCACCTACATACTGCCCTTTGTTATCATGAGGGACTAAATATATGATTATTGTGACTTTAATTCTCATGACTTTAGTCCTCTAGAGACAGCCCAAAGCAAATGAAGAACTGGCCACTCCTACACCATCACACAAACCTTTCCTTCTCCTTTTCCCCTTTTTTTTTTCTGAAAAGGGCTGGGGAATCATGAAGGGAAGGAAAAGGTAAAATTTCCTTCATGAGATTTCCCAACGCTCATCCTACCCCCAAAAAAGAGATCCATAATAAAATATAGATTTCACATATAACAACTGACAAGATAAACATCCAAATGGGATCAGAAATAAGACCTCCATAAAAAAGGAAGATGGAGCTCAATGTTAAAAGCCTTTTTATCACTCTTTCTATATGTTTATATTTAACAACATTAAATCACAGAATTTTCTAAATGCTTCCAAAAGTATTTTTCATAATAAAGTATGTCACTTAAATTCACCTTCCTCATTAGTACTGTTCACGGTATGAAGAAAATAAGGAAATGCTATACATAAGACAAGACAACTTAAGTTATGCTTTTGGGAGGGGGCGGAGCAAGATGGCCGAATAGGAACAGCTCCAGTCTCCAACTCCCAGCGCCAGCGACACAGAAGACCGGTGATTTCTGCATTTTCAACTGAGGTACTGGGTTCATCTCACTGGGGAGTGCCGGAGATCCGTGGCTGGTCAGCTGTTGCAGCCCGACCAGCGAGAGCGAAGCAGGCATGCAGGTATCACCACCTGGGAAGCTTAAGGGGAAGGGGAACTTTTCCTAGCCAGGGGAACTGAGACACACAACACCTGGAAAATCGGGTAACTCCTACCCCAATATTGGCGCTTTTAAGCAAACAGGCACACCAGGAGATCATATCCCACACCTGGCCAGGAGGGTCCCATCGCCTAATGAGCCTCCCCTCATTGCTAGCACAGCAGTCTGTGACGCGGCAAGGCAGCAGCGAGGCTGAGGGAGGGGCCAGCCATTAAGCTGAGGCTTGGCAGTAAACAAAGCTGCTGGGAAGCTCCAACTGCGGAGCCTACAGCAGCTCAAGGAAACCTGCCTACAGACTCCACCTCTGGGGACAGGGCACAGCTACACAACAATAACAACAACAACAACAACAAGAGCAGCAGAAAACCCCAAACGACTCTGTCTGACAGCTTTGAAGGCGCATCTCCCCAACACAGAGGTTGAGACTGGAGAACTGACAGACTGCCTGCTCAAGTGTCCCTGGACCCTGAGTAGCCTAACTGGGGACATCCCCCACTGGGGCAGTCTGATTCTGCCACCTCACAGGGTGGAGTACACCCCTGGAGAGGAAGCTTTCCAAAGCAAGAATCAGACAGCTACACTGGCTGTTCAGAAATACTTCATCTTCTGCAGCCTCTGGGCTGCTGATACCAGCAGCAGGCCCGAGTGGACCCAAAGCACCAACAGACCAAGAAAGCCGAGGGTCCTGACCTCAGCCAGAAGGAAAACTATCAAACAGGAAGGACACTCTACACCAAAACCCCATCAGTACAACACCATCATCAAAAGACCAGAGGCAGATAAAACCACAAAGATGGGGAAAAGCAGGCAGAAAAGCTGAAATTTAAAAAATAAGAGCACATCTCCGGCAAAGGGAGCTTGTGCTCATCGCCACCAACGGATCAAAGTTGACGGAGAATGACTTTGACGAGATGGGAGAAGAAGCTTCAGTCCATCAAATTTCAGAGCTAAAGGAGGAATTACGTACTCCAGCAAAGAAAGAAACTAAAAAATCTTGGAAAAAAAGTGGAAGAATTGGATCGCTAGAGTAATTAATGCAGAGAAGGTCATAAACTTAAATGAAAGAGATGAAAACCAGGACACGAAATACGCATAAACAAGCTTCAGTAACCTACTCATCAACTGGAAGAAAGAGTATCAGCGATTGAGGATCAAATGAATGAAATGAAGCGAGAAGAGAAACCAAAAGAAAAAGAAGAAAAGAAATGAACAAAGCCTGCAAGAAGTATGGGATTATGTAAAAAGACCAAATTCCACGCCTGATTGGGGTGCCTGGAAAGTGAGGGGGAAATGGAATCAAGTTGGAAACACTCTTCAGGATATCATCCAGGAGAACTTCCCCAACCTAGCAGGGCAGGCCAACATTCAAATCCAGGAAATAAGCAGAGAATGCCACAAAGATACCCCGAGAAGAGCAACCCAAGACACATATTAACGCCGCAAAATCAACCGTGCCGGTTCCAGCCGCAAAATCCGCTGCTCGCATATAAGCGCCCGTCACGCAGCCCAACGACCCGGGCCGTTACAAATGCACACGTTCAATGAAATATTTATTTTATATCCGGATACACCACGGAACAAACTGACGTTCCCACCTGGCCATAATGACCACCACACACCAAAATGATCAAATGCAATTAAGAACTGATAGAAATGACCTGATAGGCATACATAGTCTTCAAAAATAAAGGATGGAGGAAGATTTACCAAGCAAATGGAGAACAAAAGCAGGGTTGCAATCCTGGGGTCTCTGATGTCAGACTTTAAACCATCAAAGATCAAAAGAGACAAAGAAGGCCATTACATAATGGTCAAGGGATCAATTCAACAGGAAGAGCTAACTATCCTAAATATATATGCACCCAATACAGGAGCACCCAGGATTCATAAAGCAAGTCCTTAGGAGACTTACAAAGAGACTTAGGACTTCTATACAATAATAATGGGAGACTTCAACACTCCACTGTCAACATTAAACAGATCAACGCAGACAGAAAGTTAACAAGGATATCCAGGAATCAACTCCATCTCTGCAGCAAGCAGAGCTCCACAGAGACTATAGAACTCTCCACCCTAAATCAACAGAATATACATTCTTCTCAGCACCACATCGCACTTACTCCAAATTGACCATAATTGGAAGTAAAGCACCCTCAGCAAAATGTACAAGAACAGAAATTATAACAAACTGTCTCTCAGACCACAGTGCAATCAAACTAGAACTCAGGACTAAGAAACTCAATCAAACCAACAACTACATGGAAACTGAACAACCTGCTCCTGAATGACTACTGGGTACATACAAATCTAAATGAAGGCAGAAATAAAGATTCTTTGGAAATGAGGACAAAGATAAAACATACCAGAATCTCTGGGATCATTTTAAAAGCAGTGTGTAGAGGGAAATTTATAGCACTAAATGCCCACAAGAGAAAAGCAGGAAAGATCAAAATTGACACTCTAACATCGCAATAAAGAACTAGAGAAGCAAGATAAACACATTCCAAAGCTTGGGCAGAAGGCAAGAAATAACTAAGATCAGAGCAGAACTGGGAGGAGATAGACAATAAAACCCCTCCAAAAAATCAATGTAAATCCAGGAGTTGGTTTTTTGAAAAGATCAAATTGACAGACCACTAGCAAGACTAATCAAGAAGAAAAAGAGAGAAGAATCAAATCGACGCAATTAAAAATGATAAAGGATATCACCGACCCCACAGAAATACAAACTACCATCAGAGAATATCATAAACACCTCTAATGCTAAATAAACTGAAACCTAGAAGAAATGGATAATTTCCCTGACACTTACACTCTTCCAAGATCAAACCAGGAAGAAGTTGAATCCCTGAATAGACCAATAGTAGGACTGGAAATTGAGGCACAATTAATAGCCTACCAACCAAAAAGTCCAGGACCAGATGGATTCATGAGCCGAATTCACCAGAGAAGAGGAGTTGGCACCATTCCTTCTGGAAACTATTCCAAGAGGGAATCCTCCCTACCTCATTTTATGAGGCAAACATCATCCTTGATACCAAAGCCTGGCAGAGACACAACAGCAGAATTTTAGACCAATATCCCCTGATGAACATCGATGCAAAAATCCCTCAATAAAAATACTGGCAAACCGGATTCAACAACACATCAAAAGCTTATCCACCATGATCAAGTGGGCTTCATCCTGGGATGCAAGGTTGGTTCAACATTCGCGAAATCAATCAACATAATCCATATAAACAGAACCAAAGACAAGAACCACATGATTATTCAATAGATGCAGAAAAGGCTTTGACAAAATTCAACAGCCCTTCATGCTAAAACGCCAATAAATTCGGTATTGATGGAACGCATCAAAATAATGCTGTTTGGCTTATGAAAACCCACAGCCAATATCATGCCTGGAATGGGCAAAACTGGAAAATTCCCTTGAAAACTGGCAATAAGACAGGGATGCCCCTCTCTCTTTCACCAATTCCTATTCAACATAGTGTTGGAAGTTCTTGGCTAGGGCAATCAGGCAAGAGAAAGAAATCAGGGTATTCAGTTAGAAGAAGAAGTCAAATTGTCCCTGTTTGCAGATGACATGACGTATATTTAGAAAACCCCATTGTCTCAGCCCAAAAATCTCCTTAAGCTGATAAGCAACTTCAGCAAAGTCTCAGGATACAAAATTAATGTAAAAATCACAAGCATTCTTATACACCAATAACAGACAAACACAGAGCCAACCATGAATGACCTTCCACCACAATTGCTTCTAAAAGAGAATAAAATACCTAGGAATCCAACTTACAAGGGATGTCAAGGACCCTCTCAAGGAGAACTACAAACCACTGCTCAGTGAAATCAAAGAGGACACAAACAAATGGAAGAACATACCATGCTCATGGATAGGGAAGAATCAATATCGGTGAAAATGGCCATACTACCCAAGCTAATTTAGATTCAATGCCATCCCCATCAAGCTCAAGGAGTTTCTTCACAGAATTGGAAAAAAACTGCTTTAAAGTTCATGTATGGAACCAAAAAGAGCCCTCAAGATCTCCAAGACAATCCTAAGTCAAAAGAACAAAGCTGGAGGCATCACGCTACCTGACTTCAAACTATACTACAAGGCTACAGTAACTGTTCAAGGCGGTACTGGTGTACCAAAACAGAGATATAGACCACTGGAACAGAACAGAGTCCTCAGAAATAATACCACACATCTACAGCCATCTGATTCTTTGACAAACCTGAGAAAACAAGAAATGGGGAAAGGATTCCCTATTTTAACAAATGGTGCTGGGAAAATTGGCTAGCCATAAGTAGAAAGCTGAAACTTTATACCTAAAATTAATTCAAGATGGACAATCGAAATGTTAGACCTAATACCATAAAAAATCCTAGAGGAAACCCAGGGTAGTACCATTCAGGACATATGGCATGGGCAAAGACTTCATGCTCCAAACAATTAAAAAAGCAACGGGCAGCAAAAAGCTAAAATCTGGACAAATGTATTCAATTAAATCCAAAGAGCTTCTGCACAGCAAAGAAAACTACCATCAGAGTGAACAGGCAAACCTGCTACAGGGGAGAAAATGTTTGCAATCTACTCATCTGACAAAGGGCTAATTATCCAGAACCTACAAAGAACTCAAACAAATTTTTACGCGAAAAACAAACAACCCCATCAAAAGTGGGCAAAGGATACGAACGCATTACTTCTCAAAAGAAGACATTCATACAGCCAACAGACATATGAAAAAATGCTCATCATCACTGGCCATCAAGAAATGCAAATCAAAACCACAATGAGATACCATCTCACACCAGTTAGAATGTATGACTCACAAAAAGTCAGAAACAACAGGTGCTGGGAGAGGATGTGGAGGAAATAGAACACTTTTTACACTGTTGGTGGGATTGTAAAACTAGTTCAACCATTATGGAAAAAACAGTATGGCGACCCTCGCTGATCTAGAACTAGATGTACCATATGACCCAGCCATCCCATTACTGGGTATATACTCCAAAGTTGGATTATAAACATGCTGCTATAAAGACACATGTACACGATGTTCATTGCAGCACTATTCACGCAATAGCAAAGACTTTGGAATCAACCCAAATGTCCATCAGTGACAGATTGATTAAGAAAATGTGGCACATATACACCATGGAACAATTATGCAGCCATAAAAAGGATGAGTTTAAGGCCCCTGTGGGACATGGATGCAGCTGGAAACCATCATTCTTAGCAACCATCACAAGAACAGAAAACTAAACACCAAGATGTTCTCACCTCATAGGTGGGAAGGACAACAGATCACTTGGACTCAGGAAGGGGAAACGGATCACACACCGGGGCCTATCATGGGGAGGGGGAGGGGGAGGGATTTGCAATGGAGTTATACCTGTAAATGACGAAGTTGATGGGTGCAGCAGACCAACATGGCACAAGTATACATATGTAACAAACCTGCACGTGCTATGCACATGTACCCTACAACTTAAAGTATAATAATAATAAATAAATTAAAAAAAAAAAAAAAAAAGTTATGCTTTTGGAGGGAAGTGTGAAGTATTTGAGAACATACCAGAAACAAGTAAGTACTACAGATTTAAGGAAAAGATGGACAAGTGAGGGAATCAGATCTGTAAGAAACTATAGGGAATCTGGCTTGATAAGAAAGAAATAATCATATTAAATACTAAAATAAAGCCTCACATGATTTAAAAAAAAAAAAGTTTGAATATGATGTAAAAACATTTGATTCTACCATAGATATAGAAAAATTGCTTTTATACAATTTAATACAACTAATTGTGAGGTTGTGAGTCAACAACTGAAAAACTATTTTCTAAATTATTCAACCACAATTTCTGTCCCTGAGTATAGTTTAGTTAACATAAATACTGCTATCTGTAGCTTCATGTAGTTTTTCAAAAACTGATAATTTAAGAGTATTTAGCTAAAGTCAATAAATCAAGAAATCATTTAGGAGGTTTTAAAAAACTACTTCATCAAGAATTCTAAAATGTGAAAAAGATTTTTTAAGAGAAAAAAACTATTTTTTAAAAACTATTGGTACTAACAGTTTGAATTTTCAGTTTTTAAAAGTCAAGCTGCCCATCAGAGACTCCAATAGGCACCATCTGTTAGGTCAGGAACAAGTTTTTTACCCATTTACTTTTGTTTTGTTTTTTTGTGTGTGTGTTTTTGAGACGAAGTCTCACTCTGTCACCCAGGCTGGAGTGCAATGACGCGATCTCGGCTCACTGCAACTACCACCTCCCTGGTTCAAGCAATTCCCCTGCCGAGTAGCTGGGATTATAGGCGCACACCACCACGCCCGGCTAATTTTGTTGCATTTTTAGTAAAGACGGGGTTTCACCATGTTGGCCAGACTGGTCTCAAACTCCTGACCTCAAGCAATCCACCCGCCTTGGCCTCCCAAAGTGCTGGGATTATTACGGCGTGAGCCACCGCGCCTGGCCTTTCACCCATTTTTAATGTCATCTATGACCACAGATGAGAAATGTGAAAACTATGTGAGTATGTGAAAACTACTCACAGTTTCATTTCCTACAGTTAAAAGAAAAAGATGCGGCCGGGCGCGGTGGCTCACGCCTGTAATCCCAGCACTTTGGGAGGCCAAGGCTGGCGGATCACGAGGTCAGGAGATCAAGACCATCCTGGCCAACACGGTGAAATCCCGTCTCTAATAAAAATACAAAAAATTACCCGGGCGTGGTGGCGGGCGCCTGTAGTCCCAGCTACTCGGGAGGCTGAGGCAGGAGAATGGTGTGAACCCGGGAGGCGGAGCTTGCAGTGAGCGGAGATAGCGCCTCTGCACTCCAGCCTGGGCGACTGAGCGAGACTCTGTCTCAAAAAAAAAAAAAAAAAAAAGGAAAAAAAGGAAAAAGATACAATCTGCTGAGTCAAAGCTATTGCATGTCCTTTACATTTATCATTAAAATAACGACTTTTACTACTTTGTTCTCAAAGCTAAATTAGTCAACGAAATACTGAATGTTTCCAAAGAAGTGCTTTAATTAGTTTTTTATGCAAATATCAGTCGGCATATCTACTATTTCTATTCAGAATTTCTTTGAACCATTTTTAGCTAATCTTTACAAAATATTGTTAGAATTTACAACTTAAACAAAAAACTGGTTTTTAAAATTACAAGTAATATACAGTAACTTCTACAGATAATACTATCATATGTTTTGTGCTTGTTAAGGTTCCCTTCCATATTGTATATAGTTCATTTTTCCAGATTCTAATTCCAACCTTTCTTAGAACCACTCACTAAATTACTATTTATTGTATTGTATTTCTACTGCCAGTGATAATGAGTAAGAAACCAATGTTCTCATGTTCACATACTAATTCTTCGGGAAAATTTATGATGATAAAGATTGTCATTATCTGAATCTTTTATCTAATTACCATCAGTTTGTGATACGAAACCCTGGTGGCCTAATGTGGTTCAAATTTCAGAAATTTCCTTCTTTTAGAAAAGTAATTGAGTGCGTATTTTACACAAAACCCTCAGTGAGAAACCGTGTCATTAAAAACAATAATATATCTGTGGGGAGATGCACAAACACTCCCACTATGTGGCAAACATATGGGATATTTATAGATAGGGCAAACTATATATAATCTCATGTCTGTTTGAATAGGTTTACTGCTAAATATGTTTGGAGCAAATTTACAAAATAACTTGGTTTGAATTTTCAGAGCTTTTAAGAATCAGAAATTCTGGATAAGGAACTGTATCCAACCTATATATTTCAAGTTTTAATACCTAAGAAGATTACTCATGAGACTAAGTTCTGTAATTAAGCAAATGCATAACTGAGTATAGTAAGAAATCTATAAATATATACCTAAGTGTTGAGTCCTATACCTTATGCTTTCCCAACAACTGCATCCAAAAAAATGAAAAATATCTGAAGGGGATAATTAACATTTCCCATCATACTATGATCAGAATGAATATATCTTTACAATGGAAATAACAAAAAGCTGTCTAGTGACCCTTTATTCAGGGTACAAGCACATATTTCTTCTTTAGCATATAAATAAATTTAAACTCTACCATATTTCCCAGATTTAAATGAGCCAGACCTGTACAAGCAAATGCACACTGCTATGAATTTCCTATTTTACATTTTCATTTGACTCAAGTCCAACAGACCAACACACTCATTCTTTTGGACAGAAGAGCAAAAGAGAACTCAATTGAAAAAAGAAATTCAAAATTGAGAGATTTTTTATTTCACTCTCTAAAGGACAAAGAATAAAAATTTTGGAAATTTGGAAAAAAAATGTACATGTGATCTTGATTTCACAGAGTGTTAGGTTGGAACAGAAGTCAGAAGTCACCCAGTTGCACATCCCTTATTTTACAGACGAACAAACATAAATTTAAAGAGACTCATTCAATTCCATGTGGAACCAGAAGCAGAGCCAGGTTTTCTGACATTTTCCTCTAAGTCATCAGCCTCTTGTGATTTTCGCACTGAGCTGTTTTGCTTATGGCAAGAAACTTCTGATTACTTTGGACAAGATCTAATCTTTCTTGCTGAAAGTATTCCTGAACCTACAGTCAACAGTGTAAAGTTACTGCCCCATGTGAGCCAAACTTCACTGGGTAATCCGCCCTTGCACATTACTTCCTTGTCTTCTGATTAATATGCCTAAGTTTATGCAGTAATTTCTTCGTCTATTAACCCTCACCTTTGATCATTATTAACAAAAGAACTTATTCTTATTCAAAAAGTATAAAATTATTTTCAAAGGAAATCACTTAAAATATAACAAAAATATCTCAATAATCTTTGGTTTTCAATAAATATTCCATCAACTAATGTACTGGTTCACATTAGCACATAATACATTCAGTTGCGTCACATCAGCTCTTTTTAAGAAATAAGAATTGGTTTGTGAAATGGTTGGGCTGTGTTCGCATGGAACTCTCATCTTGAATGCAGTTCCCATAATCCCCACGTGTCATAGGAGGGACCCGGTGGGAGGTAATTTAATCATGGAAGCGGTCAACCCGATCCTGCTGTTCTCATAACAGTGAGTGGGTTCTCATGAGATCTGATGGTTTTATAAAGGGCTTTTCCCCCTTTTGCTCTGCACTTTTCTCTCCTGCTATCATGTGAAGAAGGACATGGTTGCTTCCCCTTCTGCCATAATTGTAAATTTCCTGAGGCTTTCCTAGGCCTGTTGAACTGTGAGTCAATTAAACCTCTTTCCTTTATAAATTACCCTGTCTTGAGTATTTCTTCATAGCAGCATGAAAACGGACTAACACGGTTTGACATTTATAAAATTATACAGATTAACAAAAAAAATTGATAAAATTTAGACAAAACCAAGTCCTGTTAAAATTCTCCTACAATCTGAATTGAGAGCTCAATTAAATTACATGGATTTTTAAAATCTACTTCAATTTTAGAAGTGGAACTATACAAGGTGCTTCCTAATTAGTAGTACACAAGCAAAAACACTTTCTAATATCTTAATGTATTTCTGTATGTGCTCACTTTAAGAAAGCATTTAAAACGTTTATTTCACAATGCTTGCCTTCTCAAATGCATATAGCTCCCTTCTTTTCTCATTCTGCACTGTAAAATGAATTCTGTTCAGCTAACCGACATTTAATAAAAGATAGACAATGATTCAAGGCCAAGCTTCATAGTACTAATGCGTACTTTTTTTCCTTTTAAAACCAATGAGTATTTTTATGTTTAAAGTCTGCAAGGTGACAAGACACTGATGATACTGAAGCTGTCATCACTGTCAAGAAGGAGTCCAAATTTATCAGTAAAGAAGAAAAGAAAAACATTTGAGACAGCTAATCTTGAAGAGATGGATGGAAGATACCTGCAGGAGATACTCACACCTAATTGAAAAGAAATTACTCAGAAAGAGTAAGCTTTCTAACGGTAAGAAAAACAAAATTTATTCCCAGAACACAGACTTAGACTTACAAAATGGACCATCTATCTGTTCTTTCTATTTTACAGGCAAGAAGATTAAGGCCCAGAGAGGTCTATCAATTTGTCCCAGTTACACACCACTTGGTTCAGAACTTAGGTCTCCTTTGGTCCAAATACCTTTCATTACATTTTATTATTTCAACAATTGTCTAATTCAATTTGTACAGCATATTTAGTAACTCATCAGAAATCAATTTAAAACAATTATGCAATGTATTAAACAGCCAAGCGTGAAGAAAAAGTTGTTTCCCCTGTATGCTCTTTCCTTAGCAAAGCAACTTCTGTGAAAGGAGGCATGTCTAATTGCATTTGGCATTACTTTTGCAAATTGATTAGTTATCCAGAGTTCCTATAACAATGAGATGACCCTGCTAAAAACTATTTTTACTTAGTTCATAGTTACCAAAGCAGTATGAGAGCAAACATTTATCTAGTTTTATTTTGTTAGGTGAATGAGATTTTCACTTTAGAAGAGGAACAATTTTGAACAACTGCACATTAATGTGTTCCATAAGACTGGACCATAAAATTATCACATATCTAAGTAAATTTACGAGAAAAAAAATGTTTAACTGTCAGTCAGTTCCAATAAAAAATGAGCTAATAAGTTGCCTTTTTCAACATAAACAAACATCTTTGATTTCTGTCATCATATTTTTAAGTATTTTTCAGGTACACATGTATTTCTAATATAAAATATGGAAAAACTTAGTTTAAAATATTTAATATACAATTTCATTTTAAGAGTGAGATCAAAATTATACTTTACCAATTATGCAATATTTTAAACTTTGACGGAGAAGCTGTCAACTCAAAAACAGCTAACTTACCCTTTGATATCAAAATACTTTAAATATTAAAATATTAGCTTTGCTTTCTCTTTGGGAAGTATTTCTAATATTAAGTAGTCTCAAAAAAGGAAAGACAACGAATTCTGGGAAAGCAGTAATTGACTTATTTGGGTGCCAAAAAAAAAAAAAAAAAAAGTCTGTGTAATTCTTTAGGAACTGAGGAAACTACGGGACGTTAATTTAAAAGTGTGATTCCTATGAAAATAATAGATAGATTGACAGATAAACTGCAAATTAAGTTGTACTCAGAATATCATAGAGAAAAAAATGAAAATGATGTCAGTTTTAAAAGACTGTATAAAAATAAATCAAAATGCTACTAAAAGTTTCTCAAAACTCAAAATGTTAAGATCAACAGAATCATTTTTATGAGCTAATTCACAGATAAATTCAAGTCAGTCTAATTGCAATAGCATCAATTCATCACTTATACTCAACTCTAAAATTACAATATCGGTGAAGCTTCTACATTGGATGTTGTCAATTAATAAAGGGAACAGGGTAATGTCTTAGAAATATTCATTAGAACTAATAGGAAATACTTAAGCCATCATTTACTTCTACCTAGAAAAATGACACAGAAGTAATCAATGCTGGCAGTCCCAAGGTCTTGCCAGTGCCAAGACCTTCCTTCTCAAATATACACCATCCTAACTCATTTCAGCAGTCACAAACATGACTCTAGGGAAGCCATTCAAAGTGACAGTCCCATTATGACTAAAAATACTGCAAAAGACAACTTTTAAAAGCACACATGAGAGGTTTTATAAATCTGACAAATAGGAAGTCCTTGAGAGAAATGACATTCACAGAGTGAAAAGAAGTATTAAGAAACTGAATTCAAAACTTAACTCTTACCAATCATTAGTAGTTGGAACTCACACATTCATTCAACCAATTATGGAGTAAATGATTATTGAAGACCCACCGTGCCAACACAGGTGGAAAGTAAAAATAGACAGGGGCCTTGAATTCAGAAGTTTCTAGTCCAGCAAGGGAAAACACAATTAAAATATCACCCAAATAAATGAAAATTATAGGTGTTAATTTTCAACTCCAAAGGAGGACTACATCATGTATTGTGGCATCACATAAGGGCCCATAACTTGCCAAAGGGTACCAGGAAAGTTTCCTTCAGGGTGTGATGACAGGACAAAAATATGTGGATGAGTAAAAGAAAATAATTGGGGAATTTGAATATACCATCCTCATTCTTCAAAATTTTCACTTTTTCAGCCTTATAGTTCCAAATTAAATGTCGAATCCAAACCTCCCTTTAGCAGTTATTATATTTTATTTCTCTATGTTCTGGTAGCCCCTGGCACAGTGGAAGGTATAGACCATAACTGACCTTCACACATTCTGTCAAAATTAACTGAAAACAAGCCTACAAGCCATGTACATTAACAGAAGTATTTTACTTTTGAACAACATAGTCCACATGTACTCTGGCCAAAAGCTGGATCAAAGCAGATGACATAGTACCTAAACAAAGAACAAAAATATGAAAACAGGGACAAAGTTTGAGTGGATCCATGTCCATCTTTTCAAAAGAACACCAAGTTCGAGTGGGAAGTGGGAGCAGGAGCAGGGACTGGGTACACTCCAACAACAGAAGGGAGTAGTTGGCACGCAAAAGTCAGGTCTGACTCACAACGTGTCTAAATGTGTCTGCAGTTCTTAGTACAAGGAAGTATCTCAAATGTTCATCTAAAGAAGGGTGAAGGAAGTCATAAAAATACTATAGCCCACTGATAGGTAGAAAACTAAAGATAAAATGATTACCAAAAACTATTATCAGAGCTACACCCTGTCCCTCACAAAATACTACTGTATCGAATACAAATGAATTGCCTGTGTTTTTCTGACAACCTTCAAAAAGACCCTGGGAAATCTCAGATGGTTTTGATTTATGACTATAAATGCCATCTTTACCAGATAGCATGAGATGGCATAGTCCTCAAATGAGAGAGTAGTTTCTAATGACACAATCTTTGGGTTATTT
The DNA here is from genome assembly GCF_008728515.1 of Papio anubis. Classification (NCBI taxonomy): domain Eukaryota; kingdom Metazoa; phylum Chordata; class Mammalia; order Primates; family Cercopithecidae; genus Papio; species Papio anubis. The sequence continues at coordinate 45,146,606 of NC_044980.1, read as the reverse complement.
CCACAAAAAGAATTAATATAGGAAACAGAGAGATGTATTATTCTAAAACACAAATTCCCTCTACAGTATTTCCACTCAACCTCCCAAATAAAGGAGTCTTGCTTTAGAGGCAAGCAGAATGGCCTGTAGCATGGGGACAGAGATTCACAGTTGACAGGCCCTAGGCAGTCCCCTTTGTACTTGCATATGACCAGCCTGCACAATTCCCGGTGGTTTTGCCCTTCTCAGAGAATATTCAGGAGCCAGCAAGTCTACATGAGACCAGTGTGCAAAACAGCTCCCTTGTGGGGTTTCCCACACTGGGGTAAAGGAATTTCCTCAATCATCGCTGTGCTCAAGCCAACTTTGTTAAATGGGGCTTTGTTCCCAGTGGATTTTTAATTGAGACATCATTGGCAATATACAATATGCTTTACAGTGGTTAGTGATGCTAATCATGTGGCTAAACAAGAAAAAGCAGCTTCCCCTCTTACAGTTCGTGATCAGATCTGAGGTACTCCTATCAATAAAACATATTTGTAAAATGTGGGGAAAAAGTAAAGCTTGAAAAGAAGCTAATGAACTAGATTACACATACGTCCTCCATTGGATAGATTTTTACTAAACACCTTTTTTGTACTAAGCACTTAATGATGTCATTAAATAAAACACCATAAATTCACTGTTATTGTACAGTCGAGGAAACAGATTCCCAAGTTTAGAAATGCTCCCAAAGTCTCTGGGCTACTAAGGGAATTAAAGTAAAGCAAACCCAGGTCTGCCTGACACACAGCTAAACTAAAAAAATAAAAAAAAAATAAGTAGCGAGGACAATTTTAACAACATGGCATAAGCTGTGGAATAACCACATATAAAGCAATCAAGTTGTCAGCTTTCAAAAATGAGGCATCACAATGCCATAAGAGTAGGTGGCATAACCATAAACAGCTCAGGCTCTAAAGGATGCGTCTCCGGTCATGATTTGAAGGAAATCTTGTGTATATGCACAAAATCAGAAAAACTAACTTTGTATACTATCTAAGTAGCATTGCTTACAAGTTGATAACGCCAACATTAGCAGTGTCATTTCAAAACACAAAAACCAACAGAGAAGAACATACTGATTATATTTTAGAAAGACTATCTTAAGATCCAGCAGATCTACTTCTATTGCAATTTAACTAAACTACAGACAGTTGCCTGAGCACAAGTGTTGTATACTGTGTAAACAATGGAAACCGTTTGCCATGGAAAAAACAATCAGCAAATTTAAAAAATGTCTTTTAACTTCTGTTAGCTAGCCCACTAATTTTGCTTTAACAGCCATATTAGCAGTGAACACATGAAATATGTCTGAATTTCACAGATACCCTGACCGAACATGCATTCATGTTAGGGAGCAATATTTAGCCAATATTTTCCCAGATTAAAAGTGAGGATTTAAACATAAGATTTTTATGTGAACCTGTGTATAACTAAGTATCTTGCTAAAAGTACAAACAGATGAATAATTCACTAGTTGCCTTTTCTTACTTTAGACATTAGCCATCATTTGATGCAACACAAACATTATGTAAGATGGTTCATGAAAAATAATGAAATGTATTTTATTGGTATTAAACTATTACATCGACAAAAATTAAAAAGGCATTTAAGTACTGTAAAACAATACACATGTTAAATAAAATATATTAAAGAGTATCATAATATATAGTGCAACCAACCAAAGCGCCCATTGACTAATGAGTGGATAAAGAATATGTCTTATATATATGTATATCCACATACACACACATATGTGTTTAGTGGCTGAATACCACTCAGCCACTAAAAAGGGACAAAAATAATGTGTGCTACAGCATCATAAATGGCACTGGAGGCCATATTCTAAGTGAAGTAACTCAGGAGTGGAAAACCAAAAACCATATGTTTTCACTTAAAAGTGGGAGCTAAGCTATGAGTACACAGAAGCAAACAGACTGATATAATGGATTTTTGAGACTCAGCGTGGGAGGGAGGAAGGGGGTCTGGGGATAAAAAAACTACACAGTAAGTACAATGCACACTACTCAGGTGACAGGTGTACTAAAATCTCAGAATTCACCACCGTGTAATTCACCCGTGCAACAAAAAACCACTTGTACCCCCCCAAAGCTACTGAAACAAAAATCAATAAAAAGAGAGCATAATAATATAGTCAAAACTGTAATATGTGTTGCTTTTACCAAAAAATTAAAAAACAAATAACAAAATTATAATACATTCCTTAATAAAAGAATAAATTGCAGACAGATGGCAGAAGAGGAAAGAATTATCTTACATTTCACCATATATCATAAGCAGCCATTTCTGACAAATTGTGGAAACTCATCTACATATCAAATCATGTAGCTGCAATGTTTTTTCCCTGAACCAATCAACTTCTGTTTTCAGTAAAGAATAACCAAACTGATGTTTTTTTTTTCCTTTGCTGTGCTGGCACATACACTGTGTCATTTAAAAGGAAATAAAGCAACACATTTGATTAGCTATAATTTATTTTAAATGCATCTACTGAAAACTTAGCAATTTGCCTGCTTAATGAGGTAGGTAAAAGTAAAGAATCAATTTTCACACATATAATATAATTTCACTGAGCTATATTTATTTGTTCATTCCAAAAGCAAAAAGGAAAGGCATATAATGTAAACATACAATCGTATTTTCAAGAATTTCTACAGCTGGTCCTGAAGAGTATTTATAGGCACGTTATTTTACAGTTAGATGTTTGAAGGAGGGGGTGTCTGTAGTCCCAACTACTCCGGAGGCCGAGTAGGGTGGACCACTTAAGCACAGGAGTTTAAGGCAAGCCTGGGGAATGTAGCAAGATCCTCTCTTTGTGAAAATTATTTTTTAAAAATTTAAAAACAAAAGTTTGCCTAAAGAGAATAATTCCTCCTGGAGGATTTCAAATACTCTACTTAATATTTAAAAGGAAAACTAAATTTCTCATCAACAAATTTTAGAAAATAATTTCAATGCCTCACGAATTTAAAACTTTGACCAAGTAGAAAACTTTTTTAATAATTCTCACCTTCCTCCTAAAAGACTATTTTTTTAATCTAATAAAGAATAGTAAAAAGCTTGTTTGGCAAAATCTGAAAATATTCCTCACTAATATACAGTTTTTTCTTATGTTTCCTTTTTTGTCACTTAGTTTTGTCTTTTGGTTTTCTTTCTACATACCTTCAAGAACTTAGTTTTTCCTCTAATTGTAAAAAGAGGTTAAGAGGTTTATCTAATGTCACACAACAAGGTGACACAATTAGCACAAAAATCTAATATTTATCCAGAACCACACCTACCTAAATGAAATTAAATACAAATCAACCACAAAAAAAAAAAAAATCACTTCTTTTAGAAAAGAAAGGCCTCTTCTCGTCTTCGATATCCAAACACTCAATCATATTAATATTGTAATTGCCATCATCATAATCATCATCACCAAAGTCTTGAGAAGGCAACTGTTTAATTTAGAAACTGAAAGACAACAATCTATACCTAGTAGAGAATACAACGAATTAAACACTTGAGAGATATTTAATACCTTTCCATTGCTTCCTAAGAAAGACAGGACTTCACTCTGGAATTCTGGAGTGAGTTTTGTAAAACATGAGACTTTTGATGTACCCAATTATAAATATTTTTTAATTTATCAAAAATTTATCATTCAAATTATCTAAAAGTTGATTCTCAAGAGAAAGAAATGTTTAGCTTACTACTAATATTTGTATGTAAAGGAAAAGTTATCATATATAAGAGGCAAGAATACATTTTAACATTCATCAAGTGAAAAGGCTGGGCAAGATTTAGTAACTCTTATCTTTAATCAGCAAATCATTTCAAATGGCATCTGATAACTGTTCACTGCTGCCAAGCTGCATTACAGATCATTCCAGTAAGCAGGCTATAACACAACACAATTAGGCAAGTTAATTATCTGCTGCAGAAGTATTCATAATGTAGAGTGAACTGAAATATCTTCCTGATGCTGGATTGTCCCAAACACTCCTAGTGAGTACACAACTCATATCACATTACAGGGTTAGGAGAGAGCATATCAGATGCATAGAATCTTTAAGCACATATAACATCCACACATGAACATTTTAACAAAATATCTGTCAGAGACAACACTCTATCTTCACCAAATCCCATTTCTATTTCCTCCAGGGAACACAGTTGGATTCCATGAGACCAATGGTCTGAGAAGCAGATAGTTTTTTGGAACAATTCTTATATGACATTAGGTAAATACTATAATAAACCTAGATTTCAGAAACTTAACACAATACAGGCTGATTTCTTGTACACATCATATCATATGAAGAAGAGTGGGGGACTCAGCTCCATACAGTCCCTGAGGGACCCAGGCTGACTGACCGTTGTGTCCCACCATCAGCTAAGACTTCATCCTCTGCAAACTACTAGGGAAGCTGGGAAATGGAACATAGCTGTGCTCAAGGGGAGAGGGATTAGTAAACACATAGAAGTATATACCTTAGTCATACATTTGGCTTGTTATAAAATGTATGAATATTTACTTGGAAAACTCTTTCCTTAACTATTGAACTTCGGTTTTCAGCGGCAGTGACAGAAATGAGAAATGAATGGCAAAGAAAAACAACTACATATAATTTTAAAGCAGATCTCCATAAGCCTGAAAACTTTCTCAAAAACAACTGTTCAGTCCAGCTGTCCCTCATCCTTCAAATATTATAATAAAACATTCACTAAGAAAACTGTAACATATTTTAATTGGACACACAAAAAAAGTGAACAGCTTGGGCACAAAAAAATAAACTTTGATTCATCTACTTAGTCATGTTTCTTAATATTATTACAAAGCTACAACATTTTTAGGGCATGATATAGATACAGGAGAACATAAAATATAAAAAGAACAGAGTATCTTACAAGAATTACCTGTAAAAAGAAGAACAAAAAAAAAATCAGAATTGCTTTAGCAGTTTTTTAATCATTACATTTTGCGTACAAAGGCATAGTTCTTATCAACCAATAAGAACTTTTTCCTACTAATGAGAAAGCTCTTTTATTAATTCACTCACCTTTTCTAGCTAAATAAGACACTATTATGTTTAAAAATAAAATATAAAGAGTTACCAAAAGGGAGACAGGTTCAGCCACAGAACATCATCAATCTCATTCTGAGAATGGAGGCTGTTGTAGCTATACTCCACCCACCTGAATTAATCAGCCACAGAAATGGAAGGCACAGAAAAATACAATTGGTTATTTAGTAAGTCACCGGTCCTTGACTTTTAGAATTAAGAAAAAAATGGGAGGGAAAGATTCACTAAATTGAATATTCTCTCTCTCAATTCTGTCAGTTCTGAACTCTGTGATAAATTACAGAATACATGGACTACAACAGAAGGCACAATAACTTAATACTTCTTAAATAGCTGGCCAATTTTTATATGCCAATAAATCGTCTCAAATATGGTAGCATTACAAATGCTAACTCTACCTGGGGTGATGGGGGATGAAACTGTAGCCTCCTGCACCCATTGGTGTTTAAATGACATGTTTTCTCAGAGGAAGCACTCACAGCTGCAGCCTCCTAATGAAAGCTATACCCAGGTGAGACAGACTTTTCTTAAGATCAGGAATGCTGCCATTGGAAAGTTTCACACTGAAGGCTATAAGAGGACTGGAAATACTTTATCCCATCTCAGAAGTATTTCATATACACCCCCTAAGGCAGGTTAAAAAAATTATTTTAATTAGATCATTAGATGACTCTTCTCCCCACATGCAGCAGAGGACACAGGAGATGTATCAGAACAAAGAAATAGGGCTGTCATGTATGGCTGTGCAGAATGTGCAATGCACAAGGGCTCCAAGCTGAAGGTTTCCCAAGAAGTGGCTATCTAAGTTGTGTTCTGCTCAGTAAGACTTGCAACCTAGCACAGGTTGGTTTGAAAGAAGAGATGCCATTTTCCCATTTTCAAAGATTCCATGTCAAAGAACCTTTGACATGAGGGGAAGAGAAGGAGCAAAGGTCAGCTCATGAGCATGATGTATTCCAAGGAGATGCAGGCTTTTGTGGCATCTAGAGTTGGATGGTATGGCAGATACTACTCGAGCCCAATACTTATTTACATCTTTTTCTATAGAACCCTGATGTTTAGCTTAGAATACGGTGCACTGAATCAAGACTATATATCCCAGGCTCCTCTGCTCTAAAGAATTATGATATAATTAAGTTCTGGCCAGTATGGTACAAACAAAAGTATTCTGCAACAGCTTCTGGGATCTTCCTTTCAGAGGCAGCTGGCAGATGGCTCTGCCACCTTCTTCTTCCATTCTTCCCTTTTGTCAGAAACAGGGATACCACCCAGGACCATAAGGAAGAGGTGAGCTGAAAAGGGGGCTGAGGGTCGCCGAACAGAGTGATCAGACCAGGCCTGAAAGACCTAAAGGAGAAGAAAACGCTTCTTATTTAGGGTGATGTTATCACCAGCTTTTTGTTATTATAATTATTGCCAACAAACTGTGATGTGGAGCTTTAAGAACTGAAAACACACTAAAGGAGATAAGAGGGGCCCAAAACATACCACTTCCCAAATCCCCACTGAATGCAAACTGCTGCCGTGAGTTAGATCTTGACAGTGATAAATCAAATGTCTCTTTTCATGTAAGCAATGCAAACAACAATATAAGGATGCTTTGATTATATAAGAAGCAATAAAGGAAGATTTCCTAAACATATTGCTTTCGAAAGGTTCTCCATCAATGAAAATTAGTATATTGTGGTTGGTGGGACTCATAACAAGGATAGAAGCATGTCAGATTTTTTTAAAATTTTGCCTGAGGATTTTATGCTTTATAACAATTATAGCTGACAAGACACTACAGATTCTGTTAAGTCTTTCAGAGGTTCAATTAACAGCATGAAGCTGATCTAGGATAGGCTCTGACTTTTCATAATGAAAATCATTTCTGAAGATGTACTGCGTGCTTTGTTACCAAGGGGTATTCTTTCTCTGGAGAAGCTGTGAAAATACTTCTTTTTATAATTTCTCTCTTTATTCTTTTAAACTACCAAACTTCTAAAAGAAAAAGGAAACCACACATTTTAATAGGATTCCTCTTAAAACCTACAACACAGGAGCCAAAAATACCGCCAATATTTGGATGGAATAGGGAACCCAGAAATAAATCCATGAGTTAACAGTCAACTTATTTTTGACAAAAGTGCCAAGAACATACATTGAGGAAAGGACAGTCTCTTCAATAAATGGTGCTGAGAAAACTGGGTATCTATATGCAGAAAAATAAAACTAGACCCCTATCTCTTGCCATACAAAAAAATCTAATTGAAATGAATTAAAGACTTAAATCTAAGACCTGAAATTATGAAATTACTAGAAGGAAACACTGAGAAACACTCCAGGACACTGTACTGGGCAAAGATTTCTTAAGTAAGACATCAAAAGCATAGGTAACCAAAACAAAAATGAATAAATGGGATTATATCAAGCTAGAAAGTGTACAACAAAGCAAACAATCAACAAAGTGAAGAGACAACCAACAGAATGGGAGAAAATATTTGCAAGAAAATATTTGCAAACTACCCATCTGACAAGGGATTAATATCCAGAATATATAAGGAGCTTAAACAACTCAATAAGGAAAGTCAAATAATCCAATTTAAAAATGGGTAAAAGGTCTGAATAGACATTTCTGAAAAGATGACATACAAATGGCCAAAAGGTATTTAAAAAAATGCTCAACATCCCTAATAATCAGAGAAATGCAACCCAAAACTACAATGAGTTACCATCTCACCCCACTTAAAATGGCTTCTATTGAAAAGACAGGCAATAATTAATGCTGGAGAGCATGCGGAGAAAGGGGACCCCTTGTACCTTGTTGGTGGGAATTAGTACAGCCACTATGGAAAACAGTACAGAGGTTCCTCAGAAAACTAAAAATACAAATACCATATGATCCAGCAATTCCACTGCTGGGTATGTACTCAAAAGAAAGAACATCAGTATGTCAAAAAGTTATCTGCACTCCCATGCTTACTGCAGCACTATTCGCAAAAGCCAAGATATGGAAGCAACCTAAGTGTCCATCAGCAGACAAATGCATAAAGAAAATGTGGTACAGATACACAATGGGAAACTATTCAGCCATAAAACAGAAGGAAATCATGTCATTTGCAATAACATGGATGGAACTGGAGGACATTATGCTAAGTAAAATAAGCCAGCCATAGAAAGACAAAGACTACATTTTCTCACTCATATGTGGGAGCTGAAAAAAAACTGAACCAAATTACTGTCGGCACATCTTCAGGGGGAAAAATTACATATATAATTATATATATACACACATACACATACACATGTATACACACATGCATACACATACACACATATATGTGTACATAAGCTTTCTCCATGGTTTTAAAAGCAGTTTCTATTTAGTCAATAAGACATTTACAATTTTTATCAAGAAGTCATTACGCAAGATTGCTTCTTAGAAAGAAGTTATAAGGTTAATTTACCTGTATTGTTTAACAATTTTATGCTAAAATTGTTTTATCAAAGCTCTTACCTAATGTCAAATTCCCAGAATATGAATTTTCAACTGGTCACAACTGTGTAATTCCTTGATGATTATATTCTCACCTCTTCAACTTCACTTGTGAAATTTTTTAAAATTCCCCTTATTTCTGAGATCATTTCCATTAGCTTCCAAACATACTCTAGTATAATCAGCACTCCAGTATAATCTATTTTCTGATATAACCTAGTATAATTTTTCGAAGCTACCATCCTATTTCTTTGTTCTACTTCCTACGAATGTTGCTTGAAAGAGTCGCCATACTCACTACTTCCATTTTTTCAGTTTCCATTTTCCTTTTAAACCAATCAAACTGGGCTTCTGCTTGTTAGTATAACCAACAACCTCCACGATCCTAAATCCATCAGTCACTTCTCTCTCCCTACTCTCAGTAGCACTGAGTAATTAATGATTATGCAAAACTGCTTCTTGAAGAGAAGTAATGAGGTCAACTTACCTGCATTACTTTCAAAATTTGATGTGCAAAGATCCATTGTTTTATCAAAACACTTTTGTTGGCTTCTATGACACCATCATCTCTCTTAGTTTCTATGCCTATGGTCCTTCCTTAGTTTCAACTGCAGAACCCATCTTCTTGTTTAGCCTCTAAATTATGGGAATATTCCAGGGTTCAGTCCTGGGACCTTTTTCTCTACTTGCACAGATATTGTATCATCTACTCTTGGGCTTTAAATGCCGTCTCTATTGCAATGAAACCCAAATATACCTTCCCTACACACTAACCTCACACTTAAACTCCAGACTAGAAATTAACTTCCGATTTGACCTGCTGATTCCCCACTCCTGAAATCTATTCTTCCCATGCTTCTCTATCTTTAGCATCTACATGCTTGCTCAGGCCAAAAGCATTATTCTCATGATTGATTCATTTCTTTCCTTTACCCCTCATATCTGTCAATTCCATCATAAATCTCATGGACTACTTTCTGAGGCTGCAGCTTTGCATTTCCCCATTTTTAACCCCAACTCAAGCCACCATCATCTTTCCCCTGGACTCCTTTAATAGCCTCCCCCCAGACGGTTAAATTCCTTTGTTTCTCCAGATAATCCACTGCATGCAGAAAATCCAGAGTCTTCTATTTACAAATTATATAATTCAGTATATATTCACAAATTATGTAAGTTTCCTACATTAAATCTTCCAATGGCTTCCTTCATAGTTAGAATAAAATCCAAATTATTTAATATGCTCTACAGATTCTTTCCCCTGCCTACCTTGCCTTGTTCATTGCTGTAAACACAGCATTGTAAACATACTGAACAGTGGCTGACACATAATCGGTGTGCAATCGGTATTTGTTAAATGAATTAATGGATGGAATACATATAAAATGCATACTAAACTTATAGTATGTTTATTCAAACACAACTTACATTCACTAGTAGGAAGAAACTAAATATTTTACCACTCTTTTAATCTGAGACTCTTAATGTTATGTAGGCATTAGCTCATTTAATCATCAAATGCTTTGATGAGCAGATTAAAGATAATATTCACTATATTGACAAAGGTATTAAACCACGTTAAAGAAATTTCCTACCACAGACCGCTGTTTTGGACTAAGCTCCTGCACTAAGCCCAAAGACCAGACAAAACTAGAATGGAGTCACTCATGCCAGGTGTCACATAAGCTGAATTTTTAAATGGGCCAGTTTTCAAAAGAAGATAGGAGATTTCAACAGAAAAGGGCCTAGTCTACCTGAGCCAGCATGATAAAGAAATCCCCTCTGTTTTTACCCTGTAGGGAAAGTAACTTTGAAACGATCAATCTGCTTTTTGTTCTTAATTCAGCCCTTTTCTGCCTGTAAAGCCAGCTCCCTCTGCTCAGCTCAGCAGAGCACCTTCCTGTTTCACAGAGTTGAGAAGCTGCCCAATCCATGAATCACTAATAAAAGCCAATTAGATCATTAAACTCAATTTGTTGGAACTTTGTTCTCTGACAATCAGAACTACCCTATATCGTATAATTATTGTCTCACTTGTAAAACTCTATGCCACATCAGAGTCATCTTCCTTTGTAATTTAACTTCCTTTGTATTCTAATGTAAGGAATAACCAGCCTCTTACTTCTCCATAGAAGGCTCCAGGTTAACAATTCTCAGCCTCTATGTGGAAACATGGGGATATAACATGATCATTTGAATCACAGCAAGTTTTTGGAAAGAATTACTCATTTCGATAAAGCATAGTAAATTTGGGATTCTTGCCACAACATCAATTTTATTCATTCATATGTACTTTGTCCAAGTGGGAGTTAAAGAGGAATGGAATTACAACGAGAAAGCTGGGAACTGAACCCTTCAAATTAGGATCCAATAATAGTGTTTATCTTTGTCCATTATGTATGAAGAAGGTAGTATTTAAGAAAAAAAAAAGGTTATATTATTCTTGAGACTGAACAAGAAGGAGACAGAAGCTCTGGACATAACTGTTTCTAAAAAATCTAATAGTTTCAACTGCCAATTTCATACAAGCATAGAAATTTGCTAACATAAGTTAAAAAGTAAACATACTATGTATTATAATTTAACACTGAAGTTTTTTATATTCTCTCAACATTTACCTATTCCCCTTGTTACTACTGTCTGTGGTGTAGAGGTCTGAAAAATAGTTGTTTAAAAACACAAATTTTAAAATTTTGATTAATCATGTTATATGTTATTTATTAAGTGACCAATTTGGTCATTTTTATTTGCAGTAATCACAAGCTTTTACAGTAGATCCTCATGAATACCATGACACTCTGACACACACAACCCCCTGCAAAAAGTATGCACTACAATTTCTCTTCTCTCCTCAAATATGAGGAAGGAGCTCATAAAAGTATAAATATATTCCTAGAACAGTTATAAAAATATAGGTGTATTCATAGGAACTTATCCAAAATATGAAACATATCCATTATACATATTTTGACAGAGTTTGTAGAAGCATTTTGCCTCCTGCCTACTGTTCTACTGTATGGAAAGGTTACTAAAGGGTGGTAACTGTGGGCGCTTTCATAAAGACCATGTGAGATGCTTTTGCACTGTGGTCATGTTGGGTGAATTTAATGTTACTGTTTGCAGTCTTTTGAGAGTGCTGAAGTGAGAGGAGGCACTGCCATGGGTCAAAAATTGATATGCTGCTTGAGTTGGGAATAGTTAGCTGGCCACTGATGACTGTTTCCTGATGAACTCTTACTAAAATTACAGAAAATGAAGGGGAAAAAAGCATAAATTCACAAAGACAGCAAGAATGAAAGAGGAATCCATGGAAGACAGATTTCTAACACTTTTAGAAAAAGACAAGGGGCTGGAAAAATGTGAAGTGATTTAACAGTATGGAAAAGCTAGTGGTGGGCTTCTTACAGGAATGACAGCTAAGGATAACAGAAGCAGTGGCTGCCTTAAAGACCCTGGAAAAGCCCCAGTCTTGTACACACAGTCAGCTGCAGGAGGGAGGCTAAAACCAGGGGCTGCTTAGAAGGCTGGACATAGAGTTGTAAGGTCCTGGTTCCTTCTCTGGGTGACTGCTTCCATCATAAAGCCTATCAGTCCACAGCCCTGCATGCACCCCACAGTTTCCTATAATCTTGGCAATAACTTAATCCCCCAGAACACATTCCTTCTTTTGTGACATGGAAATAATGCTTATTTGCACTTGTTTTCTATTGATATTGTGAAAAATCACCAGTGGCTACTTAACGCATGCAGGGCTTAAAACCTAGACGAAGGGTTGATAGGCGCAGCAAACCACCATGGCACATGTATACCTATGTAACAAACTTGCACATTCAGCACATGCATCCCAGAACTTAAAGTAAAATAAAACAGAAAATTAAATAAATAAATGGTTAAAAAAATAGAAAAGAAAAACTGTAATTCTGTTCTAAGAGGATTATGGAAAAATAGTAATAGAATTTCAATGTCTTATTTCCTATCCTTTCTTCCTAGCTTGAATTTATTTGTCTTTGTTGTGAGCCAAGCAGCAACTGGTGTTGGTGAGCTGTTGTGTGTAAGGTATTGAGTTCCAAAAAGTCTTGACAGAGGAGAAAATGTGGGGCTCTTTCCAACATGGGTTAGGCACTGTTCTGAAAACCAGACTCAGATACCCTCAGAATAAACTTTGTGCTTGATGAATTCTGGGATTAAAAAAAGAAAGAAAGAAAAAGAAAGAAAAGAAAAATCACCAGTGGCTTAAAATGCCACAAATGTATAATCTTACTGATCTACAGGTCAGAATTCAAATTAAATGGGTTCAACCAGACCAGAATCAAGATGTCAGGGGGGCCACATTCCTGCCAGGAGCTCCAGGAGAAAATCTATTTCTTTTCATTTCCAGGTCTAGAATCTACCCACATTCCTTGTCTCAGGGTTCCTTCCATCTTGCTAGGCAACAGCATAGCATCTTCAGATCTCTGACTCTATCCCTCTGCTTCCTTCATCCCATCTCCTTCTCTGACTCACCTGCCTCTTCTAAGGATCCATGTGATGACACTGGGCTCAACATCATTATCAAGGTAATCCCCCCATCTCAAAATCTTAATTTAATCATATTGGCAAATTCCTTTTGGCCATGCAAGGTAATATGTTCACAAGTTCCAGGATTAGGATGTGGACATCTTGGTGGCCATTATTCTGTCTACCACATTGTATTATCAGATTAATGAAAACATTAAATGAGATTATCCAAATAATAATAATAGCTGGGTGTGATGGTTCACACCTGTAATCCCAGCACTATGGGAGGCTCAGGGAGCAGATTACATGAGTCCAGGAATTCAAGGTCAGCCTGGGCAACAAGGCAAAACCCCATCTCTACAAAAAATACCAAAATTAGCCAGGCATAGCGGCACATGCCTGTAGTCCTAATTACTTGGAGGGCTGAGGTGGGAGGACTGCTTGAGCCCAGGAGGCCAAGGTTGTGGTGAACCAAGATCACACCACTGCACTCCAGCCTAGGCAACAGAGTGAGACCCTGTCTCAAAATAATAATAATAATAATAATAATAGCTAATGTTTATTGTGCTCTCAATATGAGCAAGCACTCTTCTAAGTCCTTTGAATAATCAACTTATTGAAACATCATCACAGATCTATGACATATAGACAGTTCTCACAGCCATTTTACAAATGGGGAAAATAAAGCACAATTAATATACCTAAACCTAATAATAGAGCAAATATCTGACATGAATGGTTTTAAAAGTCAAGCCATCTGGCGCTTATACTCACTCTTTTAACTGCCACAGAAACACTGAATGAATTTTACTTGTTATTATTACATCTCTGCATTAAGTTTATCATAATACCTTACTTCATGCCACTAACATAAATAATAAAAAAGAAAATATACCAAACACAATAAAATCAAGCCTAATATTAGCAACAAAACTTAAAAGAAAAAAAAAAAAAACTTTGTTCCTCCTACTTTCCTGTTTTAAACAGTCCTTATACAAAAATATCTTTCTTCTCCTTCTCCCCACCAGCTCCATACTTGTTTCTTATCCTGCATGCGCCCGTGGCTCCCTGCACTTATCTTGTCACTTATGACATTATATTATAATGTCTGCTGCTTTATCTCATCCCTGCTCTGTGAATGCCCCTCAGTACAGGGACTCTTCTATATTCAGGGTGGCCTGCAGAGTCTGGTCCTCAGTGCTTACTGAATGAGTGAATGAAGAAATCATGAACTACAATAATTTAAAAATCTGGTCACTTGTTTTGCCAATAATCTTTGCAACTTTTACTATTTTGTACATTTCTTACAATAAAATGTTGTCTGATATTAACAGAAAATCAATATGAAGTTGAATAGATTCTAAAAAGCTCCTGTTAGTTTCTGCCATCAACAGTACAACAATCGAAGCATGAAAAACATGAACAATTCATTTTGTTGTATTATAGGTGCTCCACAAAACAGTACATATTCATTGTAGAGAAACAGAAGATTTCCCAGAAGTTGGGTTTTTAAAAGTATAAAATGCCAAATATCTATTTCTAAATATATAATCCTAGGAGAAGCCTACAAAATGGTAACCAACAGCCAAAGGTCAGCATATGCTGTTCTTATTATTTTGGACATAACATAATTTAGTTTCTGCCATTTCACTTTGTAATCTATTTCAAATCACTTTGAATAAAGTGAAGATTAATAAAACTTACTACTCTTAAAATTTATAAAGAAGAAAATTATATTGCACCATAAATATCTGTCAGAAATGGAAGAAGTAATGAGGTCCTTTAGGATGCAGATAAATCAACTTTGCAGAAAAATCATTTAGGTTTTTGTTTCTCAGAAGGTTTATTATTACTACAGTAATGCTAGACAAATAGCCTGGCCTATGATTTACTCTACTCACTTAAAAGAGAGAAAAGAAAGGTTAACAGATGTTAATAATCACTATGGAAAACAGAAATAAAAGGTAAAGCAGTGATGTCTCAGCAATAATGCTTTTGGCTGCAACTGTCAAAAACCTACACTGAATTGACTTTAAAAATAAGGACCTTGATTTTCTTATGTAAATGCAGAAATGTATGTTGGATGATGGGCGGGGGGGGGGGGGGGGGGGGGAGGAGGAGGTCTATGATTAATTCAGCGGCTCAACCAAGGACTCAGACTCAAGTTCTGCCCATTTTTTTTGTCTTTCTGTTTCTCACAGTATAGCAGCAGTTTCACACTACCTCGGGGCTAACTTCCTGTATGGCCCACATGACGGGTGCTGCAGTCCCAACATCACATCCAGACATGAGAATGAAAGTCAGCCCCAGAAGCCACAGCGCAAACTCCTCACATTTCACAGGCCAGAGAGAAGTTCCTAGCCAGCCTTGAATCAATCAGTTAGGGGAGAAGGGAGAAGGCAAGCCACAGGGACAAGTCACATGACTGAATTAAACTAATGGGCTTTTATTCCTGAGCTGGAGACAAGGCTATGCATTTTCACTAAGGTGTGATTTCTTGAACAACACCGGTGTTCCCTTTGCATGGAAAAAGGTAGTAATGAATGGCTGATAGACAACAATATTTAAAACAGCAAGATTATCAGAAAACTCAGCTCTACAACTGGCCTAATTCCCAAGCTCTGAGGAGGTAAAACGAGGGAGGAAAGTTTCATAATAACATAACTGTGTTTATCAGAGGAGGAATCAAGATGCCATTTTACAGGCCACCAGTAGCAACAAACAATTCACCAAAACGTAGTTAAACGCACTAATATATGCTGAGTCTAGGAAAGCATTCAAATATATATATTTGATTGTATGCACAGGCACATTTTTATATGTGTTTATATACAGATAGAGACACAGATATGGATAAGTGATTGACAGATAGATAGTTATAAAGCTACAGATAGAAACAGATACACTGTGGCTAGGTAATAGGTCATAAAAGTAGAACCTGATATAAAAATTTTCAATCATATATGTAGGTTGCAGACACAGAAACAAAAATTGTGTTCTTTTTCAAAAGTCTACACCAGAGTTACACTGCTAAATCTGTTATATTTAACTACTGATACTTTGAAAACGGGGAATGAAGTCCAAGAAAATTCACACAACAAAGGAGTATCAATGCAAAAACAAGCTGATCCTTATTTCTCTTTAAAAAGGTTCCTACCAGACCAGACCAGAAATGAGAATTAGCAGGAACCAGTAAGATCTAAGTACCATCATACCATCAGGTGTTGAACCCATTCTAATATCTGATTCTTCTAAATAAAAAAGGTTTATTTAATTAAAAAAAAAAACAAAAAAAACTTTTTTAAAAAAGGTTTATTTGATTAAAAAAAAACACCTTTTTTAAAAAAGGTTTTCTTCTAAATAAAAAAAGATATAAATAAGAAGCATGAAGCATGTGAATACTTCCCTATTACTATTGCTGATAAAGTATTAAGGCAAAAGCAACCATTGCCTCAAAACTTACCTCAAAATATAGAAAAAAGTCAGTGGGAGATGGAATCTAAGAAAAGATCCATGAAAGTACAAAAAAAAATAAATTTATATTTCAGATTAAATCAGACATGCAAATGGATCTCCCTATGATAACAGCAGCAGAAACGTGCATATAAGTAATGAACTAATGGAAGGTGCTAGTTTCATCACCTTTAAGTAACTAAGAAAATACATGAGGAGCACAATGATGTAATAAAATGAAAGCACAATAATTAGCCCCCCAAAAAAATTGTTAATATGAATTTTCCCTCCGTCATTTTTTTCTGTTCAAAATCTAAACAAAGTTTCTCTTTATTAAAGGGTCATGAAGCATATTTCACAAATATCTCATACATATATATATGTGTGTGTATATATATGTGTGTGTGTGTGTATATATATATACTCTTTCTACCTCATATTCTTATAGTCTCTCTCCCCCAACACCCCAACACACACACACACATATACACACTTGTACACACACTCAGCCCATCCATCCATCTCTGACTCTTTGTCTATTTATCTCTCTTTTGGTTCCTTGGTCTTTTTCTTTTCTCATTTTTATATTTTTGCAACAGTACCAGGGCTTAACAACACTGGCATTTTTTTGTGGAACGAGTAAATTTCATCTCTGGATGAGTCAGAATGAAGACACTGTAAGCCTGTGGCTACTGCACTCAAGAATTTTACTGATTATCTCCTACCATGATGCTTACATTATTATTAAAATATGTTTCCCACTACCTTACTTTTAAATGTGAATAGACAGTGAAAGATCAGTAGACATTTGAGAAAAGCCTATAACGTGAATATGAAAGATAAGAACAAATTAAAAAATGACACTTGGAGGAAACAGAAGCAATGAAAGAAACAGAAGAAATTTAAATTTACTTAACAGAAATATAGATAACCAGAATATACTTGGCACATGAAACAAGAACAAAATGCTCTAAAAAACATTTTCAAAAGAAAAATTTAAAAAAACGAAAGAATTTTAAAAGAGCCTTTGGAAATTTAAAATATGTCAAAACTTAAAAATGCAACAAAATGGTTGGAACATAAAAATGAAGAAATCTTGAAAAAGCAGAATAAAGAGATGAAGAGGTGAAAAATATGAAAGTAAACATAAGAAACTGAGTATCACTACAGGAATTTCAATGGGAGAACCCAAAAAAGGAGTAGAAGGGGACAAGAAAATATTATCAAAGCTATAATACAGGAAAATGTCCTGGCCCAGCATGGTGACTAATACTGGTAATCTTAGCACTTTGGGAGGCTGAAGTGGGAAGATTGCTTGAGGCCAGGAGTTCAAGACCAGCCTGGACAACATATTGAGACCCCAACTCTACAAAATAATAAATAAAAAATCAGCCAGGCATGGTGGCAAGTGCCTGTAGTCCTAACTACTTGGGAGGCTGAAGCAGGAGAATTGCTTGAGCCCAGGAGTTTGAAGCTGCAGTGAGCTATGATTATGCCACTGCACTCCAGCCTGGTTGACAGAGTAAGACACTGTCTCTAAAAAATAATAACAATATTTTTTTTAAAAAATTTCCTAAGACAGGAGCCTCCACAGTGAAGGGTTTTGCAGTAAACACCAAGCCTGATAGATATTTTTTATAAGTTTACATCAAGTCATATCAATGTGAAATTTCAGAACTTCAGGGATGAAAAAGAGATTTGATAAACTTCAAAGATATGCAAAGGCAAGTTACAAATAAAGAAATTAGAAAAGTACTAGATTAACCAGCAACACTGCACAGTAGTAGGATATTGAGCAATCTTCAAAATTATGAGGGACAATGAGTTCTAACACAGAATTCCATACCCTCTCAATCTATGAATTAAAATGAGGGTAAAATAAAGGTATTTTAGACATGCAGATTCAAAAAAAAAAAAAAATGACCTTCAATACAACTTTTCTTTACAAAGAATAAAGTTTTCTTTACAAAGAGTGTTATGTTTCAGTAAAACAAGAAGAATATGGCATCCAGAAAAGAGAATATGACACATGACCACAGATTTGCATCACACTCTCAAAGAATATGGTTCAGATTCAAGAAAAAAGGAGAGTTCTGGGAAGGTCTCTAGGGTGGAGGAGAAGGCAAAACTAATTCGTTATTGATAATTGATTTGATATGTTAGACTATTTAGGAAAATTATTGAGAACCATGACTAACGTTCTTAAATTATTGGGGAAAAAACAATAATGGATACACAGCAAAATACAAACTAATGGGAAAAATCAAAAGCAATTTTTAACTCTAGGAAAAATAAAAAGTAGAAGGAAAAAATATATACTTATGGTGTAACAGTGCAGTCATTGTAATATGCTGATTAGTGACGCAACCAAAAATTCTGAAGTGGCTATGGTGAGAGATGGTGTGGTAAGGAAATGTAAGAAAGATAAATACTCACTAATATAACAGGCATTCAATAGAAACTGTCTAAAACTTATGTCAGTAAAGTGCAACTCAAGCATATTGTTTTAAAATATGTTAAATATATGGTTGATATAAGACTCTTACTACTGTTGGGTTTTGTAATCAAATATGTGCTTACTTGAAGAAATACATAAATTTTTGCCTAACTCCCCATAGAAAACAAGAGATCAGACAACTGTAAGACAATAGAAGCAGGATAATTCTGGCATTCTCTCTCTCTCTCTCTCTTTCTCTCTCTCTCCTATCTATCTCTATCTCTCTATCTCATATCTCTTTGGAATATCTTCCAAAAGGTAAATCTTCAAATCATTCAATTAATTGCATTCAGATTTTAAAAGGTTAGCTTTAATGACTTAAGAATTTTAATCATACCTTCACAATTTACCACTGTTTTTGAGAAAAAGATTATGCATTCTAGTTAGCTGTCAAGTCTACTTGTTACTGTGAAATAAGTATAAAAAATTTAAAATCTAAATTTAAAGTTCTAGAGAATGCAAAAACGCTTTAGGAAAATCATTAAATGAGCAATAATTTTAATTTATATGTATCAAAGAGATACATATAAATTCTTTCCTGCAGGAGTTGAACCTTGGGAGATAAACTAATGACTGATTATATATTTATGTTAATTGAATGACAAATTATATACTCCATCTAAAGAATTATGTTTACGTTATATATAAACAACAATTTACACTGATGCATGTCTGACAAGCGTCTGATTTATTAAATCAGTAAAGGTTCTTATAAATGTGTACAAAAAGGTTTTATATCAGTTTACAAAGAACATATTGATTTAGTGAGCTACATAAATATATGCAAATCTAACACTTAAACAAGACTACCCAATAAAAAAGCAGCTATATAGATTTTTGTATAAATTATGCAACCCCTGAGTAGTGATTTCACAAGATACATGCATGCCAGTATATGAAAATTACAGAAATCAATCACTGTATGCTAGCATCATAATGCACTATTAGAATCTGAATTAGGTCATGCTCAAATTAACCAAGTTTCACTTAAGTAAAAGCACTCTGGTAAAAGGTATCTGTTTTTAAAAAATGAACATACTTGGTGCTATTCTCTTTCTTCTTATTATTACTTCAAATTATTGTGGGATACTGTCCCAAGCTCTGTGGTATTTGTACATGTGAGTGTGTGCTTATGTGTATTATAACATATTGTTATTCCTATTCAGAAATTGGAAAGACTAAATAACTGCTCAATTAGAGGTATAATATGCTGAGAAAATAGTCTTAAATGCAAAAACAAAAAATAAATAACTACCCAAAATGATGATGATCTGGAACTCAAATTCAAACTTTTGAGCTCTTAAAATCTAAATCACTAAAATTACTGTTAAGTACGCTTGTTTCTGACATTAACAATCCTAAGAAGTTTACAATCAAAAGGCTCCAGCTATAGTCAAATGGGACAGGAAGAGAATTAAATAATTTTTCAGGCTAGAAAAATTGATACTAGACATGAAAACTTTTATATCCCCAAAACCAACCGTTTGAAAAACATAAAGGTTTCCTAAAAATTACTCAGAAAAAAACATTTAAAACTCAATAAAATATATGTAAAAGCATATGAAACGTCATAGAAATAAAATTCCAAACTTTCAATAAACTGAAAAAACCCAAACTCACTAATAATCAGTAGATACAAATTAAAATAACAATGGGATATGATTTAACATATAACACTGATACCGATTTCAAAATATAACATGAGTTATTAGCAAGAATTGGGGAAACAGTATCTTTCTTCCTTGAGTATAATTTGATAGAACCAATTTAGAAGCAACTGTTAAGCATGAGCATATCTTAATCCAACTAATCCATTTTAAAACCTACCCTCAAGAGAGTCTAGCACAAGTATACAAGGAGACACAAAGATTCTCACTGAAAGACTGTGCATGATAAATGGGTGAAAACCTTCTAACTGACCCTCCATATGGAGAATGGATACATAAAAGTAGTAAACTGAATAAACTAGATCTACATGAAAGTCTGAGACGAATCTCAAAAAAGTAGTGAAAATGCAGTTTGCAAGAAAATATACAGTGCAAAAGGGTTGATGTAAAAATTAAAATGCACACTCAAGGCAATATTACATGTTGTTTATGAATACATGTGTAATCAAAGCATAATATGTACTTGGAAAGAGTGTTTGACAACTTCAGGACAGTGATATCCTCTGGAGAGAAAGGAAGCTGAAGTGATGAGAGGGTGGGTTTTAATATATCAGTAACATTTCTTAAAGAAAAAGACATCTAAAATATGAAAAAAACCTACTTAATCTCAAAAGTGAGGATATTATTTTCAATACATTATTTTTCTGTTTTTCTGTATGCTTGAATTTTTCGAGAAAAAACAAAATAAAAAGAAACTATCTCAAAGAGGTGTAGTTATAAAACAGTAAGGTAAGTGCCTATCCTAACTTGAAACAACCATAGAAGGTGGACAATTCCACTATAATGAAATTGACATAAGGTCATCCAGTGGCTTGAGCAGATACATATCATGGTTTATGGAATAGATTTGTGTTTCTGGTATGCTGTACTCAATATATATGTTTAAATTGGGTCTTCACTTTAAATATAAAACCAATTCATTAATGACTATCTTCAAATAACACACTCCAGTACTTTGAAACACACCTAGTATTACTGAAGAGTTCCTTTATGTATATGCAGTGAAGAAACTGCAATGTAACTAATGATTCCTAATTGATCTGTTTTTCTGAGTATCAGGGCCTTGAATTAATACAAGTCCTATATCTAAACTAAAAATCAAGATGTTGAAGGTTAAAAATACTTCTCCTGCCCAAATCTAAACAAATATATCTCAAAGATTTAAAATTCAGCAAATCTTAATAATTTAAATATTCCAGAAGTATTTGTGTAACCTAAGCTCCTACTACCTTCTTCATGGTCCTTTTATTAGGACATAATAAAGTACTTACATTACCCACAAAACGCAAGCTCTTCAGTTTTCAGTGCATTTGCATATGTTGTTCACTTTTCCTGAAATGTTGGATCTAATTCTCCTGCTCAGGTCTAGCCACTCATCTTTCAAAATCCTTCTTCTTGAAAACTTTCCCAAACTTTTCTCCTTCCAAAAACCAGCAGAACTCCTCTTTTGAGGCTAGCTTCTTTCAGTACTTACTATTTTCTATTGCAGCTATGTGTTTACATGTTTGATTTCCTTAACCATACCAGGAAATTATTAAAAGTACAGATGCTGTTTTTATTTATCCTTTTATGTATGAATACATGGCCTCAGGAAATTTAAAATAATCACCTTAATACTATTGAAACCATAAATATAAGTCCATCCAAACAGGTTTATAATAGGAATATAGGTTGGTATTATTATTATTATTGCCTGTACACCACTACTACTACTATTATTACCTCCGTACTATGGCCCAGTAATCACTGTTTCCTCATTTTTTTTTTTTCTTTTCTTTTCAGGGACAGGGTCTCACTCTGTCACAAAGGCTGGAGTGCAGTGGTGTGATCACAGTTCACTGTATACTGGGCCCAAGTGATCCTCTGGCCTCAGCTTCCTGAGTAGCTAAGACTACAGGCACGAGCCATCACATCAGGCTAATTTTTTAACTTTTTGTAGAGACGGGGGTCTCAATATGTTCCCCAGGCTGGTCTCTAACTCTTAGCCTGAACAATCTTCCTGCCTTGGCTTCCCAAAACACTAGGATTACAGGCATCAGCCAACCACACCCAGCTGATGTAAATTTAATATAGTATCTATGAAAGCTGTTCTAACCACCAGCAAGCAAAGGATTATAACAATAATCTTGATTATGAACACTATGACAATCACCTCTTAAAGGCCACATTCACTCACAGTGACCAACCCCACTGAGCATCTACTGAGTCAGTCATACGGTAGCAGTTACGAGAATGGGCTCTGGAGCTGGCCTGACAGTTCAAATTCCTGTCTGCCACTTCCTACCTGTGTTACCTCAGACAAGTCACTTAATCTATGTGCCAGTTTCCTAATCCATAGAGGTAGTAAGAGTACTTAATTTAGTTAACTAATGTACTAATTTTAAAAGTTTTTATACTGTACTAAATAATTTAATAGTTTTTATATGTAAAACAATCCAAAATGATGCCAACATATAGTAAGTACTCATCAAGTATTACATGTCATTATCACATTTCTATTTTGTCTATGCATGAAGTTTGCCTTACTTATTTTAAAAGTTAGCAGTACTACCTGTCAGTGAAATATATTAAAACGTTTTTATGGTAGGCAATGTTGTTGCCAAAAGTGTGCCTTCTTCCTTTCTGGAAAAAAACAAAATCCTATTTTTTTCTTTTTTTAAAGGTATCCACTTCTCTCTTTTTCAGGACTTAAAGTAATATGTTCCCATTCCTTGGTCCAGTGAGAATAAAGGTGAAGATCTGAATTCCTGGCTTAGGTGACATATTTCTTCTTATACCTTCTGTTGAACCTGAACAAGGAAGCAAAGACAGTGTCTATTGTGAATGGCAGTCATCTTGAAAACAGGAGCAAAGTAAGCCTCAGGACAAGGCCTGCATAGCCAGGTTCCTGATGACATCGCTTAATCCCCTGATTTTTGCCCTGACTACAGCTTACTGCTGCTGTCTTCTAGTCATTTGAGATAATAAATGTGCTTCATATTTAAGCCAGTTTGAGTCCAAGTTTTCTGTTATCTGTTGTCAAAATATCATAGAAGCAAAGGCCGGGCATGGTGGCTCACACCTGTAATCCCAGCACTTTGGGAGGCCGAGGCAAGTGGATCACTTGAGATCAGGAGTTCAAGACCAGCCTGGCCAACATGGTGAAACCCCATCTCTACTAAAAGAAATACAAACATTAGCTGAGCATGGTGGTGCATGCCTGTAGTTCCAGCTACTCAGGAGGCTGAGGCAGAAGAATTGCTTGAACCCGGGAGGCGGAGGTTGCGGTGAGCCAGGATTGCACCACTGCACTCCGGCCTGGGCTATAGAGCGAAACTCCATCTCAAAAAAAAAAAAAATGTGTGTGTGTATATATATATATATATATATATAAATAAAAAATAGAGACAGTGTGTATTTTGCAGCATAGGGTAAGCTGACAAAGATACCATCCCTGACATGATCACTGCATACTCCACCACCACTGTAAAAAAAAAAAAAAAAAAAAAGGCCTTTTTCATTTAGGGTTAATATTCCTATGTGCTTTATATAATGTTGCAATTACAAAATATGAAGAAAAGTCTCGCTTAAGCCCGAAGACTCGAAAGTACGTTGCCAACATCTTAACTACTGACACAGAAATAGTTGGTCCCAATCAGCAATAAAAAAGTACTTTGTAAATACCAATATTATGCTGTGCATGGCTGGCTACAGTTGTATATTATACCAATCGCTATGAACTTGTACTGCACATTCATTTTACTCGTTGCTGAAATACTTTACATGTAATCACATATGTCAAAAAAAAAAAAAAAAAAACTTAGCCAGATATATTCTGGTATACCTTATAAAGGTTCTCACACTTTAATGTTCTCAAGATTCCACTGAGAGGCAAGTTAAAACACAGATTTCCAAGCACTGCACCCAGAAAATGTGATTCAGTTGTTCTGCAGTGGGATTTAGAAATTTGCATTTTTGTGTGCACTTCAATAATTCTAATGCAGCCTAATCCTGAAGCAGATTTTAAGAAACACTGCCCTAGACCAAATTAAAAATATATCAAGGAAATGCAGGCAAATGGCAACAGATCAAATAGTATAAGTAGTTTATGATGAAAGTCAAGTCCCAGCCCAGTCCCATCAACTCCTTTTTTTTTTTTTTTTGGAAACAGAGTCTTGTTCCGTCACCTAGGCTGGCGTGCAGTGGCTCGATCAGGCTCACTGCAACCTTCACCTTCTAGTTCAAGAGACTCTCATGCCTCAGCCTCCCAAGTAGCTGGGATTACAGGCGCACGCCACCATGTCCAGCTAATTTTTTTTATTTTTAGTAGAGATGGGGTTTCACTATATTGGCCAGGCTGGTCTCGAACTCCTGGCCTCAAGTGATTCACAGGCCTTGGCCTCCCAAAGTGGGACTACAGGTGTGAGCCACCGCACCAGCCCCATCAATTCCTTTTAAATTTATTTAGTTTTAGTTCCTCTCTGGTTTTCTCCATATCATTTATATCTTCTTATTTTACCACTTTCACATTGTTTATATATGATATAGACACTATTATTTTTAATCTTTCAACTGTTTTGCAACTTGGCAACTTGAAATAATATATTTCTATCCCCATTTCTTTGTCAACCAATTTTTGTCAGCAACCTGGCTCACCTCTTCTCCTCAAAGCAGAGCCAGATATTACAGAAAATAGTTTCTAGATGTTTGACCAAAAAGCATTAACATGTTCTTTTTATCTTTTACTCCTAAAATCACATATTCTCTTGAGCCATGCTGCCTGAGACAGAGCAACTGATTTAAACAGTAAATTATTTTTGAAAGTAATAAAAGTACTTACTTTTAAAATTTCATTTTCAATTAATTTCTCTCATATAATGGTTTGAGACTTTTATATCCTTTATTGCAGGCTTCTGCTTTTAAAAACACTAATGAACTCAGTTAAACAAGAATAAGTCAGACATCCTTATCAAGTTAGTATTTTTCTTTTCTCACTCATGTGACACATTAAGAAACAGCAATTAAAAAAAGAAGCAAGCTAATTAGCTACCATGGCTGCTCTCCTATAATCAAGTGCAAACTTGCAAGTAGAAAACCCCTTGATTTACTTTGATGTCCAGAAACTCATCAAAGCATAACACAGCCAAAGTAAACCCCTATACAGTAACATTCAGTTTAATAATCACAATTTTAAAGTAATAGTTTAAAAACTGTTTAAGACTAAAATTTCCACCAAAACATACTCCATTGTTTACATTAGTCTCAATCTATATTGAGCAGATAATCTGGATGGCAATGAAGACACTGCTTTGTCCAGTTTGAAATTTGCCCATTTGTAAATGTCATATTCCTCCCACATGCAATATTAAAGCTTTCACTTGCTTTACAAGGAAGTAAATTATTGATCATGAAATAGTTCTAAATTTACATATTACACTGCTCTAGAGTAATCTTGCAACTCTTCAAATAGATCAACGAATCCAGGCTTCTAAAACCATTTTGAACATTCCATATGCATTCCTATTTTAAAGCAGTACTGTCCAAAAGAAATATATTGCAAGCTACATTGGCAATTTTAAATCGTTGCATTAAAAAAGGTAAAGAGTAGATGAAATCAGTTTTAATAATATGCTTTATTTAGTCCAGTATAGCCAAAACACTATCATTCCAATATACAATCAACATGACAATGTTAATGAGATATGTTACATTCTTTTTATTACACTAAGTCTTTCAAATCCAGTGTGTACTTTAACACTTACAGCACATCTCAATCCAGTCACATTTTAAGTGCTCAAATGCCACTTTTGGCTATTGGCTACCATTTGGGGGAGGGCAGAGTAAGAAATAACTTTCAGAAATAAAATGTTAAAATTATCACTGCAAGTGTTTAGAGGTGAGCACATAAGGAGTGAAGATTCAAATAAAGGAAGTGAGCACGTGCTCACTTAGGTAATTATATCTTGGTCAGAGTAGTTTTTCAAAGACGGCAGAAAAATCAACAACATTTTCTGATTATGTCCTGACAGAAGAGAGTTAAGTGACCTTTTTGACTGTCAGATTGGTGACCAGGATCCATATATACCAAGGAATATTGTGAGGATATCTATACACAAGAGCTAGCCACAAGAGTCAATAAATATCACACCTCTCAGGACTTAGATATGCCTCAAGTTTCAAAGGGGAAAGGAGGCTAAACTCTCCAGCTTAAGGCAGATTTGGCAACCTCTCTGCTAGTGCACAAGCTGGACAATTTCTCACTGCAAAAAGAGATTGAATGTGAATTAAGAAAACAAGTTAAACAAATGTTAAATACACTTCAAAAGATTAGCCACAATAAAATAGATCATAATAAGTAATTAAATCTTATATCTTGCTGTATATGGTAGGCACTTTCTCCTACAAATCATGTTTAAATATGGAAAATTCATGTTGGAAGAATGAAATTTAAAACAAAAAAAAAAAAAAACAGGGTCTCATTTTATCACCCAGGCTGCAGTAATTACTGCAGCCTCAACCTTCTGGGCTCAAACAATCCTCCCACCTCAGCCTCCAGAGTAGCTGGGACCACAGGTGCACAACACCACACCTGGCTAACTTTTAAATTTTTTGTAGTGATAGGGTCTCCCTATGTTGCCCAGGTTGGACAACGAATGAACAGAGTTAGACCATCATATAACTGAGGGGCCTAGAAAGTGAGTTTTATTTTTATTTTTTTTTTTTTTTTGAGACGGAGTCTCGCTCTGTCGCCCAGGCTGGAGTGCAGTGGCCAGATCTCAGCTCACTGCAAGCTCCGCCTCCCAGGTTCACGCCATTCTCCTGCCTCAGCCTCCCGAGTAGCTGGGACTACAGGCGCCCGCCACCTCGCCCGGCTAGTTTTTTGTATTTTTTTAGTAGAGACGGGGTTTCACCGTGTTCGCCAGGGGGTTTTATTAAAACAGTGGAGAACACATGGCAAATTCATTGAGATCAGGAGATTTCACAGCTTTGTTCTCCCAAGTGAGAACAGAGGCTGAAATATATCAGGCCCTCAATAAATATGTATGGAATGATGAATAAGCTGTGGCAGTGATAATAATCATGAATCCTTCAAGGAAGAAATCAAACTCCCTCAAGGAGACCTCCAAGAAATGATCTCACTGAACAGGACAGTTCAAATATCATCTCTGATATCCATACATAATAAATGATGAAGACAAATTATTTCTTAATCAGAAATAGCATTTCCCAGTGATTATGATATCATCACGTTAATCTGCCTTTAGAAGGCTTTTTTTTTTTTTTTTTTTTTTTTTGGGACACGGTCTCACTCTGTCACCCAGGCTGGAGTGCAGTGGTGTGATCACGGCTCATTTTAGCCTCAATTTCCTGGGCTCAAGCAATCTCCCCACCTCTGCCTCCCAAGAAGCTGGGACTTAAGGTGCAGGCTGCCACACCCCACTATTGTTTGTGTTTTCTGTAGAGATTAGGTTTCGCCCTGTTGCCCAGGCTGGTCTTGAGCTCTTGGGCTCAAGTGATGCTCCCGCCTCAGCCTCCCAAAGTTCTGGGATAACAGGCATGAGCCACATCACCCGGCCTATAACACTTTTTATCTTCTGTAATTATCTGGTTTGTTTGTACAACTATCTGTCTGCTGGTTCCACTTAGATGCCAAGCTCCACAAGGGCAGGGTTCCAGGCAGCCCTGTCACCACTATGGCCATGTGCCCAGCACAGAGGAAGCACTTAAGGAATGACAGGAGAATTAAAGACAGATAATTTCCTCACCACTGCCTCTTCTTTGTAATGGACGTGTTCACCTAATGGTTGTTTTTGCACTAAGTACTATGTGATACCTCAATTACCTCTACAGGAGAATTAAAGAAGGCTGACACTACACTAATTAAAGACACAATTTCTACTATGGTTGTTAAAGTGAACAGAAACTGAATCTAAGTGGAGGGAAAGAGCAGTGTTGCAGCAATGGAATTTTAGATTTTATACATTTTCTAGTAGTGCTAAGACTAAGATGTCAAATGCAAGAGCCTCATCTTCTAAGTTCTAAGTTTTGAGTGAATCAGGGCATTTTGACTTAGAATGAATTTAGAATACTTTTTAAAAAATAAAAACGCCTTAGAATGAATTTAAAATACTTTTTAGAAAATAAAAACGCCTTAGAAAATCACATAACAAAATGAGAAGCCTTGAAAATTGTCATTTCAGACTACTTTCAATTCTCCAGGAAGGTGTGAGTTTAAAGGTGGTACTTTCTATTTATCCCATCAAAGGATTTTTCTGCTGTTATGTTTTATCAGGGATCACAGATCAAGTTATTTATTGTCACATGATAAGTAAATTACTGCAATTCTGTGATCAATTATGATGTAATACTTATCTTTTTTTCAAAAAAAAGTTAATTTATTGTCCTTTCTTAGTGAAATTAAAAAAGATTTAATTGATGTTAAATGTAATTTTGTAAAAGTTAAGAGAAGATGTTCCTTTTATTTCTAAAGAAAAAACAAGAACACTTACATAAATAGTACAAGTAAATAGGAATACATTTTCATCAGGTTTTAAATTATATATTCTGCAGGAAAACTTCATGTCATTTTATTAAGAAGGTCAGTTGTCAAAGCAAGAAAAATGTAACAGTTTATGTTTCCAAGCTAAAATGATCATAACTCCCCAATTATGCCCATTATTTCCGTGCATGAGAACTATAAGAACAAGGTCAAATTCTTGAAGTTTTTAAAACAAAATTATGATATAAAAGGATCTTAGGTTCTAAAAAAGAAATGGAAGAATTTCTAAATGCTTGTATATAACCGTGTTATTGACCAACAACAAAAAAAACTCAGCAGGTACTCTATCTGAAGCCCCTTGAGTGAAGCAAGATTTTTGTAGGAAGTAGCTATATCTATGCAGAAAAGCAAACAGTTTATTTTGGAGTTATTAATCAACACATTTTTTTAAATGGTCTTTTCAAACTAACTTTGTCTCTTTAACAACCTCATGAATTTTCCAGATTTTAAAAGAGCCAATCTTATTAGCCAAAGTCACTTCTAAAATAATTATTCTAACTATAAATGGAGTTATATAATTAGAAATCCATATATATTGCATGCCACTTATGAAAACTACGCAAAGGGGAGCAAATAAATATTTATAAAGAGAATTCAGATAAAAAGCATATCCTTTTTGTTTGAAGAATTAAAACCTTTATCCTCGGATAACCAAATTCACTATGCTTTGAGTTTTGTTTTACTGACGTACTATGATCCGTATCCCACACATCCAATCAACACCAATTCCTGATAATTACGCAGTAAATGTTTCTTCAATCCATCCACTTATACATATCCTTATAGCCATTACCAGAACAGTCTTCTGTTATTAACAATAACTATACGAAACCCTTTCCATTTTATCATTCTTTTAAGAAAAAAAAATGAGTGGAGAGGGAGTCAATAACGTAGACTGTCAAATCTTTAATCTGTGTTCATTAAGCACTCTAAGATTAAAAATCTGTAAAGTCAATTCACATCTGGAAACCACATTTAAAATTAGAACAGGATACTCAAACAATCTAAGATTTGAATATACATTCTAATAGAAGAAATTCTCCGTGGAATTTCCATTGTCTCACAGATAAAGAAATTCAGAAAACTCCAATAGCATCAAGAAGTGTTTTAATGGGTACTCAGATGGATCTGGAGTGCTGCTTGGAGGATTATCTATTAACTACTTCAAGTTTGACGGTGAGGATTACTGAGCATAATGATTATCCTGAGAGAAGGCTTTTGCTAGATTAAAATAAGACATGGAAGTTTATGAAGCAGTAGCTGAGTTAGCATTACTACATTAATATTGTATTCGCAGGGAGAAAAACGTAATTTTGAGTAATTATGCCCCAACACAAATATTCAGTTATTAAATATAAGTAATAGTCAAGAGACTGCAAACACAGTTAAAATAAGAGAAAACCAATCCAATTCTTACTAATTTAAATACTTGCCTTAAAACATTGTTTAGTAAATTTAGATCACAGTTTGTTTATTTCCTTGTAGTTGATCAAATTAAGTCTCCAATTTCACTACATTACAGAAACATCAAACAAAAAGTTACGATTAGAAACCACAGGCTACTGAAGGAAAGAAGTTTTTATCTTTAAACTTATTATCTTGTCTTCCAACTGTGAATGAAGTTATCTACAGAATAATCAACAGTTAGATGAAACTTGGTTTTCGCTACAGAGAAGCTTTATCCTCTCAGATAATTTTAAAGAGGAAAACCATTTAAAGATAAGTTCACTTTTCAGCATAGTGGCAACAGATAAAAAACACTACCTTTTCACCCCTAAACCAGTGCAATTACTGTTTCCAGAAGCTGATTCTGGCACTTCTGGGCCTTGGTATATGGGAAAGAGGACAAAAAATGATTTAAGACTTAAATCCCACTATTTTATTGAACAAGTGAACCATCAAAGACTAATGTTTCTCACCAGAATGTCTAATATTTGGACTTCTAAAAATGGACGAATATTTAGTCTAGTTTACTTCACTAATTTTAAATGAAGACAGGTTCCATGAGTCATGCTATCTATCCTTTTTTCAAGTTAATGGAACTTTTACTCATCCAGTGGGTGATGATGTTATCCTGTCAACAATATATCTGGCAGAGTAGAAACCAAGGGCCTCAGCTGCACCCAGAGACCTCTTATGTCCTAGCAACTTGATATTAATTGATACTCAAAATATGGTCCATAGTCCAGCAGCATCAGCTCACTTTTAGTAGCTTATTAAAAATATGCCCATCCCTTCTTGGCCCATCTCAGATCTTTCAATAGATCTGAATCTGTATTTCAACAGATGCCCATGTAATCACATTCAAGCCTAAGATTTATTCCATAGAGCATACCTGTGTTTTCATTATACTGATAATACAGATGGCTGTAAATAATTTGGGTGACCCACAATAGCCTCTTTAGGAATGCATGTGGGAGGAGCCTCAAGCCAGTGATAATATGGTAATGAAGATGGCTAAGTAAACCTGTTTCCCCTGATCTCACCATCTCTCTACACTAATCTGCTCAAGGCAACAGGGAAACTGAGGTAGCTAGGAAACAAAAATATATGAAAGTGTTATGTACAAATACTTTGAAAATGCTAAAATCTTAAAAGCTTCTGGTATTGCGATTATTTCTAAAGATTCCAATACTGTCAAGATCCATGTTCTTTAGAGAATGGACTTAACATAGCAAGGGAGAAATCCAAAGAATCAATGAACCCAGTGCTCCTTTGCATGCTCCAGTGCTGGAGGTCCTTCTTAATTTTCCATTCACTTAGGCAGTCATTTAACATACACTTTACTCAAAACTGTCTGTGTAACGCCATGTTATAGTAAAGGTACAGTCGGTGGAGAGTGAGAGAGACAGGACCCCACTTAAATGGAACTGAAATCATCATGACTGTAGGACAGGTTTTAACCTTTTCCAAAAGGACAATCAAAACCCAATGACACCACTGTGTCCTTATTTCCTGAACAAAGGAATGTGGAAAAGTATCTTTTCACTATAGTTCAGAGGAGGCAAGTTTGGAATTTTTTTCAAAATAAACTTTTCTTTTTTGTAAAACAAGGTAAAATCCTGCTCTAACTTTTCCCTGGGGGAAGGCAAATAGGTCTTGAATACATTTATGTGGTACATTTATAGCAAACTAATTCAAAGTTAAAGATCATTTTGGCTGGCATAGTTTATTAAACATCTACTCTTCTAATCCTTTTCTTTCCCTGAACACTTTCAGGGAACCCCTGGTCCCATGGCTTCCTTTTGAGATGTTTCTGGTTCACTTTTAATTTTTCCAGTGGGTTCTCAATCCATTAAGAGAAGGGATAAAGGTACTATCTCATCAGAATAAAAGACTGATTATTCTTTCATTGGGTAACGGTCCTTGGCTTTTTTCCTGCTCTCCACTGTGCTTTGGGGG
Organism: Papio anubis; assembly: GCF_008728515.1. Classification (NCBI taxonomy): domain Eukaryota; kingdom Metazoa; phylum Chordata; class Mammalia; order Primates; family Cercopithecidae; genus Papio; species Papio anubis. The sequence continues at coordinate 45,113,965 of NC_044980.1, read as the reverse complement.
GAAAAAATTGTATCATCCTATTTCCACTGAGATTCTGCTGCATTTAAAACTCTCAGGTATAATTTCTGGCTTTATATAAAGCACAGGGTCATTTTATCACAGTAATAAGAAGTAAAAAGATGCTAAGGAATAAGAAGGTGATATGAAGAACCTGCTGGGAGAGAAATTCATTCCTAAGTATTTCAATTATAATATTCATAAATGTTCTAGGATTCTCAGGTAGCCCTGAAAACAATAAGGAATGTTTTAGATTAACATGAACACTTCAAGTACAAAGGTCATGTTGAATTCACCATCTGCCAGAGTGGTAGACACATAAATCAATTAGGAAATATTTTACATGTTTTGTTCTCTGAGGTTTTCTTATCTAAACCTCCAATTTAATTGTGAAGCTCAAATTCATTCATTTATTAACTCATGCATTCGATTGAGAAATATTCTGTGAGCACCCATCTACCTCCATGACACCAAAAGTCCTCACGAAGTTCACAGCCCAAGAAATAAATTAAACTTTCGTCCAATAGTCATATCTAAATGTGTAAAACTAAATGTGTAAATCTAAATGTGCAGTTGCAATGGTATGAGAAAACTCCAATAAGGAGATTTAACCTAATCACAAGGAGAGAGAAAGAGACAGAAGGCTTTCCTTCCTGACACTGAAGATGTAACCTGAAGAATACAAAGGAGATGAAAAAGGAAGTGGTGCCGCGGGACCAGCACAGTGGTTATTTTCATTATTAGTAAAGCTGACTAAAGTAACAACAGTATATATGCCATATGCTGAAACACATTATTGAAGACAAATGAGAATATTACTTACTTAAAAGATATAGCTTTGAATATCCTCTGTCTATTACTATCAACGTTTTGGGAGGTAGAGGTAGGAGGACTTCTTAAGGTCATGAGTTCAAGGTCAGCCTGGACAACAAAGCGAGACCCTGCCTCTACAAAACATATAAAAATGAGCCAGGCGTGATGGCATGTGCCTACACTCCCAGCTACTCAGGAGGCTAAGGCAGGAGGATTGCTTAAGCCCAGGAGTTCAAGGCTGTAGTGAGCCATGATTATACCACTGCACTCCTGCCTGGATGACAGAGCAAGAGTTTGTCTGAAAAAAAATTTAAGAAAAAGAAAAGATAATGATAAATATAATTTGGATTTTTTCTGAAATTGATAAGCCTTTTAATTTATTAACATACTGATTTAAGTACTGATTTTCTTCTTTAAAATACTAATGCACAGGATTTGAAATATGAGATAGGATTTTCATATAAGATTCTGGCATTCTATTCATTCAATAACTTTCCAAACCCTGAGAATTTTTGTATTCTGAAGGATATGAACTTGTTTTCAGACTCATTTTTTTTTTTTTTTTTTTTTTTTTATTGAGACGGAGTCTCACTCTGTCGCCAGGTTGTAGTGCTGTGGCACAATCTCGGCTCACTGCAACCTCCGACTCCCCGGTTAAAGCGATTCTCCTGCCTCCGCCTCCTGAGTAGCTGGGATTACAGGCACGCCCAGCTAATTTCTGTATTTTAGTAGAGACGAAGTTTCACTATGTTGGCCAGGATGGTCTCAATCTCCTGACCTCGTGATCCACCCGCCTCGGCCTCCCACAGTGCTGGGATTACAGGCGTGAGCCACTGTGACCGGCACAAACTAATTCTTCTTAATGTTCTAGCTGAGTGGCAGCCGTTGTTGGGTCTCATTACCATAAAGGAGAGTAAGAACACCCAAGGCAAGAACAGTTAAATCCAAGGGCACAGAGGTAAGAAGGTTAAGTCCTGAGGGGCTGGCAGCAGCTAAATTTGCAAAAGAAGAAATTCCAAAAGCTACCATCAATTAAGAAAGAAGCAACAGATTAGGGGGCAAGCAGATAAAGAAGTACAAATAGAGAAATGGAGAAACCTGAGAAGTGATTAGAGGTGGGGGGAAACAAACAGAACTAGGAGAAAGTGATGTCAGTTAAGTCAAAGGAAAAAAAAGAGTTTTCAAAATGAAGATGCAAAATAGAAGGTGGCCAATCAGAGTAGTAAGGACAAAGGACAGATATCACAGCAAAGGGAAAATGAAGAGCATGAAACGCTGTTGCAGAGGGAGCAAGAGAAGTCACTGGTGGTTAACAGGATCCTACTTTGTATTTAGATAATATAATTATGGCTGCCTTATCATTTTTATCCTTCCGAACGGAAGATTATGGGCTTCTTGAATGAGGATTATTCAAGAAATTTAATGTACACTTCCACACAGATTAAACTGTTGTACCTTGAGAGGTCAAATTTAATTTAAAACTTGGGACAATTTTTCAGTTACCCAAGTTTACACTATTTTTAGCACAAAACTTTTAGCTTTCACCTAGGTAAAGATTAAATAAATTCTGATTTAATGTATTTTCTTTTTGCTATTTCTCTAAAACAGCCCAAACAGTCTAAAAAGTGATGAAAAACTAATAAAAGATAGATTAACCCACAGAAAGAGCTATGGTATAGTTTGACTCACCTTAATCCTAGGCTACATTATAGATCTAAGATTAATTAGATGTAACTGTTTCTCTTTTCTTCATTAAAAGCAAAATCTTTACTCTCTCCTTTATAAGCATTAAATTATGTTCTCACAGTGCTGGTGTACAGATTTAACTTTTAAGATTTACATAATTCCTAACAATAAAGAGCATATATTTCTTTCATCTCAAAATCATGTCTTTGTTAAAAAATTAACAGTAAATTCAACTCAAATATATCAAGATAATGTATAGCGGAGAATGATTTTGAATTCATCTAAGTGAAAAATTTTGAAATTTATAATTCCCATAGCAGCTCTAAATTACAAAAACATTGTTCAGGTACACTAAAGCTTGAATTTTGCATATCCAAATGTAAATCAAATTGCAGTGCTTCAAGGAATAGTAATTCCATATCTGATGAGTTATTTTTAAATCAAAACAATTTATTATTAGAAAAAAAGTTTAGAAATAGTCCATTACTGAACTATACAATGAAGCAAGGATGCAAATACTAGAATAAAATTGAAAAATAATCACAGGATATAAATGACCATATTTATTTTTTAAAAGAGCCACAAAAGATTACCTTATATAACTATTTTGCCCTTTTGTTGAAATAATCATTAATTAATTAGTGCACATTATTAGTACAAATTATGGCGTTTATGAAGTGTGTCTAATAAATACTCAATTAGCTGAGCTGGTCAGACTTCAACAATCATTTACAACCTAGTTCATTAATTTAGGAGGCCTGAATGACTAAGCAAGAACCTGCACGAAGTTGTTACTTTAGTAATTTTCTAAGCATTGGGTGTGCTACATCAGGTCATGGTGACACCTATAGTTCAGATCTACATGATGACTGACAGTTCAGTATTATTATCAAGGCACTTGCTACAACGTAATATTCTCACTCCATTGCTATACTTGGGAGCTGATTACTTCATAGATTCTACATAGCCAGTGTGATGGTTAATATTAAGTGTCAACTTGATTGAATTGAAGGATGCAAAGTGTTGTTCTTGGGTGTGTCTGTGAGGGGGTTGCCAAAGGAGATGAACATTTGAGTCAGTGGACTGGGAGAGGCAGACCCACCTGACTCAATCCAGGTGGGCACCATCTAATCAACTGCCAGCATGGCTAGAACAAAGCCAACTTGCTGAGTCTTCCAGCCTTCATCTTTCTCCTGTGCTGGACGCTTCCTGCCCTTGAACATCAGACTAGAACATTAGACTCCGAGTTCTTCAGCTTTTGGACTCTTGGACTTATACCAGTGATATGTCAGGGGCTCTCAGGCTTTCAGGCACAGACTGAAGGCTGCACTGTTGACTTCTTTACTTTTCAGGTTTTGAGACTCAGACTGGCTTCCTTGCTCCTCAGCTTGCAGACAACCTATTGTGGCATTTCACCTTGTGACTGCGTGAGTCAATACTCCTTAATAAACTCCCCTTCATATATACATCTATTAGTTCCGTCCTTCTAGAGAACCCAGACTAATAAAGCCAAGTACATGTGGTTCCAGTTTCTAGAAGGAAATATCTCAATTTGCACTGCCAGGCTCATAGTTAAAACTGAGGTTCTTAAAGTCACCCTAAGGAAATGCCACAAAATTTATAAAAGCAGGGCTGAAACTCTTTCACAAGAAATGTGGTTACAAGACCGCTTTAGCAAATGTTAACTAAACCTAAGAGAATAAAGTAAACATAAAAAATTTTTCAAATTCATTATCAAATAAATACAAATTAAATAAATGCAAATTAAATTAATAAATCAATATCAAATACATGCAAATTAAAACTATAAGGAAATTCAACTGACAAGGAATTAAAAAGAATTCTAATATCCCACACTAAGCCATGAGAGTGCTGGCAGGAGTTGATGTTACTTCCATAAGGGCAATTTCACAACATGTGTCATAAGACTCAGAATTTTCACTTCTAGTCATATAGTATGAGTAAATAGACAAGTGCAAAAATGTATAAGTACAAGGGTCCCTGTTCATTGCAGGATACCGGAAGCAACATAAAATGTTCACAAATAGGTGTTTCAAACATAAAGAATGGTACAGTAAGAAGATATAGACAATTATTTACTGCTACGGTTAAGAAGTCTACTTGCAAGACACCATTTAGGGGTTTAGGATAATCCTTCTTTATGCATAATAAATAAAAGTGTGAGAGTGAGAGAAAGCAAATAAGTGTGTGTGTGTACAGAAAAAAGGGGAAAGGACATATATCAAATTGTTAACACATTACCTTTGGGTGCTTATAGTTACATAAATTAATGTAAATTAATAATTGATTATATAATTGATCATACAATTAATCCACATAACTTAATCATATAATTAATCCACATAGCTTAATTATATATTTATATAATGTGATTATATGGTTACATTATATAATTCAATCAAATGGTTAATTTATATAACTTAATTTACATGATTGATTTGTGTAATTTAATTATATAATTAATTTATGTAATAGATTAACGCAAACTATATAAATTAAGTGCTTAAATTATAGGCAGTTTTACTTTCTTTATATTCTCTGCATTGTCATAACAAGTATGCATAACTCTGAAATCATGGGCAATGTAGACACGAATATAATTTAAAAACCTTAGAATTAGTCTATATTGCCCTAGCTGAATTGAACTTATGATTCTATAAATGCTATGTTCTATCTTGAGATAGGGTCTGACCTCCTAAGACAATGGATACAACCAGCAACATCTGGAAAGGTTTAATTTCCTAATGGCTTCAGAACAAGGCTTAGATTCAAAACACTGGCCAAATGTCATTCATTCTATGCCTGGGAATCCTCTGACCTGCAATACTAAGGGTAAGAAAAGGCTGAGCCATAATAGCTAATTCTCATGCTAATTCAAACTTTACTTGAGACAAGCCATTTAAAAATCGGTAGGGGAATCTATGGCCAGTTAGTATAAATAATTAAGGCAAGAAAAAAAGCATTTAGAATTCCCCTTTCAGTTATCAACTGATAACTTGGCTTAAAATCTTCCTTTGGCATTTTAGTTTGGTAATCATTTTAAGAACTTTGATGTTTAACTTATATGAAGAATTCCTAATGGAGGTCCTCAACACCCTTATGATAAAAATTTTTAAGAGCTCTTTCCCTGAGTTCATCATTTGGAAACACAGATTAAAAAAAATATATAAAGTCCTGCTTCAAAGAACTCTCTGTTGAAGTCTCTCTCAGTGAAGAGATGAATGAATACAGGCAGGAAAATCAATAATTATACATAATTGTTTTAAGTGTTGTAACAGATAACACAAGGTGCCAAGGAGGTACAGAGTGCCTCTAAGACAGGGGAATGAAGAGCCGGGTGGGACTACTTAAGCTGAAATTTAAGAGAGTAAGATTTAGTCCAATGGATTAGAGGGAAAAAAGGTATCATTTTTTTACCAGCCTATGAAAGTAAGAAAAAGAAACCATGTGGACAAAGAGAATTCTCAAGGTAGGGTTGTCTAATGAGGTCCCAAGAGCATTCATTCCTTCATTCAAAAGATTTGACTGAGTACTTCTTTAAGTCAGACACTGTACTAAGAAAGAAGAAATAAAAAATAAAATTAAATTAAAAAACACTGTGCAAAGAAAGAAGAAAAAAAATATTTTTCTGCCTTTAAAGAATAAAAAAGACAAAGTCATAAATAGAAACTTTAATCATATGATCACTATCCCCAGATGACTTAAGTATTAGGGGCTATGATAGCTCCTAGAGGAGATGTTTAATTTTGAGAGTCTTAGGGAAGACTTCCACTGAAATAAACAGGAATAGGCAATGCAAAATAAAAATATATTAAAAATTATAAATAATATGATAGACATTTGTGAATTAAGGCTGGAAAGGTCAAGAGATGCCAGATCACAGACATTTTTGAATGACATGACAAAGATTTTAGATTTCACTCTGCGGTCAGCTGAATAACAAGGAAGGGCTTTAAGCAGAGGAAGTAATATCATCAGATCTATATTCAATAAAGATAATTTTGCTATGAGTTGAATGGAATAGAATGAAGCAAAACTGGATAAAGAAAGACTAATCTGGAAAAGGCTTGGAAATGGTGGTGGTGGTTGGAATTAACATAGAGGAAGCTGGAATGGAAAGTAGATACCATTCAGTATCAGCCATTTGACTGATACGATAAGAAATAATTAAAATCATTAAGAATGTGGTCACTAATTTTAAGTACGGGCTGTGGGAGATGAAGACATCTTAGGTGCCACCAGGTTTTTGACATGAGTAATATGGGTGACTAGTGGAGTCAGGCACTGGCATGAGAAACTTGGAAGGTGGGTAGGTGATGAGTTTAATTTTTAAAATGCTGAGTTTGAAGATTCTTAAACTGTCCAATTTGTGGTGTCTAGTAGGCAGTTGATACACAGAACATAGATCTAAGCTGAAACACAGATTACATAAGAACAGAGTTACAAGGCTTCAGGAATTTGGGTGATCTCTGGGATGTGGTCTAACCAACACACAGGAGTTGATAGAGATTTCGAGTGTATGGAGTGGATAAAGATGAGGAAACAGAAGGTGTCATTAAATTACACTGTCATTTAAAATACTGAAATAGAAAGTGGAGTTCTATAAAAGGGGCCTAGCAATGACAGATGTGAGGCAAAAACCAGGATTTCATCGCAGCAGCCAAGAGAGGAGCGCACTTCCAAAAGGAGGGCGTGATTAACCTCGTCTAAGGAGACATTCCACCAGTGAAGTAAAATGAAAGCTGCTTCAATGGAGTCCTGGAGGCACTGGCAGATGGCTGTGAGGCTGAAGAGATAACCTGAGGATGGAAAGAAAAGAATATAAACACTTATGTCTGAGAATCTGGCTTTGGAGGGGAGGAAAAAAGGAGCAAAGGGCGAATGGGGAAACCAGAGAGGTTTTACTTGTATGTTTACCGAATTTTATATGTTTTTCAAGACAGAAAGAAGCTAGTGAGAAAAAGCTAAGTGAAAGGTAAGTCATGCAATGGATTTGTGGTGTCAGGCATTAGCCAGAGGCTCCTTTCCAGTGAGATTTGAATAAAAGAAAGGATGATGAGGACATGTTAGAGTTGTAGGTATCTGGCAAGAAGTAGAAAGAGCTGCTACCTATTGGATATTGACTTCTATATGAGTTTCGCATTTTGAAGAAGGTGGAGAAATAAGAAATTTGAGAAGTGTAGAGAACGGAAGTAGAAACAGCATACAGAACTACTATGGATAACAGGGGAGAGAAATGAACAAAGAAACAGAGTATTTGTTTCCCAGTACTTAACATATGTATACCATGTATGTAGTGTCTGATATGTGAAGGTTTGGTTGGGGATGGAAATCATGCATTTAAGAATATCAGTTGCCACTGTTGAGTTTCTATCTCCAGAAATGCTATCAGTCTGGGCATAGGATTGGACTAGGTGAATAGATCTTTGGACATAGTTTTGCTAGATGGGTCCAATAAAAGAATAAAAAAACAAAGAAGCTGAGCTGCCATTGCCAAATGATGGAACACAGCTAAAAAAGGAAAAGGTAAGATTGAGAGGAAGTTAATAGAGTTAGTTGGACGAATTCAACTGGGCACCAAAGTCCTCAAAAAAGGAGGGAGAATAACCAGGAGTTTGGTAAAGACCAGCAAGAGGGAAGAGAGAGAGGCTGGCCAAAATAGAGCTTTAAAGAGAGAATTTTGCACAGGATGAAAAATAAAGCAGCACTAGGGATCTCTTCCTCCTCCAAATCTCTTCACAGTGGCTTTTCCAATTTTTTCTACTCTTCTTAAGTTCTCTAATTCCTCTACTTTCTTCCAAAAAGAAATGGAGGCCATCAAGTAGGAATCCCTTAACGTACTATCATACATAATTCACTGATCCTAGCTTCTAGTTGTAAGGAAAAGGGGTATGAACTTATGAGGAGCCCTTCTAAGAAGCTACAGGAAGAAGGATGGCCTCAGGCACAGCCCAATCTTCACCTAAGGCTCAAAGCAAAAAGCTGGAGTTTGTCTACTGGTTTGTTTCCCATGTTGCAGAGGACAGAAAAGTCTCCCTTGTCCCCGTGGGTTCACAGAGAATTAGAAGAGCAAGGGAATGAGAGAACAGAAATAGATGGATGATCAAAGAGCTTTAGCTATTGAGTAGGAACCAAGAATGGATGTGAGGTACAGTGGAATGTTACCAAAAATGCCAGTCCCAGCAGCCTTGGGCTGGAATGATAGTGTTTCCAAAAGAGTTCTCCAATAGAAAACATCTGCAATCCAGGTGCATGGTGGGACCTATGCCTCATTTAGAAATTACCTAGATCTGTGGATTCCAAAAGACTCTTCTACCAAGTGAGGAGGAAGACAAGGAAATGAATTAGATCCCATCAACCTCATGAAGTGTTCAGAAACCAACATTTTCTAGGTCATAGGAAAATACAGCATGGGTGATAATGCTCGCCAAATATTCCTTTCGCTCCTCTTCACTGCAACCCTTACAGTCACGTATACATGACTAATGTGAGTCCATGAAATGTGAGAAGTGATGTGTGTCACTTTTGGGCTGAGGTAGTAAAAGACCCAAATAGAATTCCCCATTTTCCCTCCTTCCCAGAAATGCAGATTTAAGAGGGAGTGTTTCCAGATAATGTACATACAAGATGGTGGTTCTTCAATCTGACTCCCCAAGTGATTAAATAGAGCAGAGGCCTCAACCAGCTGAAGATGGATACAGAGAATAAGAAAAAGAAATAAACCTCAGTAGAATTAAGTGGCTCTAATTTCACAGCTATTTGTTTTTTGCAGCATAGCCTAGGCTACAGTTAGTAAATGTAGAAAACTTCCATGTTGGCTAAGAAAATCAAAGCTGTGACAGCTAACAAGAGTGGATGGAGTGGAAAAAAGGACAGAGAACACAGCTTACAGTTTCAAAGAGCCCATTCCTAGAAAATCACACCTCGAATAACAGGGGGATTAAGGATCTCTTTCCCAGAAAGCCAGAAGGTCAAAATAACAGCTTAAGAGCCCCCAGGAACAATGCAGCATGCCCTAAATAACTTATTTTAAAAAAAAAATCATTCATATTTAAACATCTTCTCAAATGCCAGCCCATTTTCTGGCACAAACAAGGAAGCAGTTCTCAGTGATACTATCTGTCCAAGATCAAGTGCACTCAAACCACTATTTTCTTGACTGAGTAGCTTGGGCTACCGCTCAACCAACAACACATCATAATGTTCTTAATTTTCTAAACTGACAAGGCTATATAATAAAAGGTACAAAATGTATATAACCACTCATCATAGGTAAGTGGCTGATTTTCTCTCAGTAAAGAATTTAAATACTTTAATACTTCAAGATTCAAGCTAGACTTACTTTCTAGGTATTATATTAATGTTAATTGAGAACTTTGATAATTACTTCCTATATAAAGATGAGAATTATCTGACGTCGAATTTCTATCATATTAGTATATACTTTAAGCCACATATGTGGGTTTGAAACCTACATCAATAACACCATATAAGTTCTAAATGAATTGTAGAATATTGTCCAAAAAATTATTTACATATCATTATCCCCACCATAAGCATTGGAAGGAGGTTATTCATTATGCCATATTCTGGTATATTTCCCAGTGAATCTCTATCTCTTGTGAAGTTTCTTCTTATGCAATGCCTGTTCACCAGGGATCTATGAGGTTCATGATAGAAATACTAATAGCAGTTACTGAAGTCTGAGCAGACTTGTGTGTTGCAGATGCTGTGTGTCAGAGTGAAGTATTCTTACACAGTAAAGTACATTTACTTACTTAAGTCCAACTGTTCACTAGTTTTCCAAGGTCAAGGAAAAAAAAAATGAGTTATGAAATGGAAATGGAAAAACTCTATCTGGTCGGCTTTGTGGTTACTGCACCAATATCTATTTCTTAGAAATTTTCCTGCTAGCCAGGTACACTGGCTCACACCTGTAATCCAGAGCTTTGGAAAGCCAAGGCAGGAGGATCCCTTGAGCCTAGGACTTCCAGACAAGCCTGGGCAACACAGCAAAACATCATCTCTACATAAATTAAAACACAGCCAGTGTGGTGGCTGTAGTCCCAGCTACTTGGGAGGTTGAGGCAGGATGATCATTTGAGCCCAGGAGGTGGAGGCTACAATGAGGCAAGATTGTACTTGATATGGTTTGGCTGTGTCCCTAACCAAATCTCATCTTGAATTTCCACGTGTTGTGAGAGGGACCCCGTGCGAGGTAATTGAATCATGGGGGTGGTTCTTTCCCATGCTGCTCTCATGACAGTGAGTAACTCTCAAGAGATCTGATAGTTATTATAAGGGAGAGTTTTCCTGCACAAGCCTCTTTGCCTGCTGCCATCTATGTAAGATGTGACTTGCTCGTCCTTGCCTTCCACCATGATTGTGAGGCTTTCCTAGCCACGTTAAACTGTAAATTCAATTAAACCTCTTTCTTTTGCAAATTGCCCAGTCTGTGGTAGTCTTTATCAGCAGTGTGAAAACAGACTAATATAGTAAATTGGTACCAGTAGAGTGAGGGGCTGCTGAAAAGATACCCAAAAATGTGGAAGCGACTTTGGAACTGGGTAACAGACAGACGCTGGAACAGTTTGGAGGGTTCAGAAGAAGACAGAAAAATGTGGGAAAGTTTAGAACTTCCTAGAGACTTGTTGAATGGCTTTGACCAAAAACCTGATAGCAATTATGGACAATGAAGTCCAGGCTAAGGTGGTCTGAGAGGGAGATGAGAAACTTGTTGGGGACTAGAGCGAAGGTGACTCTTGTTATGGTTCAGCAAAGAGACTGGTAGCATTTTGCCCCTGCCCTAAAGATCTGTGGAACTTTAAACTTGAGAGAGATGATTTAGGATATCTAGTGGAAGAAATTTCTAAGCAGCAAAGCATTCAAGATGTGACTTGGGTACTGTTAAAGGCATTCCGTTTTATAAGGGAAGCCAAGCATAAAAGTTCAGAAAATTTGCTGCCTGACAATGTGATAGAAAAGAAAAACCCATTTTCTGAGGAGAAATTCAAGCTGGCTACAGAAATTTGCGTAAGTAACTAGGAGCCGAATGTTAATTCTCAAGACAATGGGGAAAATGTCTCCAGGGCATGTCAAAGGTCTTCACAGCAGCCCCTCCCATCACAGGCCCAGAGGCCTAGGAGAAAATGGTTTCATGGTCCAGGCCCAGGGTCTCCATGCTGTATGCAGCCTAGGGACTCCATGTCCTGCGTCCCGGCCACTCTAGATCTGACTAAAAGGACCCAAGGTATAGCTCAGGCTGTTGCTTCAGAGGGTGGAAGCTCCAAGCCTTGGCAGCTTCCATCTAGTGTTTAGCCTGCAGGTGCACAGAAGTCAAAAATTGAGGTTTGGAAACCTCTGCCTAGATTTTAGAGGATATATGGAAATGCCTGCATGCCCAGGCAAAAGTATGCTTTAGGGGACAGGGCCCTCATGGAGAACCTCTGCTAGGGCACTGCAGAAGGGAAATGTGGGGTCAGAGCCCCCACACAGACTCCTTACTAGGGCACCGCCTAGCGGAGTTGTGAGAAGTGGGCCACTGTCCTCCAGACCCCAGAATAATACATCTGCTAACAGCTTGCACCATATACCTGGAAAAGCTGCAGACACTCAACACAAGCCTGTGAAAGCAGCCAGGAGAGGGGCTATACCTTGCAAAGTCACAGGGGTGGAGCTGCCCAAGACCATGGGAACCCATCTCTTGCATTAGTGTAACCTGGATGTGAGACATGGAGTCAAAGGAGATCATTTTGGAGCTTTAATATTTAACTGTCCTGCTGAATTTTGGGCTTGGAGGAGGCCTGTAGCACCTTTGTTTTGGCCAGTGTCTCCCATTTGGAATGACTGTATTTATTCAATGCCTGTACCCACAATGCATCTAGGAAGTAACTAACTTGCTTTTGATTTTACAGGCTCACAGGTGGAAGGGACTTTTCATGTCTTGGATGAGACTTTGGACTGTGGACTTTTGAGTTAATGCTGAAATGAGTTAAGACTTTGGGAGACTGTTGGGAAGGCATGATTGGCTTTGAAATGTGAAGACATGAGATTTGAGAGGGGCCCAGGGCAGAATGATTTGGCTGTGTCCCTAACCAAATCTCATCTTGAATTTCCATGTGTTGTGGGAGGGATCCAGTGGGAGGTAATTGAATCATGGGGCAGGTCTTTTCCCATGCTGTTCTTGTGACAGTAAGGCTCAAGAGGGGAGTTTTCCTGCACAAGCTCTCTTTGCTTGCTGCCATCCATGTAAGACGTGACTTTCTCCTCCTTGCCTTCTGCCATGATTGTGAGGCTTCCCCAGCTACATGGAACTGTAAGTCCAATTAAACCTCTTTCTTTTGTAAATTTCCCAGTCGTACGTATGTCTTTATCAGCAGCGTGAAAACAGTACTCCAGCTTGGACTACAGAGAGAGACCCTGTGTCTATAAAAATAAAATAAAAAATGTTCCTGCTATTCAATACTATATCATATCTTCCTCAGGATAGTTAATTTGGGAATTGCTAAGTTTACCTGACTCTAGGGATGGTACATGGAATTTACACCTAAAATAATCAGCTTCTGAAAGCTCCCCTCTCTGGAAATGGAAAAGGAAGAACCGCAGGAGTTGTATGCAGCTGCCTTGCAATCCCATGGGAAACAATGCTAGCTCACAGGAAGTCAAAAGCTGACTGTTGAAAAGAAACCAAGCTCTTGAAGACATTGTTAGACTCCGAAACAATCAACCCAGAAACCCATTTACCACTGAATCTAGAGTTAAATAAGCAAGAAAATCCCCTTTTATTTAATAAAGTCTGAGTTGGGTATTCTGTCATTAGTAAATGAAGGTATCCTGACATGTGCAAATGTCAAGACACACGAGCTCTTGTGCAGTTTTCCATGCATGGGGACAGTGCCCTGGCATTCCAGAAATCCTGGCTTACTTATCACCACTCTCTAATCAACTACAAATAACATTTTAAAACTAAATGCAAAGAGAATGATGAGGAATATCATAAAATCTACATTTCTTAAAAAAAAAAAAAAAAAAAAAGATTACAGTGAAGTAGTCTCAAGCAACTGTTTTCTAAGTGGGAAGGCTGAAGCAAGAGACCTTAAATCACTTGACCGTCTCCACAAAACAGAACTGAAGCAGAACCAGAAGTCCCCTGATGGCCCTTCAAGCACACCACCCACAAAGACACTGTAATCCCTCATACCCCACATGCTACTTCAGGGAAAGGGACAAGAGGCATCTTGTGACACTTCCTAAGCTCCTGGCTTCACAGTAGCCATCCTGATAATTACTTTTTGAAGTCCACAGTTAAGTAAGTTATGGAAATCATTCCAGCTACTGGTTCACCAGTAACATCAGTTTAGCCCTAAATATTGTCATAAGTTCTATGACAGGCTCATGTGATTTAAGCTGGTGCTCTGTCAAGACTAGACTTAGGCATTTTATCCTTTTTATGACCTTATGTATGTTGAAGAGAACATATGAATATACTTTATATATATGAATATATATAAAACCTTCATTATCACATTATTCTCAATCCAGCATTTTTTCAGCCCCTAATTTGCATGTTAATTCAGCATTCTTACATCTTTACAGATTTTCATCTAAGACTACATTTCTATTGTTTTATATAATCAGCCCCCCTAAGATCAACATGTCTACATTTTTTGGCAAAGACAAAGGCTACTGATTTCAGGACCATTATTTTCCTTTTCCAAAAGCACAAACCCAAACTGAGAAATAAATCAAGAGAAATTCACCTCTTTTCAATGCTAATTTAGGAGTAGAGTCTATATTTCTTTTCAAACCCAAAGAGAATCAGACATACAATACGAATGTATCTACTTTCGCTTGCTCAGACTGAGATGAAAGATTAATATTTTCAGGCTGGTAGTCAAAACTATTCATTCAAATATTATTTAATAAAATCCAAGAACCAGCTAAAAAATCACTTAAGCTAAGAAACCTTCACTACCGGCCTCATGGGAAATTGTGTACAGTTTTCTACTAGAATAGCCTATAAATGCTTACTGAAAATGTCTAAGTTCATATCTTGGTAACTAACATTTTAATTCAATCTGCAGAATAATATATGCTTCTTTAGTGCTAAGATATGAATATTAGAGGCTTTCTTTCTCAAAAGTTCTATGTAGTTATATTTTCACAAATAACTATATAATGTTAAAATTCTTCTGTATGTGGCATAAAACATATTTTAATGGAGAACGTAATGTGTAGGGAGTTTATTAGAATTTGTGTTTATTCTTAGTTTAAAAAACTGCACTGATTACAATATAGAAAAAAACAAAATTATGTTGTATAACTCTTACAGTAGAAGAAAAACAGTAGTTCTAAATTTAGAAAGGAAAAATGAATATACACAGTGAAAACATGTGTCAGTGATGTTAATCAAAGATCAACTATTGCTGAGACCGGCAATATTAAATCCCTGCACAATTGCTCATATTATAATGGAGATTTTAAAAAGAAAATATGATCACATAACATAATGAGGGCAGAAGTCACTCTCATCTTTCATCTTTGTATTCCCAATTCAGGAAGCTGGTATAGTGTCTTCATTATAATTACTATTCAACAAACATTTGTAAAATGAAAGAATAAGGAATGAATGATGAGAAAAATGATAAACATCTACCTCTGTCTCCTGGGAGTTAATTGCACTACTTTCTTTGAAATTTAATTAATCCTCACTGTCCTTGTAAAATAGCCAAAGGGAAAATATATTTACATTGCTCTGAATATTGACGGAATCTACAAAAAGGGTTAAACAACTTCCTCAAAGTAAATAAAATGTTCACAATCCAGCTAGGATAAAAGGATTTAAATCATTTCCTAGGTAGAGGGCTTTCAATTAGAGCCCTTGCTGCATTAACCATGGGAACTCATCTCACTCTCTTCATGATGGAGCCCTGAGTGTTGCTGCTAATCTGTACTCTACCATTCCAATGCTTTTAAGGTTCCTTTTCAGCCCTTCCTCCTCCTAATCCACAAATACGGAGACCAAGGCATTTTTTGGGTGAGTCCTAATTTCAAGCATTCTGTCCTGCCCTCCCCAAATGTACTCACACTTATTAGACCATATGTTCCTATATTAGCTCAGAAAGGGGAAAAAAAACATTAATCACACTTGTATATAAGAGATCACAGAAAAACAATTTACTAACCTGTGAAAATACCATTCATTCTCTGTTCACCTCTGGCCCACAGCTAAGCAATCAGTAGGATATAAATGTACCCTATCTTCACTATTCAGTATTCATAAGGATACTACTTATGAATTGGAAATCTCACACAACATTTACATGACCTAATTTTGAAAATTTAAAATAGTGTAAGGCCCCTAGGCTTAATTTTACAAGGCAAAGATTAAAGGGACACAGGCAAGCATATATTCTCTTTCTATGCTATTGGACACTGGTAATTTTTTTTTTAACTTAAAATATTTGACACTTAAAATGCCAAACTTCTACATTTCTGCAGTAAAAAGGTAGTTATCATATTGAAGATCATTTCTTTCTCTCCAGGAAGTAGAGTTAATATTAGCACATGAACTGAAAATGTTTCAGTGATTATAAAAAAGTCAAAATGAATTCATTAAAATTTAGCTTGGCAAAATGTTAGTTTCACGTTCTTGGTAGAAGTCCTTTTTATTTGTATTCAAATGAAGTGAACAACTTACAAGCAAAGGAAATGGCATCAAATATTTGACACCCTTCCTCCCAAGATGTAGTGATTTATTATATTCAAATGAAGTGAACAATTTACAAGCAAAGGAAATGGCATCAAATATTTGACACCCTTCCTCCCAAGGTGTAGTGATTTACACTTTTTGCTCAGATCTAGGTTTCTCCGCTCAGGAAAAGGGGAGAATGTACCCATATTTGGGAAAACAAGTTTCTAACAGCACAGTTTTGATCAAACAGCAAAACTCTATCCATCTATATATTGCCATCTGCCAATATGACAAATGGTCCCATGTGCAATATTCACACTGCATTGTAGCCAAACCTGTAAGTCAAAGGATATGAAATAACAGTAACCATACATTAAGCACAGAAGAAAACGAAACAAACAAAAAGGTTTTAAACCATCCAAAAGTATGTCTTATTTTGGATGTTCTATATGTTCTTACATTCCCTCAGGTCATTTGTGTCATTATGAACACAATTCTAACAAGCTTGATTATTTTATTTCCATTCACATATTACAAGCAACAAGCTGAAAAAGTAGAATGGGGTGTAGGGAGACAGAAAAACAAAGTAGAGATTAGGGCTTGAAGTGTCCCTGACCAGTTGACAACAACCACATGGAATAATAATAATAAAAAAGGAATGTTACCATCCCTCATGCTAATCCTTTTCATTTTAAATAAACAGGATCTAAAAATAATAATAATGCTTATAAGTCCTAACCACATCAAGAATGCTTCAGATCAGTGACCCAAGGAACCTTCGAGAACGGATGAAATAGACCCAAAGCTGAATTCACCTAATTTTAGGCCAAAAAAAACCCAAAAAACAAAACAATACCAAAAAAATCTTCAGATACTGGGAGAACAAATCTCAATTGCTCAATTGTATCTCATGAAAACAATTTTTCAAAATAAAACAAGAGATATTTAAGATTCATTAAGTTCTTGTCATTTAAAATTTTAAGACAAATATTTTCTAATGGAATTACATATATTTGTATGATTCTTCTAGTTATATCCATGGTAATAAATGATCTTTTTAGTTGGAAATAAAACCCACTTGTGCTCTATTATTAGAGAAAATATCTACATAAATTAGTTTTTAAGATAACTAAAGTCTATCTTTTGAATTCATAAGCATAAAATTTTAACCACTTGCAAAATTTCTAACACACTTAAGGTACTCGGAGGCCTTGTCAAGTAGGGTAACAAAAATCATTTTCACCTGTTTGTTTTAATAACAGAGAATCAATTTTACGAAAATCAGGCATGCCCTCAGGTCCTAACAAAGTATACAAAGCTGAATGGAGCTATGCCAAATACACCAGATTTTACTTTCTTACTTTAGTCTGATTTTATACTTCTGTCCCCTTTCTTACCACATGACTTCCAGTATCACTTACAGACTAACCCTTAAAAAGGGGAAGGCTAAGTTACTAACATTTGGAAAGCTTATGAAAGTGAAGCATACTTATGAGCCAGTAATGTTTTTATTTATGGAATGTATGTGAGCCATACACTTCAGCAAGCTTTGGGGAATGAGAGTTGGGGGAAATCAACTCTTTTATTTGCTAATTGGTATTTCCTTTAAAAGATAGATTTCCTCCAGATTTGAACTGTGTTAATAGTTACTCTAGAAAAATTGGAGATTTATGTGCCTATATTTTATGTTGTAAATAGACACACACTCAGAGACACTGAGAGAGACAGACAGTAAACAGAGGAGCACTAACCACAAACAGTTTACAAATGACCTTTGTGCTCATTCACCCGTCTTGTTCCCCACCTTGCCTTTTATAGCAACTATAGCAACAGCCATGAGAGTCATTGTGGGGGGAAAAAAAAAAAAAAAAAAAAGAAAGCTAAAAAAATCCTGGAAGCTTCTAAAGAATGTGAGTAAAGGGGAGGAAGCTGTGAAAAAAAATGAATAAAGGGCACCGGTGGATCCAGAGTGCTGAAGGAGGCAGACTGGCCAGCCAAGCAATGAGTGTCTGGTACCCCAATATCCTCTCCCACAGAATGTGAACAGCTTTCCCTTTATGACACTGTTTAAACTTAATTGAAATTATCAAACAGACACTTTCCTCAAACATATAAATCGTGAGGCAGTTCATTCAGGCTGTCAGTATGTATAAAGTTGCTCCAGCCACCTTTTTCTAATGGCTTCTCTATATCTTTTACATAGAGACAATGAGAGATTTGCTTGGGACAATTTGACCGTAATTTACAAGTAGGAAATGGGAAGTATTTGTATCTTCTTTGCCTAACTCATATTAGTTACTCAAGTAAGCATTTCTTCCATTATTGCATTTTCTTGATTACAAGTTTTATGTTTTCTCTAAAACATTTATCAGAAGAAACTTCCTAAGCACTATGTAGAAGCCATGATATTTATCTGCCACTGTCAGCAAAAACATGAACTTAGTCCTCAACAGAATATTTCACTTCATTCTAGTGTCACCTCACCTCTGCGTCACCTGCACTGGAGTCACCACTTGCCTGTTGGGTAAAACCAGGATGCACCACTGAAATAAAAAGAGGTCAGACAATACAAGAAAAGCCAGTAGAAATTGCCAAATGTACCAGAATACACACAGGCTTTCTAAGGATATGGGAGAGTAGCCCAAGTGAGAGAGACCTGCCAAGAGAAAGGCACTTGAGCCCACCCTGAAACAGGATTTTTGACTTCACAGAGAAATTATTTAATTTTCAATAACACAATTCAATTAAAGAAAGGGAAATACAAGGCTAAGCAAATAAGAAATGAAGACAAAAACCCAACCTTTCAAATCTAAAGAAAATAATCTGTTTTAAAGAACATGTGAAGATCAGGAACCCAGAACAGGAGAAAGGAAAGGCAATTAATGCTGGCATCTGATAATAACCAAAATACGGAGTCTGGAGAATCGCTAGACTCTAAAAATTATAAAGGTTTAGATTTAAACTTTGTACACTGAGGAAAAGAAAACTGCATGCATTTATATTGATCAATGTACACTACTGCTGCTTTTTAACTTTTGTGTATATGTAGGGTAGATTTTTTTTAAGTGAAAGCAAGTTTATTTAGAAAGTAAAGGAATAAAAAGGTGGCTACTCCATAGGTAGAAAACTAGTGTAGTTTTTTATTAGAAATTGTTGTTCAATAATAGTACATGTTACAAATAAATATTATTTTAAACTGAAAAAATTGTAGACTTTCAAATCAGTTAGGGTGGTCACCCAACAAAAGGGCATTTTTTTCCCCCTTAGTCTCCTTGTTCATGTTACTCACAACAAGAATTGGGCTAATGCTATGAATAATAATAACAAACACTGCCTTCTGTCAGGCCCTGTGCTGAACACTGTCTGAATATGTATAGGAAAGGGTTAACTCAGCAGGCCTTGTTTGCTCAGACTCTGTACACTCCCAAGAAAAGTCTGCCTTTAGGACTGGTCCTTGGCCAGCTCCTGGAGATTGAGCTTTCAGCTCTTAGAAAATTCTACCTGGTAAGAGTAGTTTTGCATGTTTGAGGTCTTGGGCCACAAAATACCAGTTTAATCAGATAGTTTACCTTAACAAATGTGATTTATGGCAAACATAGATCTCTAATCTCCCTTTCTCTCTCATATATCTATATAGCTATATTTATCTATCCCTATCTATATACCTATCTATATCAAATACGAAGATATGTCTATAGCAATTGTATATACACAGAGAGATAGTATGAAGAGAGACATGGATATTATTCTTCATTTTAGAATGTTATCTTGGCATGTTTAAAAGGAAAAGCTTAAGATGTGTTGCAACTGCAGTACGTGTGTGTTATATGTATGTGTGAGAGACACACACAAACACATTTCAAACATGTTTTATGTTTAAGCTCAATATTCAAACACAGAAATATAACATCCATTCTTAATACATTTTATGTAAGTATTGCAGCAGCATTATTAAATATTGTATTTCTATGGTGGTTGAAAATTAGTAGGCAGAGAATTTTTGTAATGGTTCTTAATAATTTTTGTAATAGTAAATAATTTTTATTTAGTATAGTTTTATAATCTATATATGAATAAAGTTGATATTTCTATTCATATAAAAATGGGATTTACTCTCATGTACTTATCTACATGCTAAAACCATAAGTTATCAATTTTAGTTCTGTGCCAAGGCACTTTTACTGAATAAAAATAATTAGCTAATTTTATATTTTCCTGATTCAAATTTATATGCCTGTGTAATGCACAGGGGTGTTTTTTTGTTTTGTTTTGTTTTTTTTAATTTCTGTAAATCAGAATCTTCAGATGTTGAAAAAGTCTTTCCCTTAAGATTTAAAAGGTACCTTTGAAATGCAGCATATCCCAAAATGCAACCCAGAGGCTGGCAATGTCAACATTTTTCTGTTTTAAAAAACCTCTTATGAAAACTATTGCCATACTAAATTTTTTACTTGCTGACGACTTACAGCTGGAAAGGATTCTGTACATATAAGACATCAAATATTGAGGATACTGGAAATTTTAAATTAATGGCACAGAAAGTCAACAAAGGAAGTTCATATGAAATCAAACCAGTAATATGATTACAAAAAAAAAAAGTTAAAAATTTTTCTTGGCCCCAGTCTCATCATTTCTGAGCCAAATACAATTCTCATTGAAATCACCTAACTGAAACTGAAATTATCATTCTAGGCTGGTTTTCCCGTAAAGATGGACTGCTCCAAAAAGGAGAATCAAGAAAGAATTTGGCTCACAGTGAATTATTAAAACTTTGTCTTAGTTAACTAAAAATAAAATCTGACTGTTAACTACAGAAATCATTTCAAATTCTGTGATGATAATAAAGTAATGACTGCTTTTCAGCCTGGAGGAACTAACTTTTTTGTGTGTGTGTGTGCTGCATATCTAGCTGTGGTGCATTTTAATGAGAAATGATGACTGCATCAGCTTATATCCATGGAGCAGATTTTAGCATTCAGCTTGGGTCTCCCAGTCAACATCTATGAGTCTCTTCTTAAGGAGATCAATGACACAGATACATTAGACTAACAAATGTGATGCCAACAATCAAGAATTCACTCAGTTAAGATTTTCACTCAGTTAAGATTTTGCACACTGATTTCCACATGAGAAACCTAGAATTTACTAGATTCTTGTACTTGCGAGGCTTCACTCATTTCCCTGAATCACAAAAGCTACAGAGTATTTAGATAGAAATACACATACTCTTAACATGAACCATTTTAAATATATGTATTACCGTGTCCACAGGAGTACACTTTCAAGCAGGGACTTCACTCTTCAATCTCTCCAATCATGCATTACCCAAAGTAGCATGTGGTTCCCTAAAGCTTAACAATTGACATTGCCTTAAAAAGGGGGTTTTCTTCCCGACTAATGCAGAAAAATTCTGAGAAACGATTTTAAATCTTTCACTAAACTTCTCATTTGGTCACATGGAGAAAAATGATTTCACCAAATAGATACTCTCATTGATTTTTTAATGTAATTTATCAAAGAAATCAAATATTTAGATAAATTCCAGATTTTCTCCACCATGAGCTTCTCCAAAAGTACATTCCATCATAGACTGCTCACTAAGAAGCTCTACTGCAGTCAGTGACCGAATTTAGGAGGACATAATGACTACTTCTGCTACACAGAATCATTATCCATCTCTAACACTTCCCTATGAGACGGAAGACGGACTTCTAATCAGGTACCAGAGAAGGCTCTGCCAACTTCAGGGCTTTGATGAATAAGAAAGGTTGAGAGCCCTTATCATAAATGGATTCAGTATAACTGAGTGAGAGAGTGAGAGAACCAGAGAAATAAATCCTCATGTAGAAAAGTTAGGGGCATCAAATGCCAAATGCCGGTTAACCAAAGCTTTCTTTGTCATAAAGCAACTTCTATAAAAATTGCTGAAAATAAATTCTTCATGGCTCAATATGAATCAGTAATTTCCATTTCTATTACACTGTTGTTTACCCAAAAACTATTTTTAATGAATAAGACTCAGAGTTTGCCAAAGTGTTTTCCACAAAACAACTGTTTTGAGATATTTCAGATTTGTAATCAAGTAAGTCTGAAAAACCCAAAATACTTCATTCACCTCTTGGATATGCATACAGAACACTAACACATAATGTTCTAAAAAGCCAATCATTAAAACTGTTTCATATTGTTTAAGCATTTCCTAGACATATTTGGCTACAAATCTAACATCTACTTTAACAGTTTGGGAAATGCCAACACATAATGTAGGAATACTACTCTGTCATTTAAGAAACTAGAAAATATTTACTATATTCTAGGCAGTTGGCTAGCAGTTGGAGTTCTAGTCTCTAAACAAAATATGGACTTATTTCTGTGACTTTTTTGTTTTAATGTGACATCACTCTTTTAAGCAGCTCTGTGCTTAACAATTTTTTTTTCCTGGTTTGTTTTCCACTTTTGTCTGTATTTTATTCCTTCACAGATGTGAAAGGCTAACAAATATAAACTAGTTATATTAATCAGCCTCTGCCTCAGTTCTACACTCCAAATACAGTATATATTCTATCAACAATCCTTGAATAATAACAACTTGTACTTGTTTTTTAAACAATAAAACAGGCTGGGCACCATAGCTGGCTCATGCCTGTAATCCCAACACTTTGGGAGGCCAAGGCGGGCGGATCACCTGAGGTCACCTGAGTTCGAGACCAACCTGGCCAATATGGTGAATTCCCGCCTCTACTAAAAATACAAAAAAATTAGCCAGCTGTGGTGGTGCATGCCTGTAATCCCAGTTACTGGAGAGGCTGAGACGGCAGAATCGCTTGAACCCGGGGGGCGGAGGTTGCAGTGAGCCAAGATCGCACCACTGCACTCCAGCCTGGGTGACAAGAGCAAATACTCCATCTCAAAAATAAAATAAACAATAAAACAATGATAAAAACACAAATAACTACAGCACTTCAGAGTTAGTTGACAAATCCACCTTTTCAATCTATATTTCAAAATGTTCAGAAAGACACCATCCTAGGGGAAGTCAACCAGCAGCAACCTCTCTGCTAATTTTTGTACACAGAAATTTGACCTGACTGCACAAAGGTTTCAATAGATGTCTCCCTCTAAAATTAATATTGAATAATTTATCATCTTCCATTTAATACCAAGAGGGTATCAGCCGCAAACGGAAATATCACTCATATGCAAATAAATAACATTCAAGGCTTTTATCGTTGTGGTTATTAATCTGTAATGGATGGACATAAATCTATTTACATTCTCATCCTATCCTCAAATTTTACTATCCTCTCCTCTCATTCTTACTTTGTTCTACTCATATTGTCACTCTATCCTCCTATGCATAAAATGCTATGTATTCTAATCAACAGAGATGCCATTCGTAGGCAAGGAAAAAATACAATGAACTGCTCTTTGTGATAAGAACCATGATCTTGATATCCAAACCAATCATATTATGTGACACAGATGTTATCAATCAATAAACTTTACACAGCTTTATACTAAATTAATACAAACTGCTGTTGAGTGGACGGTGGATGGTCACTAAGCAAACAGAAGCATGTAGGTATTAGGAAGCATGAGAAACATGTATCAGTGGACAGGGAAGGCAGCCCTCAAAGGCCAAGAATGTAAGTTTTAGGTCTATATGGAAAAAGCTGTGGTCATATTTGAAGGCTTCTGAACAGAGGAATGATTAATTTCATGCTTAAAGAGTTCAGATGTAAATAAACAGCATGGATAAGAAACTCAAAATCAAGAATTTTAAGACACTGGGTTAAGGTGATTGATCTAAGTCAAAGCCAACAGGGCATGGGCTAAATGTTGACATGAGGTGGGATAAGAGGCATTTCAAAGTAGAGGTTGGTGGAGCTTCAGGAACGAGAAGAGGAAGACTTGACTTGAAATCTGAAACTGTAATCCCCATACCTGGCTCAAAAGATGTGATACTGACTAGGAAAAGGCTGGAGAGAGAAGCTTCTTTTAAAGAGATAATAAGGGATTGTTTTGATGTGCTGGGTTGAGGTGAAAATGACAAATATTCAGGTGGAAGTGTCCAGCATTCAAGTAGGATAACTTGGAACAGAAAGCCTAAATTATGTCACGGTGAAATGAGGATAATAAGTCTTATTAATAAAAACACACCTAACTAGTCTTTCCTGGGAAACATGAAAGATGGAATTTCAGAAATTTAGGGAATGAAAAAGGAAAGATTACAAGGCAATAAGTTGATTAAAATAGACTAAAATAAACTAATCAGTGGCAGCTATCTTAAAGCAAGCTATATCTTCTACAGCACAATCTACCCAAATGCAAATCTGGGCAGAGAATTACAAAATATTTTTAGGATTGATAAAATTTCAGCTATATGTCTGCTTAAAAATGCTACAGAGAGAAATTATGGGAAATTTAGATGGATTGGCCAAATATTTGCATAAGGATTCCACAGCCAACGTACATACTTTTCCAACTATTATGGTTAGCACTGGGCTTAGGCACTACCTTTGCCAACCAATAGATTTTCAGTATTGCCCCTGGCAGACATCCCATTAGGAATCTCTCCCCATTCCCAAACATTCCCAACTATTCTAGTCATGCCAATTCAACCAATGTCCCTTAAGCCTTACATAAACATTGACTTACACTGAAATGTATCCTATGACTCTTACTAACTATGACTTACTTAAATCACCCAAGCCTCTGTTTTTCCTGCTATAAAATGTGAAGTAGCTGACAAAATGCCTATTTGTATTTTTTGGAAACACAGGATAAGGCAAGGCCAGCAAAGAAAACAGCAGAGACAATGCTTAATAAATATCACTAGTAGGATCACCTTAATCCATGAAGAAAATAGAGTTTAAATTTTTTAATACAAAAAAACTCAATAAAGGTATACTTATGTGAAATTGGTGGTTATTTTCGGTCAGTGGTTTTAAAACTCAACAATGAAACTGTTTTCAAAAAAAGTTGTTATACGTAACAGAAAAAAGCAGCTGCAATTTTAAAAAAGATATGAAG
The DNA here is from genome assembly GCF_008728515.1 of Papio anubis. Taxonomy (NCBI): domain Eukaryota; kingdom Metazoa; phylum Chordata; class Mammalia; order Primates; family Cercopithecidae; genus Papio; species Papio anubis. The sequence goes on along the minus strand of NC_044980.1, from coordinate 45,088,722 downwards.
ACCCAGATTCTCGCTCATTCATTCAGCTCGCTTCACACTCCTTCCCCACAGCTACCCCAGTTCCTGAGGCAGGTTCCTAGGGCGCCAAGAAACACACTTTTAAAAAATCAATATTCTGAATATATAATAAGTGATGTAAAAGTATGGTGAGAAAGTCCCCATTGCCAAGAGAAACATGTTAATTAAAAAAAAAAATCATCACTCTTTTCATTGTGACATCTTGAAGAACACGGAATGGCTTCAAAATAACTGTATATGCCAAGATTTCTGGAGTGGGCACGTTTGATCTTCTTTCCTAATGAAAATTGACAAACCTTTTTAAGGGGATAGTATTGCTTCTTTATCCTCCCCCTCCTCACCCCTGCACACACATACACTTCTCCTTTCTGGGGAACTCCAAATAAAACAAAGGCCCTTTAGCAATCAAGTAGATTGTCTCTCTTGATGGCATCCCATGAGTTATGGAATTACACACTGGGGGCCACGTGGATTAGGGCCCCTAGAAAGTTTCCTTGATCACCAGAGTGCTGTCGATTTTTTCAACTGAATTAATTACTCTTGGAGTCCAAACTCTCCAGTGTGCCACAGTCCTCATCATTCCCTAGTATCTGAAATACTGCATTATCTGTCCCCTAAAAGTATTTGAACACGTGACCCAGAGAAGAGGACTTATAACTTGACTAGGCAACTTCTGTCACGCTGGATTCGTATGAAATTCCATCACAAAGGCAGGGCGCGGTGGCTCAAGCCTGTAATCCCAGCACTTTGGGAGGCCGAGACGGGCGGATCACGAGGTCAGGAGATCGAGACCATCCTGGCTAACACGGTGAAACCCCGTCTCTACTAAAAAATACAAAAAACTAGCCAGGTGAAGTGGCGGGCGCCTGTGGTCCCAGCTACTCGGGAGGTTGAAGCAGGAGAATGGCGTAAACCCGGGAGGCGGAGCTTGCAGTGAGCTGAGATCCGGCCACCGCACTCCAGCCTGGGCCACAGAGCAAGACTCCGTCTCAAAAAAAAAAAAAAAAGAAATTCCATCACAAGTCACATCACCAGACTGGGGACCCTGAAGTGTTTGAGTATCCACATCTGGTCATTTAGGCTAGGAAATTCCTTCTTGTCTGCCAGATCTATTAGCATTCATTTTGTAAGTCATTCAACACCTACTTACTGAGAAGGAATACTGGACCAGACAGCGTGCTAGGGGCTGGGGAAACTGCAATGCATAGGAGAGAATTCCCATCATCAAGAGGCTCACAGTCAAACAGACATAAATACGCAATTACAATATACTGTAACAACATGGTTTTCGAAACACCTAGCAGAATCATACAGACGAAGATGCCAGGAAAGGCTTCTCAGATAATCTGGCTTAGCAACTATCTCAACAAAGGGAGCTGAGCAGGGATGGGCCAAAGGAGAGGATAGAAAGTAGGTTGTGGGTGAGTTTTCCAGGCAGCATGTGCAAAGGCCCATGAGAAAGAGGAAGGAGCCTGTGCTTTGAGGAATATTCGATTACTATTATCAGTGTCACACTTGCTATTTATCTAGACAGAAGCTCCTGAAACAAAAAGGATACACTTCAAAAGATGCCAATATATCCATGACCACACAAAAGAGTGTCTAGTCATATAATAAAGGGTGTGTACATATGCAGGCAACTCACAACATCCTGCCAAATTTAATATTAAATTTCTAATTTCATTATAATTTCTAATAAAACATTAGACTTACTATTATAGAGAGTCATACTCCTTGATTGGGAAACTCTCAATAAACATTCTTTAGTCTCATATATTTTCTAAAGGAAAGAAATTAATGTTATATTGTTGGGTGAAAAAAAAAGTGGTCTCAAAAGAGTATAATACAATTTGGGGATGCATACATATTTTATATGCATATAGAATTATAAAAATCCAAAAGAATAAATTTTAATATGTTAACAGAAGTCATGTATTTTTTACTTTCTTCTTTTTGGCATATCTTTTTTTCTAACTTTTTTTTTCCCCAAAAAAAATAATTCTTATTTGTGTACTTTTAAAACCTCACAGTAATATTTTCACAATACATTCCTGGCTGAAAGTTCATACTCGGAATGCCAGAGTAGTCCATGGCCAGGCCCACTGGGCTCCCCTTGCTCTCTCCTTGGCTTTGGTAACCACTGGCCCCAGGGACTCAGCCTGCTTTCCTATCCATCCCTCAGTAGCTATCACCATGCAGGTTGCCCCTTCTGTTTCTTCTACCACTAACTCCATGTCTGACTGCAAGTGAAAGGAATAGAAGCCCAAACCTTTGGGTTTTAAGGAGTTTATTGCTAATCAGTAAAACAGAAAGAGACAGGAGATAAGCATGACAAAGTATAGAGTAGAAATGACTTTTGCCTAAACTTCCAAATTGTGTACAATTGAAGCCTCTGCTTTATAGTTCTTAGCACACCTCTCAAATAAGAAGGCACTACTGGGAAGGCTCTGAACCTGTGGCAGAACCACTGATAGCTGTGGAGCTATTCCAAGGAGTCTGGGAATCAGGGGGATTATCAAGATCACTGTTAGAATAAATTAATCTTACCATATATATAGCACAAGTTTTCAAGCATATGTAAATGCTACTAATAACTAAATAATTGCACCTTGTTTTTCTTTAAACTGTAACTCTCAAGTATGCTTCTACATAATTTTCTGATAGTAAAGTGTCTGCATGCTCAAAAAGCTTGAGAACATTAATGGAGAAGAAGGAGGTCTTGGGAGTGTGACACAACAGGTTTACATGGAAGCTTCATTTAATTGGCAGAAGTGACTATGGGTCTTCAACTCTCTGAGCTTCAGTTTGCACATCCAAAAGCTAGGATACAATTCCATGAACCTTTCTACCTCAAGTCCACAAGGCAAAATAGCAAGATATTAACTGCCACTCTGATGACCACCAAATAAAAGGACAATTTATTAGGCCACTTGCCAGTATGGACACAATCGCCTCTTGGCATTTCTTATTATCCACAGAAAAATTAAAAGTATACATGTAGAACAAAATGATTGTATTTTTTTTTTTTTGAATAGTAACATGTAAGATCAATATTTGTCTTTAAAAACACCGCGTAACTCGTTCTCGGAAAGTGTCAAAAAGAAAATGGTACAGTACATTTTATCTACAACTTGAATTTAAAAATATCCTTGAAATATGTTCTTAATGGTTAGATGAAATGGTAATTAAATACAAACAGAGATAATCATATACTCTCTCTCCATAAGGCTCCCAACTCCTTCAGTGAAGTCTAGTTCACCTAAAGTGACACTATTAATTCAATATTATAAGTTGATAAGCACATTAAATCAAAATACAGCAAGATTATTTTAAGAGTCTGACTGAAATGTCAGGATGAGAAATAGATTAATAAATATTGGTTTCTAATGTTGGTAATGAAAACAAATATGTTATTTTCAGAAAATAAATGGTCTTCCCCATTATATACAAATTATAAAGGGTATTATCTGCAGTTACTACACTGTAACAACTTTTTACATATTGTATTATAGAACAAGCTTTTGAGATGACAAAGCAACACATCAGCAGTTTAATCAATTGCCTTTCTTTTTTAACAGGCTGGTCTACATTAGATTAGATATAAAAGACCCAGGTATACTTGCGCTCAATCTTAGCCAAATGGCTAAGAAACATCCAGGTACATTTAAATCAGTGACAAAAGGAAACACTATTCCTTAATAAAATTACATAAAATAAGAAACATCTCTTACTTTAAGAGCAACCATGGTACTTGTTCCTATGGTGAAAACTGATGTTATCTTGATTAGTTAATTATTCATCCCAACACCTGGCCTTGCTCCCTTTTCCACCTCTAGCTATGTTAACACTAGAGTTCAATAATTTGCTGATAAAGAATCTTAACTGCAGTATCTAACAGATCTTAGTGATTAAGCATATGACTTACCCTTTGATTGCACAGATAAGTCAACTGAGGCCAAAAGAACTAAGGTATCTTGTTAAAAATCAGAAAGCTAGTTAGTTGAAAAGCCCACCTGTCCTTCCTGCCCACATGCCTCACCAGAAAAACAGCAATGGTGAAAAGTCAACTCTGATTTTAATGGGCCACTTTGTGTATTTTAACTGTTAAAATAATGGAAGAGGATATTAGTCATATACGAAGATCCTTTAGATATGATGTGTAGGACCAGCGTTAATTTAATCAACCAGGTCTCCTCTCATTGAATTATTAATTCATAATTACAAACATGACATTACAGTAAATTAAGAAATACTGTAATTTCATTCTCTCCCAAAAAGTATACACTGAAGTTTGGTGATTCACTGTTATATTTTCAACTAGTAAATCAATGTGCCAATTCTGGGGCTTAGGCATATTGTATATACTCGAATGATATTCATTTTAATTAAATTTGTTTTGAGATGTATAATGTAATACAGATCCTACGTGTTTTTAAAAGTGCACATCAATTTCAAGCTTTTAAAAATGTATGTACACAAGAAAGCTTCTTTTGCAATTTATATGTTTATAAATGTTTCCATTAGCTAAGATATATTTTGGAACGTGATCAAACAATATTGAATTTGACGTCAAGTCTTAACAGCAGGGCTGATCTCAGGAATTCCCTTCTAAGCTATATCTGATACTTCTCATATGTGGCTACTGCTCTTTTAAACTACTGTGTCCCTAAAGGGCTAAAAGGAAGAAAATCCTAACCTAACAAGTTAAGGCAGCAAGGCATAGTATTTGAATGGCTACCTTTCATTTTAACTCTACTTCCTAAATTCAAAATTGGATTTGGGTTTGTTTCAAGTTGTTCACAATTTACTAACGAAATGTGCATCTCTCATTCTTCCCCCAAAAGAAAGAAGTCATCCACTCCAGCTACATATAAGTCTCCAATTTCTTTCTTACAACTAAACGTGAAAACCGAAATACCACTCATTGAAAAAAAAAATGTATAGAGAATTGGCAAGCTGCATGTTTATGTGAACCTTCAGAAAACATGGAAACACGCAGCCCCAACTCACCAGGAAAATCAACACTTGTGATCAAACTATTTTGTGACATTTTATGTCTTTTATACATTTCACTTCATATCCAGTATTCCAGTTTTGCACCGGCTTGCCTGTATCAACCCCAAATCGCCTAAGAGTAATCTAGTACTGTAGCAGAACAGTTTCAACGCTCATTGCCTGTGGCGTGGTCTTCCAAACAGCTGAATCAAACATTGATTCCCCTCACCCCTCTATTTAAAACCGAGGGACGTCAGGCTTCGGTTGTGGGTAAAGAAAAGCCACAATAATCAAACAAACAAGCAACCAAAATACCCGAACACGGAACACGCTAAGAACAAAGGAAACACAAGCATGTGAACAGGAAATGAAGCAACTCTATACACATAAATACCTTCTGGAGCCGCCAACGTAGGTAAAAGTAAAGGTGGAGTCTGAGTATCTGAAATCTGAAACAGAAAGTCCTGTTAAAAGCTACCCATGGAGTGGATTTGTTTTAACCCGGACCATGACTTGGGCCCCCTATTTGGTGGAGTCAGGGGAGGCCTGGCCGGGCGGGAGGCGAGGGCTGGAGGGTGGCGAGGTACCCGCTCTGCGCCGCGTCCCAGGGGATGCGGCGGGTCCCCGACTGGGTGCAGCTGGAGGCCGCCCCCCGCAACAAGTGCCGGGTGCCATGGCAACGGCGGGAATTTCGCGGTCAGGGAGGCCGGAAGCAGCACCCGCCGGGCTCGCGGCAGCGAAAGCAAAATCCGATCTCTCTCCCGGGCGAGCAAAATGGACGAAAGGCGACCCCCAGGAAGGGGCGCTGGGTGCCTTGGGAATCCGAGGAATCCCTTCTCTTTGCCAGTCGGAGGGGACTAGAGGGCGCCGAAGGGGCCGAAGATCGGCCGAGCGCTGCCCCCGGGGGTCCTCGGCGCCGGGCGCAGCTGACGGACGAATGCAGCGCAGCGCAGCGCAGCGGGCTCCATTCCCGGCCGCCGCCGCTCAGCCCATTGCGCAAACCCGGCGGATCCAACCAACCCCGCTCTGCCGCTGCTGCTGGAACCCAGGAGGCGTGCTTGGAGGCTTCGGGCACTACGCGGGAGTGGAAATACCACGTACTGTCCTTTCGCCTAGACCCCCGCTCGGGCCACGCGGGTTCTGCCCTCAAAGCTGGTGGCTGCCCCAGACTTGGGGGTGGGGGGAGGGGAAGGGGAGAGGCTGGCGCCCCCTCCCCCTTTTAGCTCCCGCGGTCGTTGCAGCAGCTGTTGCCAAATGAACCCCAGAATGGGGACGTGCAACCCTCCACCCCACCCCCAGCCACACACGTCGCGGTCAGAAAACTGGGAAGGGGGCGCTGGGTCCAGGGTTCGGGAAAAGCAAGAACTCACCTGCAAACAGGCAGTCCTTCTCAGCTCTGGACTTCTGGATCACGACGTCGATATCCTTCTGAATTCGCTCTTGCCTTGAACACATCCCCATTAAATAAATCCCTGGAAAAGAAGCAGCCGCTATTTCCACCCCACCCCACCCCCCTCGCACGCTTCCAGCTTTCGTAAATATTCAGTTAAAAATGAAACCTCTGGCCGAGGCAGGGGCTGAAGGCGAAGTGGTTTCGGAAGTGATCCTGGGTGAGAGAAGAGGAGGAGGTGGAGGAGGAGGAGGAGGAGGGGGAGGTCGGCTTTGCATTCCCAGATGTGACCGCCCAGCTGCTGCTCGCCGCTGCTGGATCCCAATTTCCTCCCCTTCTGACAATGGATGGTGATGACACTGAGTCTCACTTTCTCCCTCCCCCGCCCGGACCAACGGCCGTGGGGGGCCGAGGGTGCAGGAGACTGCCGGAGAGCGATCACCGGCGGGGCGGCGGGCGCCGGCGAGGGGCGAGCCCCGCTCCGGCTCACGCGCGCACACCCCTCACGGCCCGCACGCCGGCCTTCCACACCCGCGCACACTCGCGCCCGCGGGCGGCGGCGGCCGTGCCCAGGCTGCTGCAGCGCCGCCCGCCCGCCGCAGACCCTCCGCGCCCGCCGCCTAGTCACCCGGCCCGGCTGCGGGCCGCCGGGGCTAGCAGAATATCAGCCATCCCGGGCGGGAGCCGCGTCTGCCCACCCCGACCTCCACTCGCGCTGAGAGCTGAGCGGCAGTGTAGGTAGTGAAGACTCCCTGGGGCTCCCAGCCTTCCCTCTCCGCGCCCCTCCCCCCATCACTTTTATGAATTCGACTCCACTTTCTAAAGGAATTACGAGTCATGTGGCAAACCCAAACCGGAGTGGCTGGGAAGGGAAAAGGGGGGAAAAGAAAATCTTGAAAAATTAAAAAAATAGTAAGACGAAAAAATCTTTCCTTGTTGCCACATCACATAACACGGAAAAAGCCTTGAAATTACTCCAGACGTGCACCCTCCCTTTCCCTCAGTGTCTGAGTCTTTTTCCTCCAGATGGAAGTAGTTCAGCCCCTTTGGGGCGCCGTTTACGAAACACAGCCCCTTTTGAGGGACTTCCGCCTCTTGAAAAGACTCACCAGTTCTCCCTTCCTAGGTGTTTCTGTTCATGAGAAATTGTCAGAATCAACTGGCACGTTCCGGGGTCTTCCTAAAAGATGGAAACCTGTTTGGCTTGATTTTAAAAACCACTTCCTTTGACAGTCAGTGAAGGGAAAGCTACAATCCAGATGCTCAGAAATGAGATACAGATCTGATTCTCACTTTCTGTTCTGCCTAAGGACACCTCAGGCTGACGTAGCTGCCCCACCTCTGTATTGGTTTATGCCCTAGGAGAGGTCTCTAGCAGGCAATTCTCTTGTTGATCTTTTCTCCACCGAGAAGGCTCCCGCCAGTAGACCGTAACTCGTTTAGCTTTGCATTCTCAGTGCCATGTACAGCGCCTGGAATACAGGAGGGTGACCTAAATGTTGGCTGAATGCATGAATGGTCATTTCTTGCAGCCTCTTTTCATTACCCTGTCTCATCAGCTTTCTTATCAGCATAAGGGCCCAAGAATTGCCAAACTGTTTCAGACCCTTAATCAGTTTAGTTCTGATTCTAACCGTGACGACACGTTGTTCAGCACGGTAGGAATGACCGCCATCCCTGAAGGAGTCTTAAGATTTTGTATAATCAAAGATTCTATGTTCTAACTCCTTTATCTTTCAGGAAAGAAATTACAAAATAGTTTCGTTATCCAGCCATATTCACTGTGAGTTATAAAAGGAAACATTCTTCTGCATTATCGAGATCCACTGCAGCCTTTGATGTAGTAAAGCCGCAGTCACAACAGGCTGTATCTCCTGCTCAGTCCTCTCCTGAAATGCCTCCTGTTTAGAGTAGGACAGATTCAAGCCCTTAGTCCTTCCTGGATATGTTGCTTTGTGTAGGTCCTTTGGCTGCCAAAAACGCTTTCTTCTCTTCCACATCACCACTGAGAATCATGAATATTTCTTCTTCCATTATGTGCTCTAACTTCTCTAAAAGTCTGAAAGTCTATTAACTCACAAGAATTTATTTTATAGTTATCTAGCCACAAGGTTTGCATCTTCCAAGTAGAGCCCTTACTACAAATAAATGTGAAATACTTTTAAAGCTACCAAATATTTTTTTTGTCTGGATCAGCTCTTAGTTTACTACTCACTCCTTAAAATAGGCCTTCTTGTGACTTGTCCGATATTTGATTTTTTTTTTAAGCTTCACGGGCTGCCCTGTTTTGGTTAAATAAAGCTAACCTCATCCTGTTCATGCCCTCAAGGTGTGATGTATTTAATAAATATTTTTAAATTTAAAGGAGTAAGATTAAAAAATAAAAACTAACCTATCTAGTATGTATTTCTGCAAGATAAATTTCTTTAATAAAAACTATACCAGCCTAAATCCTTCCAAGGATCTTCCAGGCTAGATCCTTATGGAATAATTTGCTCAAAGTAAGTCAGCCCATATCCAGGATCCTTTTTTACCTTGCCCCATCTCTGAATATTTAAGTGTTTATATTACGTGTGCTCAACATACTTCCCTTATCAAAAACTATATGCACCTTTGAGATGAAACCGTCCCTCCTTAAACACTCATGAGCATACAACATACACATGCATTCAGGAACATGGCACATAAGAAACCCTTCACCAATTTGTTAAATAAATAAAATCAATATTCACAGTGAGGGAGAACTCAGGTGGTATCCCAAACTAAATTGAAGACAATAATCTACATGTTGGATGATAGACTACCAAAAAAATTCCACCAGTTTAGAATAATGATTCTAAGCCAACAGATAGAATTTATTAGCGAAAAACAGAAATTTTTTGCCTATGCCAAAAGACCCAACTGTGGAAGTGTAAGGTAATGGACATGAGGCATTAAGTTCAATAATGTGATATGGGTATTAATAACTAACATTTATCCAGAACTTATTATTAACATTTATGCAGAACTTATCCAGAATTCATTAACATTTATCCAGAACTGCTAGAAACTGTTCTAAAAGCTTTACATATAGTAACTCATTTAATATTCATAATAACTGCATATACTAGCTGTTATTTTTCTCATTTTACAAAAGAGGAAACAGGCACAAAGGGATTAATTCATCTAAGATGAAACATGGACTACAAGAAACTCTTTTCTCTCTCCAAATCTTTCAGCAACTGAATTGAACTTAAAGGAATAAATGGGTACAGAAGCCACACTAGGAAGTAAACCGGCCCCGCCAATGGCTGCAGGCCAGGAGTGAAGCCAAGAAGCCCTATGATGGATTCTGAGGAGGGCTGAAGCCTATGGACTCTAAAAATAGCCTCTGCTAGTGGCAGTTATATTTCCCTTTCTTGCATTCAACTTCCTTTCCCAAATGACCCAGCCATTAGTACAGTCTTAAGAAAAGTAAAAGCCTGACCTCTGCCATTCCATGGTTATTAAGAAGAGGATAGGAGGCAGGATTAGCAAAGAGGGGAACAGCCTTCTTTGCCAAATGCATAATACTGTCATCAGTGGTAAATGCCCATGGGGGTGCCTACCATCCTTGCTGGGCTGTGGAAACAGCACTGGGACAGTTTGCTTTTGTGGCAGAACCAGTGAAGGAGGGACAGAGTAGGGCCGAGGCATTGCTGTGAGAAGACACCACAAAGGGCCTTTAAATAAGAGTGAGGAAGTGGGATTTCATCTGAGAAAAATGGAGAGCCACTGGAAGGAAGATGATCTGAAAAGTTCTTTCTGATGATTAGAGTGGTATAGCTTCTCCTTATGGTGGTTCTGTAATGGAAAGAATGCCTGCTAAGGACCCAACTACCTTCTAAGTAGAGGGACTTCTGCAATTCTTTCCTTATAAAGCCGCTAGACTGGCATGGCAGCTCATGCCTGTAATCCCAGCACTTTGGGAGGTTGAGGTGGGAGGGTTGCTTGAGGTCAGGAGTTCAAAACCAGCCTTGGCAACATTAGAAGACCCCTGTCTCTACAAAAAATAAAATTTAGAAAAAATTAGCTGGTCGTGTGGATGAATACTTGTAGTCCTAGCTACTTGGGAGGATCCCTTGAGCACTGGAATTTGAGGCTGGACCACTGCACTCTAGTTGAGGTGACAGAGCCAGACCCTGTTTCTTAAAAAAAAACAAAAAAAAAAAAAAACAAAAAAAAAACCAAAAAAAAAACTGCCTTTGGAAACTAATCCTACTTTTCTGACCTCATCTGATAGGTCTACTATGAGAAACCAAAGACAAAGTCAACTTTGAATAAACTTGACAAGCTGAAGGAGAATTTTAGGTGATGTATTGTGGAATTTGTCCCACTTTGGTTCTTACCATACCCCTGTTAAGTTACTAAGGTCAAATGTGACAGCACAGCAGTGATGCTGAGATTTTATGGCATCTAACATCTTAACTAACCTAAGTAATACTAAAGCTACAGCATGAAACCTTAACTCTTCTTTCTAGTTCCAAATTTCACTTTAATTTAGATCCATTTTTCCTATAAAATTTTAATTCCCCTTTCTACCTAGAAGCATCCTAGACCATAATTAGATGAGATGACTCACTGTGCCATGCAAGCAAACTTATTCTTAGCTTGTACTCACTCATATTAATTCCTTCTTTTGAATACCTCTTTTGCTTTTTCTTGGTACGTAAATACTATATGAATATATTCGCAGTGCAAGTGATTTAAGACGTATATTAGAACATAAAGTAAAATATGAAAATTCTTACCTATCCTGACCCCTAACTCCACTCTTCGTCCCAGAATTAACTAGTGTTAACAATTATGTGGGAATGTCTTGTGTTATTGCATTCTCATATCTTCACACAGATGTACATATGTTGACAGATTTATACATATAAATTTTAATTTAGGCTGGGCATGGTAGCTCATGCCTGTAATCCCAGCACTTTGGGAGGCCAAAGTGGGTGGATTGCTTGAGGTCAGGAGTGCGAGACCGGCCTGGGCAACATGGTAAAACCTCGTTTCTGCTAAAAGTACAAAAATTAGCCGGGTGTGGTGGCATATACCTGTAGTCCCAGCTACTCAGGAGGCTGGGGCATAAGAATCGCTTGAACCCAGGAGGCAGAGGTTGCAGTGAGCCAAGATGGCACCATTGCACTCCAGCCTGGGTGACACAGTGACTCTGTCTCAAAATATAATAATAACTTAATGGCACTACATAATATATGTTTTACAACTTGATTTTTTTTTTTTTTTTGAGATGGAGTCTTGCTGTGTCACCAGGCTGGAGTGCAGTGGCATGATCTCGGCTCACTGCAACCTCCACCTCCCTGGTTCAAGCAATTCCCTTGCCTCAGCCTCCCAAGTAGCTGGTACTACAGGCGTGCACCACCACACCCAGCTAATTTTTTGTATTTTAGTAGAAATGGGGTTTCACCAGGTTGGCCAGGATGGTCTCCATCTCCTGACCTCGTGATCCACCCCACTCAACCTCTCAAAGTGCTGGGCTTACAGGCATGAGCCACTGCGCCTGGCCACAACTTAATTTTTCTACTTGTCTTGAAGAGCTTTCTTTCTTTGTCATGGAAAGAGATCTAGCTCATTCTGTTTAGCCACTGCAGAGAATGATATTGAATGAATGCACTATAATAAGTGTTAACCACACTTCTGCAGTCATGATGGCTTTTGCAAAATGTTTTGTGATTAAAACAATTTACAACAAATGCACAACTTTATGCACGGTGTCAGCAGTTTCTCTGGGAAGTGAATTGACTGGATCACAGGGAGCTGGCAATTTAAAAATTTGATAGATACAAGCAAATTGCTCTCAAAATTACTTTATCATTTTAAACTCCATTGTTTTTGAGAATACCTAATTCCCTATAACATTCCCCAACAGTATATAGAACTTGTCTTTTTTTTTTTTTTTTCTAACCAGCTAGGTGTAAAGTATTCATCTTGTTTTTATCTGTAGTTCCCTAATTATTAGTAATACTGAGCATTTTGTCAAGTCAGTTTGTATAGTCTCTGTATGAATGCCTGTCATTTCGTCTATTTTTTAATTGAATTTTTTGTTTGTATTATTTATTTGTAGAAGTTTTTATATATTCTAGATAGCAATTCATTTTCTGTTATAGATACTCTTTAATTATACAAAAACCTTAAATTTTTATTGTTAGAAAATAAAAAATTCACTTTGGGAGGCCGAGGCGGGCAAATCACCTGAGTTCAGGAGTTCGAGACCAGCCTGGTCAACATGACAAAACCCCGTCTTTACTAAAAATACAAAAATTAGCTGGGCATGGTGGTATGCCCTTGTAATCCCCAGTTACTCAGGAGGCTGAGGCAGGAGAATCACTTGAATCCGGGAGATGGAGGTTGCAGTGAACCGAGATCACACCACTGCACTCCAGCCTGGGTGACAGAACGAGACTCCGTCTCAAAAAAAAAAAAAAAAAAAGAAAAAAAAAAAGAAAAAATTTTAAGCCACCTCCAGACCAAATGCTACCTTCTTCAAAAAAAAAGGTCTTGATTTTTCCAACTCGCTAATCTTCCCTCATCCTTAAACTCCCCATTTCTAGACTATAAGTTCCTTGCATGCAGGAACTGTTTTTACTGATCTTTGTAACCATGGAAGAGGTTATCATAGAGACTATCTTAACACACTAATAGTCCCCAACTTATGATAGCTCGACTTTAGATTTTACAACTTTACAGTGGTGTGAAAGCAATACACATTCAGTGGAAACCTTACTTCAAGTGCCCACACAATCATTCTGTTTTTCATTTTCAGTACAGTATTCAAAAATTATATGATATATTCAACACTCAATTATAAAATAGGCTTTGTGTTAGATAATTTTGCCCAACTATAGGCAAAGGTAAGTATTTTGAGCACATTTAAGGTAGGCTAGGCTAAACAATGATGCTCAGTACGTTTATATATTAAATGCATTTTCTCCTTTTGATATTTTCAACTTATGAGTTGACTGGGACATGACCCTATCATAAGCTAAGGAGCATTTGTAATGCACAAGGAGGGGTCTTAGTTATTGTCTTTTATTGCTGTAGTTTCTAAATTCCTTGAGATTTGAATTCTGCCTGCTACTTCTTTGTTTTCACTGCCCCTAAATAGCCCATAGAATAACGTTTAGTAGGTTGGAGTCACACAATATACACGCATTGATTGATTGATTTTATTTTGCACTCACTTTCAAAGTTTCATGTTTTCTTTATAAAAGAGAAGCATTTCCCCAAGAGTGTTTTATAGGATATTAATTTCATATTATGTAATGAGGTTTTCTCCCAAAACAGATCTAGGTCCAAGTAAGTTTGGAGGAAAATAGATTAAATAAAGTTAAATAAATTTTTCTCTTAATAATTTTAAGCCTATAATATGCCTACTATGACATCTCAAAATGTTGTTTTTGTTTTTTGAGACAGAGTCTCCTACTGTCACCCAGGCTGGAGTGCAGTGGCACAATCACGGCTCACTGCAGCCTCTACCTCCTGGGTTCAAGTCATCTTCCCACCTCAGCCTCCCAAATAGCTACAGGCACAAGCCATCACGCCCAGTTAAAAAAAAAAATTGTAGAGCCAGGGTCCAACTATGTTGCCCAGGCTATTCTCAAACTCCTGGGCTCAAGTGATCCTCCTGCCTTTACTTCCCAAAGGGCTGGGATTACAGGTGTGGCCATGTGCCTGGCCCCACAAACTTTTAATTGACTTTTGAGTTTGTTCGGTTGGTTGGTTGATTTTTGCAGTGCTTACTTAGGAATAGGATTCCATGTAATTTCAAAAATATGTTTTTAAAATTCAGGTTAAAACGTCTGTATTATTTTTCTCGTTTGTGGTATTAATTGTCAAACAATTTTAACACTCATCTCAAGAAAGGCTTGTGGTGACTGGGATTTGGAGTAAAACAGACTCAACTTCCGACTTTTACTGGAGTGAAACGGACTGCAGCTCCTAGATATGTGAACTTGGGCAAGCTACATAATTTCTTACTACATAAAATCTCAGTTTTCTCATCTGAAGAATGAGGAGAACAAAGGTTTCTATCTCTTTATAGTTGTAGAAGAGAATAAAATGAGATAAACTCAGGCAAAAAAAAATCTAAGTTGCTGAATAAGAATTATTTATTATTAACGAGCCACTTTTACTCTCTCCTCACCCTTCTATACAAATGATTAATTCATCCTTTGTTTCCCCAGTTTAGCTGGTAGTTTTCTATCACGTTTTTTGGATTCATTTGTTTCAAGTAAATGGTAAGTCCCTGCATAGAGACTTCCTCTTATTTCTATTTGTAAACCCCATGGGCTTGGTGTCATCTGGGAATGCAGAGAGATTTAAGGCAGAAAGAGAAGCTTGAAGGAATAGTAGAACAAGTCCCTCCCGGGAGGTACATTTTCTTATTGGCAATCACAATCCAGTCTTGCCTTCTTGAGGCCTCATCCAGGGTCACTGTATTTGTCAGAAAACATTTGGTTGCATGACAGAACTGTAACTCAAACCAGCAAAGACAAGATACAATTTATTGACTGGTACAACGGCAAAGCATGCTTAGATGACCTAGCTGACAAAGCAAGAGCTGGAGGTCCCAGGGACTCGGAATTGAACAGGGAACTCAACCAGAACTTTCTCTTTTCCATTTCTGTTTGGCAGTTTTTTGTTTTGTTTTGTTTTTTGAGATGGAGCCTTGCTCTGTCACCAGGCTGGAGTGCAGTAGCACAATCTTAGCTGACTGCAACCTCTGCCTCCTGGCTTCAAGCGATTCTCCTGCCTCAGCCTCCCGAGTAGCTGGGAGTACAGGCACGTGCCACTATGCCCAGCTAATTTTTGTATTGTTAGTAGAGATCAGGTTTCACAGTGTTGGCCAGGATGATCTCAATCTCTTGATCTTGTGATCCACCCGCCTCGACCTCCCAAAGTGCTGGGATTATAGGCGTGAGCCACCCTGTCTGGTTGGCAGTTTCTTTTAAGTAACAGGAAAAATTGTCCTGTGGTAATCCCAGATCTATGACATACCAGTTTAGTAAACTCAGTGGGGGAAGGATAACTTTTTTTCCTCCATACTCTAAATAATTAATCTCAGGATAAAAATGATACCATTCGCTACCCACATTGGATCAAGGGCCCATCTTTGGGACAAGCGCTGTTGCCAAGTGGATGAGATAGTAAGATTTGCTGAGCCCAAGTCAAGTACCTATTCCTGTGTTGAGGGGCAGCATGTGGGAAAGGTGAAGGCAATATCTCTCACTGGTCTACTGCTAGTCTGATCAAAAGTCCTTTGCTACACCAGTTCACTGCATTTCCCTAGGCTGGATCTGGCATAATCACTCATCTTTTTGAGGGTGAATCATATTTTTTAAAAAAAGGATGATTTTGTTCCTCACAGTTTGGATTTCTTCTAATTTTACTCTCTCAGTGCAATAATTATAGTTGCAGGCTATGCTCCATGTTGGTGCCCCTCCTCTGTTCTTAGGCCAGTTATAGCACTTACCACATTTACTGTTTGTCTGCCTTTGTAAGAGGCTAAGCAAATGTGCTTGAAGCCTGAGTAATTTGCTCTCTTCAACAGTGTTTCTCCCAGACGTAAGCTAATGTGTGAAACACAGAGAGCACCCAAAACGTACTTGTTAAAAGAAAGAAAGATCAAAACCTTCCAAGGTGCAAAATAGAACACAGACAAGAGGTGTAGAACTCAGATTGAATTGGAGATGGAGGTTTGGGGGTGTCAGAGATGCTGAGTGTGGAAGGAAGAGTAGGCGTGGAGAAAGTAAAGAACATTCTAGGTAGTGGGGAGGCATAGAGACAGCGGTGCGCTGGAACTGGCTCACATAAAAATGCAAGAACACTTGTGCACTTCTCTTCCCAACTTCACACTCAGGGATTTCACATTGGTAGGTGGATGTCAGCCGTGGTGGGAGTATTTACACCACAGAAATTGGAACCACCACAAAGCACTGCTTCTGTTCTGTTGCCAGAGAGCGGACCATTAAATATTTGCCATGCCACCACATAAAAGCACAAAGGGGACAGGAATGTTGCTATAGATGAGGCTATAAAGGTATCTGGAAATCAAGTCATGGAGGAACTTAAATTTTAAGCACAGGCTGGGCGCAGTGGCTCACCCCTGTAATCCTAGCACTTTGGGAGACCGAGGCGGGTGGATCACCTGAAATCAGGAGTTCGAGATGAGCCTGGCTAACATGGCGAAAACCCGTCTCTACTTAAAATACAAAAATTAGCTGGGCATGGTGGTGCGCCTGTAGTCCCAGTTCCTCGAGAGGCTGAGGCAGGAGAATCACTTGAACTAAGGAGGCAGAGGTTGCAGAGAGCTGAGATCGTGCCTCTGCACTCCAGCCTGAGCAACAGAGCTTTCTCAAAAGAAAAAAGAAATTAAGCACAGTCCTCTGAATTTCTTAGCCACTGAAAGATTTTGAAAGGGAAGGCATGACATGACTTGATCAGTATCTGCTGGCTAGCATTCTTCAACAATAGTTTTGCATGGCAAACTTGACAGAAGGTGGCATAAATAGTCACTTTATATTAAATGCTTGCAGTTCTAGGGAAGTTATTACCTGTCCTAGCAAATCAATCTTATCCTACAGTTTACCCTGGAACTGTGCTAGACCCAATCTAAGCTTGATTCCATCAGGCCCAGGTGTGGCCACAACAGCAGCACCACTTTAAATCTGTGCCAGTAGCTCATATATTTTATATAGTACAAGTCTGTTTCCTCATACCACCTGGCACACCAGCCTCCATAATGTTGACATTAGCAAGCTTCCAACAAAAAGGTTGGCAGCCCTAGCCATATTTTTTTCTTTTCTGTCTAGGTTATTTTAGATGTGGACCTACTTAATACCAGAGGCATGAACTAAATAGGTTTTCATATTGCTTCCAAATCTATGAATATATACAGAGAAAAGTTATGGGCGGGCGGGCAGACGGGCAGATAGACGGGCAGGACGGCCGGGCAGAACATCAGATCAAATCGGCAGGATCAGGGCAGGTGGGCCACCGCCACCGCTGAACCGCCGCCGCCGCCGCCGCCCGCCGCCGCCGCCGCCAGCGTTTGCGCGCAGAAAAGAAAAGAAAAGAAAGAAAGAGAGAGAGAGAGAGAGAGAGAGAAAGAAAGAAGAAAGAGATAAAGAAAGAAAGAAAGAAAGGGATAGTTATAATGCTTTTGAACAGGATGTATACTTCACCTGTTGCAAAGGAGACGATATTCTTCAAGGATTGGGGATAGGTAGCTCTTAAAAGGTAATTAAAAGGAACAGCAGCACATGCAAGTTGGATGAATTGAGGAACTGCATT
The DNA here is from genome assembly GCF_008728515.1 of Papio anubis. Lineage (NCBI taxonomy): Eukaryota > Metazoa > Chordata > Mammalia > Primates > Cercopithecidae > Papio > Papio anubis. Next base: position 45,070,994 of record NC_044980.1, on the reverse strand, counting down.
GGAGCACTCTTTTCAAAGTCACTTTGCTGTTTTCCATTTAGAGTTTTGCTTTTATGGAAACCTGAAGTGTTATCAATATACAGGCTCTTGAAAACTTTTTACTTGACACTGCAGCAGTTAAAGTGCCTTCTTTCCCCAGTTGCTAATCTCAGTTGCCTTGAATCTAGCTCTCTTCTCTTGGGGTCTTTGGCCTTTTGACTGCCCCGCATAAGGAATCTGTGTTTAAAATTATTTCTCTAGCTGCTTAAACTTCTTATAGATTACTAAGAAAAAAATGTAATAGAACCAGGAATTAGAATGAACATTTCTATTGCTAGTTACTACCACGGAAAAACATTTGCAGGAAAACCTGGTGAATTTAAACCCATTAAAAATGTATTTTTCTTCCCCCTTCTTATGCAAGTGAGTGATCCATGAAAGAAACTGTCATAGGGCAAATTTGTGCAAATCAAAATGTAGTTACATTAAATTAATAATATGCAATTACTTCAAGAATTTACAAAACAGGCTGGGTGCGGTGGCTCACACCTGTAATCCCAGCACTTTGGGAGGCCGAGGCAGGCGGATCATATGAGGTCAGAAATTCAAGACCAGCCTGGCCAACATGGTGAAACCTCATCTCTACAAAAATACAAAAATTAGCCGGGCATGGTGGCATGTAATCCCAGCTACTTGGGAGTCTGAGGTGGGAGAATCGCTTGAACCTGGGAGGCAGATGTTGCAGTCAGCCAAGATCGCACCACTGCCCCCCAGCCTAAGCAACAAAGTGAAACTCTGTTTCAAAAAAAAAAAAAAGAATTTACAAAACAAACTTACGATAATGTTTGTATTGAAATAGAATAGATTATATTATTCTTCAAAAATCCTCTTTCCACTAATCTGCATAGGAGAGGTGTACTTCTTATTGTTATTGGATGTGAGACCATCTTTGGCTTTGTGCCAGGTGGAGTGTGCATTGCTGCCCCTTACCTTTGAGCTGCCCCTTACCTTTGACTTGTTTTGATAAATAGGCTGTTTGCAGGTATAAAACAAGTAGAAGGTTGAAATGTGCTCATATGGTTGGACTTGCTTTCTTGTATTTCTGCTATCACTATGAAAAAAAAAACCCATAATTTAGGTAATCTGATTGTTTCCAGAAAAATGACAGACATGCAGGGCAGACCTGGATTCAACTTGCAACTTGGAGACAAGTCCATCTTATTCCAGCCTCGATCAGGCCTTGACACATGAATGAGAGGAAATGATTGTTGATTTTAAGTCACTGAGTTTGGAGTAGATTTGTTACTCAGCATTATTGTGGTAATTGCTAACCAAGAGAAATCAATAAAAATGATGCAAAGAGTTCACTGAAAACTTGCTGCTATAATTAGACAATTTTTTTCTGGGAAAGAAGACCTTTGTACAAAAATCACCAACTTTACGCCTGCGAAAATACCTTCATGCTTTCATGGTGGTGCCTTTTGTCATGCTCAGCTTGTGCCTTGTAAGCTGAAGGTGGAGTCTGCAAACAAACTTTTGTAAAGTCAAATTCTTGAAATCTGAATGCATAGTTTGTCTAGAAATTATACCAAAATGTTAAGAGTGATTATCTCTGGATAATAGTATTAGAAATATTTTTATTTCCTTTTTTCTTATTTGTAATATTTCAATAATAACATAGATTACTGGCATAATTTTTAACATTTTAGTTTATTTTAAAAGGAACAAATTTAGCCTGATTTCCAAATTATAGATTTCAAAATTGTCACCTATTTTTCCATGCTGGGAATTTCAAAACTCACAGCAATGACCATGAAAGAGAGAGTTAATATTGTTATACTTTGGCTGGGTGCTGTGGCTCATGCCTGTAATCTCAGCACTTTGGGAGGCCAAGACGGGTGGATCACTTGAGGTCAAGAGTTCGAGAGCAGTCTGGCCAATGTGGTGAACCCCATCTCTACTAAAAATACAAAAATTAGCCAGGCGTGGTGGCGCATGCCTGTAGTCCGAGCTACTTGGGAGGCTGAGGTGGGAGAATTGCTTCAACCCGGGAGGCAGAGGTTGCAGTGAGCCGAGATTGCAACATTGCACTCCAGCCTAGTTAAAAAAAAAAAAAAAATTATTATACTTCAAGAAACACAGTATTTATTCTACTTTTACTCTATTTTTAATAAAATAAAATAAAAATATATTTTAAAATAAACTTCTGTAAAATTCTATTTTGAGGGGTACATTTAGATATTATTTATCTGACATTGGAGAAAAAGTCTGTAAATCATAGGGTATGTTTTACCAGGGTCTGAGGGCAGGATTTTGTCTTCTTTATAAACCTGCACTCAACTCCCCACTCGCCACACACACACCCTTTTATCCAGTATCATTTGAGGGATGTCATTTTCCACCCCTACGGACACAGACAGGGATCACTTGTGGTCCTCAGGCACAATGCTGCCTGTGGTTCTGCACAGGGTAAATCTGCACAGGTCACAGAGGGGAATTTTAGTGAGCACCACCCCTGGGATTAGGCAACATACTCTGCTTATGCAAAAAAACAATAGGAGTGCTGATCAGGCTCAGCTCTCTTGGGCCCCCAGCAATACCTCTCTTGCTGCAGGTCTTTGATGCAACATTCCTCATTCCTATCAGAGTGACTCTTTCTAGGTCTTAAATTTCTTTCCACTTTGAATATCTACCCTCTCTCTTCTTCATTTTGATCCCAGAGGATTTTGGATTTGGGTTTGTTTTGTTAATTTTTTTTCTTATAAGAAGAAGATGAGGTGACAGTCTACTCTGCTTCTAAATACCTTAAGTCTAGAATCCTCTTTATTTCCTCAGGACTTAGAACTTTAGAAACTACAGCCAGGAAACATTTTTTCTCTGCTTTATCTTGTGACACCCCTCTCCAGAGGCAATGAGCAGAGTGGTCTAGAAAGTACATGAAAGCATTGGATGAGAAAAAGAGAGAATAAAAAGTAAAATAAATTAATAGCAATATACAGAGGTAAACAGAGATATATGTTTAATAAATTAATGGGCGTATTATCCCCTCAAAATTACTTTTCTGTACTAGTTTTTAGAAGACCATATTTAGCTTTCCTCTTCTAGAAAGGATAACCTTCCATCCACTAGCCTGCTGTTTCCCTGGCTAGAAAAGACTATGGGACTACTGGTATTAACTATTTTAGAGAATGTGCAGTCAATATTAAAGAAACTATTATCAAATGATACTTGTTAAAGCATGGTAAGTGCAGGCTGGGCATGGTGGCTCTCACCTGTAATCCCAACACTTTGGGAGGCCGAGGCAGGCAGATCACCTAAGGTCAGCAGTTTGAGACCAGCTTGGCCAATGTAGTGAAACCCTGTCTCTACTAAAAATGCAAAAATTGGCTGGGAGTGGTGGCGGATGCCTGTAATCCCAGCTACTCAGGAGGCTGAGGCAGGAGAATTTCTTGAACCCAGGAGACAGAGGTTGCAGTAAGCCGCCGAGATCACGCCACTCCACTCCAATCTGGGCAACAAAGCCAGACTCCGTTTCAAAAAAAGAAAGCATGGTAAGTGCTGTAGTTTGGATGTTTGTCCCCTCCAAACCTCATGTTGAAATTTTATCCCTAATGTTGGAGGTGGGCCCCAATGAGAGATGTTTGAGTCATGGGGGTGGATTCCTCATGAGTAGAGTAATGTACTCTGTGGATGTACTCTGGACGGAGATGGAGAGTGAGTTCTCACTCTATTAGTTCCCACAATAGCAGGTTGTAAAAAGGAAGCTGGTCCCTCCCCCTCTTTCTCTTTCTTGCTTCCTCTCTCACCATGTGATCTCTGCACACTCCAGCTCCCCTTCACCTTCCACCATGAGTGAAGCGGCGCATGAGGCTTTCACCAGAAGCAGATGCTTGGGCCATGCTTCCTGTACAGCCTGCAGAACTGTAAGCAAAATAAACCTCTTTTATTTATAAGTTACTCAGCATCATGTATTTCTTTATAGCAACACATAACAGACTAAGACAATAAGGAAAACTTTATTCAGGACCATTGCTATAGGTATAGGGACCATGACAATGGCATCTTGCATTGAAGAGAGATACTGGGCTCAACTCCAAATATGGCATGGGCAAGTGGGAATTTATAATCAGGAAGCAGTATAGGGGTCAATGGGTAGAAAATTACCAAGAGAATCAGGAGCAAGAGGGAGATTCTGGCTAAACCAACCTAATAGGGTTCTTGCTGAAGATAGGCCTGGGTCATCAGACATCACCCGGGGTATGATGAAGGATGAGAAGCCTGATCAGATATGGAGGATGATCAGATATTGGAGATGGGGGGTTCTTGCTAAACTGACTCAGAAAGGTTTTTGGTTAAAGTTGGATTTTGCAACTGACTAAAGTTTGGCCAAGCAAGGAATCTTTGTTAGTACTACTTCTTGTTTAAGGAAAGCAGAGACATTCATCTTTCCTTCAAACAATATAAGTCTCTTTTCTTGTTTGATCACCTTTTATTCATTAAGGACCAGTTGAATCATCTGTTGGGACTTGGTAGCAGAGGATATTTCCTGGATAGTGTGAGCTATCAGGCGTTTAATGTGGGAAGATTAGTTTCTATAAAAATAAAATTAAAAAAAGATTAATAGTTGGAATGAAGTATAAAGACAGTTTCTGAGTCCAGAGGGCAGCTAATCAATAAGATTTCTAGATGCTGGGCTTGTAGTATCTTCAGTTGGAGTGAGAAGAGGCATTGGATTAGTTTGCAGTTTGAATGCCATAAAGATTGGCCACACACAAGCTGTTGTGGTAATTTTTCTGAAGCTTAGGTCAAGTCATCCAGTTTCAGTTTGAAGGACTTCAAGAAAAGAAAAGTTTATAATTTTAGTGATTTGAAGCCAGAATAGCAGGAAAAAAATGAAATATTAATTTGTAGCTAAATATTGTAGTAAACTAGAAAAACTTCAGGATCTATTGCAGATTACAGGTAGATAATAAAATCTCAGGGAAAAAAAAAAAAAAACCAAAAAAAAAACAGAGCTAGAATCTAATATTGGGTGCACTACAGTTTTCTCCTGAAGCATAGCTTTTCTCTCTATAGTCACTCTCATTTCTGTCAAAGATAATCAAAGTCAGATTGATTTCTTTGCTGAATAAATTTAATCTCATTAAACTTGTACTGGTTATGCACACAAGTGCAGTAAGAGTAGTGATTGACCATTTAGGCTCTTTTAAAGGTTGCTTTTGTCAGATAAGATATCTCAGATTAAACTTTTTGTTTTTGTTTTTTTAGACAGAGTCTCCCTCTGTCACTCAGGCTGGAGTGCAGTGGTGCTATCTTGGCTCACTGCAACCTCTGCCTCCTGGGTTCAAGCGATTCTTCCGCTCAGCCTCCCAAGTAGCTGGGGTTACAGGCGTGTGCCACTATGCCTGGCTCATTTTTTTGTATTTTTACTAGAGACGGGGTTTTCACCATATTGGTCAGGCTGGTCTTGAACTCCTGACCTCGTGATCCACCTGACTTGGCCTCCCAAAGTGCTGGGATTACAGGCGTGAGCCACTGTGATCAGTCAGATTAAACTTTTAAAAGCCACTTGAGACTGGGATGCAAGCCCAAAACTTGTCATTAGTCTGCACCTGTAACATTTATAGATTTAGATAAATTTCTCTCTTCTTGAGGTCCCTAAAATATCCCAAGGTTTTCACACCTGCCAAGAAGTGACATTCCTTACTTACCTGTAAGTCTGGGAACCCTAGAGCTAGTTTTTCCAAGATGGTACTTTATTGGTTCCATAAAGTCAACCTTAGTCCAATAAAGTCTTCTGGTCATATCTGAAAATATGATGTTTCAGTCAAAGCCTTGGTGATATAACCTGTGTTTCCTGTTTGTCCTGTTACAAAGACAACAGATTCTTATTAAACTTGTGCAAATAAATACATTGCCATAAAAATAAGAATATTCACAAATAGTTTCCAAATTCTGGAGGGATAAGTTAGGGAGAAAAAGTAAAGTAAATGTTTCCATTTTGCACAAAAGTATTCTTTACTGAATTCGTGTAAGCTAGAGATAGCTTAAAAAAAGTTTTCTCCAATCTAGAAAACAAAACATTTAAAGAACTAGCAATGTTTCAAACAAAAAGTCATTTTAAAAATTATTCTCATCACTTCATTCAGTACCATGTAATTAAATCCTGTTTTGCTTGATCTTGGGTTAGTAGTTACATGAACCCATCAGTTTTATTAGAGTTGTAGACATTCTTACCAGTCCAATGGTATGATGTTAAAGTTGTTCAGAAACCTGTATTCCAGAATACTCATAAGAGCATTTTCTATAAATCTCCTTGAAGAAGAAGCCATTTTGGACTGTAGGACTGTAGCTAATTTCAAATGCTTTTAGAGAACAATTAAAATAATAACTGTCTACAGATGACAAGGACTTAAAATGTCCGTGGTTAAAAAATCTGATGAGAGTTCATTACAATGACGCAATTTATAAGAAAATTTGGTTAGCATGGCATACAGCATTTTAACATAATAACCAAAATTATGACTGATAACATACTAGATTTCTAGGAATCTCATACAATTTTTGTACACTTATCTCAATAATATACCCATAAATATAACTAAAAGATGGCTTAGCATCACTTATTATTTGAATGCTACCCATATAATTTAACATATTAAATAAATCTAATTAGTTTAATGTCTCTTTCATACAAAATATATATATATATATATATATATATATATTCTTTATGGCTTTCTGAGGGTCCAATATGGAGAATCCTAAGTTATTTTGAGGTCAAAAAGACTTAATTTAGAAGTGATTTTGGGAAGATTGTCAAAAATGTCAAAAAGTTTAAGACAATTAAATATGACCATAGTTATCTATTTAATAAAAGTGCCATTAAAAGATTTTAAAGGCAAATTCAAATTACATAGTTGTGAATAAGAACTTAGCTCCTTTAATATTGAGAAGACTCACTTTTCTTAAGTAACCAAAGACCTAATTAAACAACATGAAACTCAAGAAATTATCTTGATGAAACAGAGTCCGTGTTTCTGAGGCCAATTACTTAAAAGGAAAAAAATACTTTTTACATTCTCAGACCAACATTCCAAGAAGACTTTACCATTTTAATGGAGAAGATCAAATTCTACTTTTGAATCAATGTATTACTAAAACTGTTTTAATAAAACCTTATAAATAAATCTATGCAATCTCAGTCAGCTTAGACCATACAAGATATTTTCACAATCCTTCTAGACATCTTTTCTTATTTACTTTTGCAACAGACATACACAGGTAATTAAGCAATTTACTTTTACTATATATTCTATTCTTCGGTTGAATTTATGGTTTTATGACCTTAAACATCTAACAGTAACAACACAAACTTGTCTAATCAGCAAAGCCAGGTAAAATAAATGTATGCTGACAATTCTGCAAATGTTTCTATTTTTATTTTACCAATATTTTTTAAACTAGCTTTTATTTACTAAGGATTATCCCAGATTATGTGAACTTAAAAAAAAAAATTGGGTCAGTTTCTACTTTTCTGAAAATTTTATACATTCTTATTTGTTTGCATGCTCATTTATACCTAGCCAATTTGGGTATTTTAGTTTGGTAATAACACTGGAGGTAGAAAAACATCACATATACATAACATAATAACATAGATACACACGTAAACATACACAAACATACAGACTGGTGTAACCAGATCTTATGGCTTTTCATTTAAAAAATTTTAATCAGGCCAGGTGTGGTGGCTCATACCTGTAATCCCAGCACTTTGGGAGGCTGAGGCGGGTGGATCACCTGAGGTCAGGAGTTCGAGACCAGCCTGGCCAACATGGCATAACCACGTCTCTACTAAAAGTACAAAAATTAGATGGACATGGGGCATGGTGGCACCCAGCTGAGGCACAAGAAACACTTGAACCCAGGAGGCAGAGGTTGCAGTGAGCCGAGATTTCCACGCTGCACTCCAACCTGGGCGACGAAGTGAGACTCTGTCTCAAAAAAAAAGAAAAAAAAAAAAAAGATTATTAACTATGAGGCAGTAAAACAGAGCAGTACAAAAATACACAAACTCACTGGTTTCTCTCCACTTTATATTGTTATACAAATTGTGTTTCTGATGAAAAAGAGGTAAGTTGAGTTGACCTACATAACAAAGGCTAAAGCTTTTGACCAATATTTGTGGAGGAGGCTTTTAAGATTTTTTTTTTTTTAACTTTCTCAGTTTCCAAATAGTTCCTTTTTTTCTCCTATTTTCAGCCCCAGGTGCTTGTTTTTGAGCGTCCTCTGAGTCCCTTGAGAGCCTCTGCAAAGGAGGGTAGGATAGGGGTCCTGAAGTTCAGCAGAAAAGAAATGGGTCTGGCAAGAGGGGACAGAGAAATAGTCAGCAGAGACTTGAGAAGAGGGGTTTCAGGTGACAGAGTTCCCATGGGAGAAGCAGGATCCAATAGAGAGAAGAGAAAGAGCAGAGAGGTTTTACAGAGAGCCAGGAAGAACAATTTGCAGCCCAGGGAATCAGGGAATAACTCCTCACTCAGAAAAAGAGAGCCAGGAAGAAGAGACTTCTAACCCAGGGACTCAGAGAGTAGCCCACTCAGAACAAGAAGCCCACACGAAGACCTTCCTGCCCAGAGAATGCCTTTCAAAAGAAGCCTGGGACTCTACCCAGCTTCAGAGAGAATACTCATCCCTTAAGATTCAAAATCTGTCCTTAGCTGTCAAAAGGCTTTTGTCTGGAGCAATGGCTCAGGAATCTGATTCACCAGTGAATCCCTAATCAGTCAGAAATGACAACAAAGGATTCAAAGGCATGCATTTAGGGTCCTGAGTGAGAGGCCCAGGATCCAGTGATGAATTTGGTCCTATTTGAGTTTCAACAACATAATTGTTAAAGAAAAAATTATTCAGTGATACTTTAAAAGCACAGTAAAGAAGACTTTATTCAGGACCATCACCATAGATATAGGAAACACTGCAACGCAGTCTTGGAACTGGGGAGAGAGATGGGCTTAACTCTGAATACAGCATAGAATTAGAAAGCAGGAATTTATAGCCCAGGAGCAATGCAGAGGTCAGTGAATGGAAAATCACTAAGAGGAAACATCAGGAGTAAGGGAGATTCTGACTAAACTGACCTAAAAGAAATTCTTGCTAAAGACTGGCCAGGGTGATCAGACATCACCTGCAGAATGGTGAAGAATGAATAACCTGACCAGATATTGCGAATGAGGGGTTCTTTGGTAAACTTGGCAGTGTTCTTTGCTCAAGCTGGATTTTGCGAGGAAGTGCACAGTTTAGCCTAGCTGAAGATTTAGAAACCTGACTAAAGTTGGCCAGCAAAGAATCTTTGTTATCAACATATTTAATCAAGCCTCACATCCCTGCCTTAAATGATCAAACCATCCACACTCCTGTGTGCTACTGTTCTCTGTTGGGGTCCACGTGTTTCCTAAACAAAGGAATGAACACACAAGACAAGACAAACCTGGCAGCTGCCTCGAATGGCATGCTGTGCTTTATTTTATACAGTCATTTGTGGAATGTTGCCAAGTCACAAGACACATAGTTGTTTTTCTGACCTTTCCCTGACTTTCTGGATTTTCAAGATGTTTACACATAAACAAGTCCCCAATGCCCTGCTTCGTTTGCAAGAGCAGGACTTATCAGGAATGTCTCATTTGCAAGCACGTAGTACTCTACATTTCCCCTTTCCTTATTTACAAGTTTGAATTTCTTTTAAAACCATCACTACATGTTGGGCTTGCTGGGTTTCGGTGTTTGCCCTTTGGCACCGTCTCCAGCAGACTGTGAAAATGACAAAGGCAAGAACAACAATCAATACATTACTAGAAACAGAGGTCAGCAAAGTTTTTACAGGGCTCATAGGGTTCAAAGACGTCAAACTTTGTGCAATACCAGTCATCAAATCTGCACCAGTCAGCAACGGTAACTGATTGCGAAATGTTTCAGAAATGTTCTGTGTTAATTCTTGTATTTCTAGGGAAAGATTATTATGACCAATTAAAAGTCTCTTTATCTCAGTCCAGTTATGTACAGTGCTGTTAAAAGGAACAGGAGTAATGCAAAATTGGGTAGTGTTCCAATCACATTTCAACAAAGCTCGGGTATTCAACACTGTTAGCTGATCTCTCAACCAAGAAACCACTTGCTCCAGATTATCCACTCGTTCAGTCAAATGAGCATCTATGTCTCGTTGCTGCTGCCACAACAAATGTGATTGTTTATGCCATTGTTGCACAAATTCTGCATTTTGTATACTCTGGTGTAGAGCTAATCCAGCAACAGCAGCGGTGGAAGTAATTGCTGCAAGTCCTATCACCGCGGTCACGACGATCCCAACCTTCCTCCAACTGCGGTGGACAAGATCTTGCATAACCTTGTAAATTTGAGTAACCCCAGCAGATTCACTCCAAGTACATGTTAAGTTTACAAGTAGCCAGGTTTCTTTTCTGGCTCTTAGTATATATAAATCGGAATGAGACTCATTCCAATTATTATTCCACCAAGTAATATTTATACAACTTAAGAATGTACAATTGTTTGTACAGTTAACTACCCCTGTATTATTATCCCATTTAAAAATTCCTGTCAACAACAAGTAAGGCTTTCTTACACATGCAATAACATATCTAGAACTATTTCAATGCAAAGATATATGGAAAGGGTTAGCAATATTAGTAAGATTTAAGGACATGTTTCCTGTGAAAGTGAACATTGGTTTACCAGCAGCTAGCAACTTCCAAATATGACTTTGTATTTGTGAGGTATCAGCCAAATGTGGCATAGGGGGTGATAGACCACCATCATGCCAAATAATAGTTTCATTGTCATCTGCAGAAATGCTGTGATTACCTTTATGCCAACGCAGGTTGACATGGCTGAATTTAGTCTGAAAATCTCCATGTACACTCCAATCTGTAACAAGGTATTTACGACTCTTCCCTTTTACTTCTTACAACAATCGTGGCCCACTACTTCTACATCTAGTCCACTCTAGTTGGGAAACACCTCCGGACACATCAGGGATAGAGCATAAAGATAATGTACTTGGCAGAGTTTCATTAAGTACTGCAGTATGATTATACTTAAAACTTTGAGCCAAAATAATCATAGTAAAGGCAGAGATGTGACTATGGTTATAGCGAACAACCCAAGCCTCATGAGAAAGATGCAGACAATGTGGACTACCCCCAAGACATATAGGTAACCCTTCAACCCCAAATTGATATGAACTATTTACTGTGCCAGTGTTTAATTCAGGATCCTGGTTTTAAAAAGTCGATGGCATCCAAGCAGTATCATTAGTAAATATTGGGACTTCTCTGTCTCCCCAGGCCACACCTTGATATAAGGGTGGAAAAGGAATATAAGCCCAGTATGTAAATTCTCCAGCTGTTACCTGACAATTTACTATGGCCAGCATAGCCAGGAATAAAGTCAGTGGGGTTTTGGGCTACCCAGCTTGTTGAACAACCCCTTCAGCTTCTTAACCTTTTCAGTTGTCCCCATGTCGGGGGCTCCGCACGCCGAGTTCCGAAGGTGAATGTTCTCTGAGCGCTCAGATTTAGCTCCTGGAATTCCTTCAGGAACTCTATGGATCGGCTCCTCTTCGCCATGGCACTGTTTCAGCCATCAAAATGGAAACCACTCGTCTCGGGCACCTGTACGGACAAGAGCGTAGTCTCGGCCCCATTGGAAAACTTTTCCTTTTAAATATTTCCCTTGTAATGAAGGATAATACACCACAGATTACTGTTTTGTGGCTTTTCTAAAGGCTGTTGAAAATGTTTCACCACTGCAGACTGCTGTAATTGGCGCCAATGGTTGAGAAAATTTAAAGTAAAAAGGGCTTTCAGAATTTGATGTTTTGGGGAATCTCGCCCATCTCCCCCTTTTTGTTTTAAAAGTTGTAATTTTAAGGTAGCATTGGCTCTTTCAATGATTGCTTGACCTTGACTGTTAAATGGAATACCAGTGGAATGATGAATATGGTATAACGAGAGGAAGGCAGCCAATTTGTGAGAGCAATAAGCAGGGGCATTATCAGTTTTTAATTCAGCAGGGACTCCCATAACTGCAAAGCAAGTAAGTAAATGAGTAATAACAGAGTCAACCTTTTCAGAGGGTAATGGCGTAGCCCACTGGAAATGTGACCACGTATCAATAGTATGATGAACATATTTTAAACGACCAAAGGAAGGAACATAGTTACATCCATTTGCCAAATGTGATTTTGTTGAGTGTCTCGAGGATTAATACCTGGACTTTAAAAAGGTGCAATAATAGGAGCACAAGATGGGCAGGCTCTGACAATAGCTCGGGCTTGACGGCGTGTTATAGAAAATCACCGTTGTAATCCTAAACTATTAGTATGATGTAGTTGGTGCTCATCCTGAACCTGTTGGACACTGCCAATAAGTAAAAAAGCGATCTGACTATTGCCAAAAGATAAAGGTCCTGGCAAAGCTGAATGAGAACGAATATGAGTGATAAAAAGGGGGGCAGTGCGGGAAGTAAGAGTTACAAATAATAAACAAACTAATTTTTGTGAAGGAGTGTGAGGAAATAATGGTAAAGAAATCTGAGAAATATATTTAGTTACATATACAGCACATTGGGAATCACTAACTATATTACAAGGGGTTTGAGGCCAGTCTTGTAGAACCATAAGACTGTCAAAAAGATCTCCTTGTTGTACTGATTCAAATGGATAGTGAGAAATTTTTGAATTGTCTGAAGTCCAGTATCCAGCCTTTCCATTGCTTGAAGCATCAGTAAAAAAGGTGGGACCTTTAACTGGAGTGTAAGCGATAGGATTATATGGCAGTAGAGAATATTGTTGCAGGGCCGGGCGCGGTGGCTCAAGCCTGTAATCCCAGCACTTTGGGAGGCCGAGACGGGCAGATCATGAGGTCAGGAGATCGAGACCAGCCTGGCTAACATGGTGAAACCCCGTCTCTACTAAAAAAATACAAAAAAGTAGCCGGGCAAGGTGGCGGGCGCCTATAGTCCCAGGTACTCAGGAGGCTGAGGCAGGAGAATGGCGTGAACCCAGGAGGCGGAGCTTGCAGTGAGCTGAGATCCGACCACTGCACTCCAGCCTGGGCGACAGAGTGAGACTCCATCTCAAAAAATAAAAAAAAATAATAATAAAAAAAAGAATATTGTTGCAGAAAAGCAAATAATTTATTACTAGGATAATGCTGAGAAAAAGAACCAGTATACTCAGCGCAAGCCACTTGTCAACCCTTGTGAATTTTAACAGAGATTCAATGTATTGATTAGATAATCAGGTAATAATTTTTATAGGGTCAGCATCAAGCAACTGATGAGCTCGATGTAGTCCTTTAATAATTAATTCAGCCAACTTATCAATATATGGATGAATTTTCTTAATGGCTTTATTAGCCAAAAACAGCCACTCCAGAATATTATTATCTTGGTGTAAAACAGCCGTTGGCAAATGGGGAGTATGAAAAAGACACAATGAAAGTGGAAGATTGAGTGCAATATAATCAAGGTGAGCTTCACTAATTCTATTTTCTACAAACGACAATTCTTCTTTTGCTACAGGGGATAAAGTCCCCATAGGTTGAATACAAGTATTTACAGCTCTAATATCAGTTAATAAGTGCCATTTTCCTTTTTTTTTTTTTTTTGACCAGACAAACACAGGGGAGTTCCATGCAGAAGTACTTGGTTCAATATGCCCCTCGGCCAATTGTTCCTTAACTAAATTCTTTAAAGCCTTAAGTTTTTCTTTAGATAATGGCCACTGTTCCACCCAAACAGGAGTTGTAGTTTTCCACTTCAATTGTAAAGTTTGAGGCTTGTGGACAGTGGGTAAGAGTTTAAAGGATTGTAAACCATTTTGAACATCATATTTTTGGCAGCTGAAGAAATATGAGGAATGCTTAAAAAGGCACCAAATTGTTGTAAAAGATCACGGTCCCAAAGGTTAATATTAATGAGAACAATATAAAAGAACACTTTTCCTTGTTGTCTTTCAGGTCCTACACAGCTCAGGGGCTCGACACTTTGGTAGACTATAGAAGCAGTACCTAGGCCGGATAGAGTAACTGATACTTGTTTCTTTTTCCAATGATCAGGCCACTGAGCCAAACACTATTATATATATTCACTCTTGTGTGGACTAATCCCTCAAAAAGTATCCCATTAGTTTGCAATGAACATAAAGGTTTTTGATCAGAAACTAAAGTTTCCCAGAAAACAGTTTTCCCAGTACTACCGAAACCTCCTTGACGAGACACATCTCTAGATAAGAAAGGAAAAAAAAGGCAATAAAAGCAATTGTGCAATACGTTCCCCTGCCTCTAGGCGCATAAAGTGTGAGACTTGTACCATAATAAGGATTTCATCAGTAAAATCAGGATCAATAATTCCTGGGACCACCATTAACCTCCGCATAGTGCTGCTGCTTCGACCTAGTAAAAGTCCTACATGTCCCTTTGGCAAAGGACCACACACTCCGGTAGCCAACTTATATATTCCTCCATTAGGAGATAAAGTATAAGGTTGGACAATAGCTAGGTCAGCAGCAGCACTCTGCTTAGTGGTAGCATAAAGCTGAGAAACTGGGGTAGGGTAAGATGTCTTTAAGGAGGACTCGAGGTCATTCCTTGATGTTGTAAGCCACTGCTCACTGGGTATTGGGGTAGGCCTGCATTGTAGTTGTTGGGGCCCCAAGCCTGCGGGCCCCAGCTCCCGTTTCCTGAGAGGGGTGACAATACATTCCCACTTTTAAGTTTTTGAACGGCATTCATTGGTCCAATGTTGACCCTTGCCACATCGTTTACACATATCAGATGGTAACCTTTTTCCTTTTAGAGCAGAAGAGCCTAATTTTTTCTGGCATTCCTTTTTAAAATGACTGGGTTTCCCACATTGCTAGCATATACCTTGTTTAGAATTGCCTTTTAAAGCCTTAGAAAGTGCCCCAGCAAACAATTGAGCATTGTAAATAGCTCCTCCAACACCTGCACAAGCCTGAACGTATTCAGCTAAATCAGCTCCACTAGCTTTTAGAGGACACAGCAATTTTTGGCATTTGGGATTAGCACTCTCAAAAGCCAGAGTATCCAAAAGAATTTTAGCAGCAGGACCTGAACCTACAGTCTTTAATACAGTATCTTGAAGATGGGCTACAAAATCTGGATACGGCTCAGTGGCTCCTTGTAGGATCTTTACAAAAGATAAAGAAGTTATACGCTATTTCAACCTTAGTCCATGCTTTTATAAACAAGGCTTTAATCTGAGTGAGAGCAATATCATCTAGGCCTGCCTGAGCATTAAGAGTGGCGTATTGTCCTGAACCCGTAAGCTGCTCTTCAGTAGGTCCTGGGGGATTTCGGGTAGCATTTTTTCTAGCTTGTACTCTTACTTCCTCCCACCACCAACTTTTTAATTGAAGCCATTGCGAACCATCAAGGACAGCCTGTCCCAACGTTTCCCAGTCAATAGGAATCATCATATGTTCTAAAGAGAAGGAATCGAGAAGGCCAAGAACAAACGGTGACTGAGGTCCATAAATAGCATTTCTTTCAAAAATTTAAATTGTAGGGCTGTAAAAGTCACATTCTGGCCACCGTTTGGGAACTGAGCATTGGGGCCAAAAGCAGCCCATGTTATTGGGAATAAATCTAATTCCTCGAAATCATCCTTTTCCTTCGATTCCTTCTTTTCTCCTACAGGAGGAAGAGGCACAAAGAAAACCTGACCTGACATAGGCAAAGAGGTTGGAGGTGGAGGCAAAGGGAAATCCTTTTCCAAAGGCGCAGAAGGGAAGGTAACAGGGAAGGCTCATGGCGGAGAGATAGGAGAAACAGGAGCAGCGGTACCTTGCAATTTTAACAACTGTTGTAACATCTCTAAAATGCACTGCAAATCAGAATTTCCTTCAGATGAAGGAGGCATTAGCTCTTTTTCCAATTCCTTGTCCTCAACAAGTGGGGCATAAATATGTTCCTCTCTAGGATCATTCCTCTCTAAAGCTTCAGATGCCTCACCTCCTGTGGCAATATCGCCACGCTCTGAGTCAGTTTCAAGTAACTCTAATGCCTGAGTAATGGAACTACACAAAGTCCACAAAGTCAGAGGCATTGTTTGCCCTTGCTGATGAGCTCTACGCAGGACTTTAACCACTTGTAACCATTCCTTTCGATTTAACTGCACTTTGGTTTGATATTGAAACCAATAACAATGTTGTTCAACATGGGCAAACAATCACTTCAAAGTCTTATGTTCCTTAACTAACTTCTACTCCTATAGACATAACAGTCCCTGGAGTAACCGCAAATATTCAGAGGCCAGAGAGGTGGAATTCCCCATAATTTTCCCGTGGGTCCCCCTTCCTTTATTTACCTGCCCGGGGTGTTCCCCCTCCGGTTCCTTGCTCTCGTGGAGCCACAGACCCTGCTCGTTGCTCCAGATGTTGGGGTCCACGTGTTTCCTAAACAAAGGAATGAACACACAAGACAACACAAGACAAGACAAACATGGAGGCCGCCACGAATGGCGCACTCTGCTTTATTTTATACAGTCGTTTGTGGAATGTTGCCAAGTCACAAGACACATTGTTGTTTTTCTGACCTTTCCCTGACTTTCTGGATTTTTAGGATGTTTACACATAAACAAGCCCCTAAGGCCCTGCTTCATTTGCAAGAGCAGAACTCACCAGGAACACCCTGCTTCGTTTGCAAGAGCAGGACTTATCAGGAACCTCTCGTTTGCGAGCACGTAGTCCTCTACAGTTCTCCATGAAAAGTTACTCATTTGTCTTAACCAAAATCCAGTCATTCTAGAAAGACACCAGAAGGACCAGAAGGTTTTCTGCAGCATCTAAAATTTCCCCACACTCTAGGCCCCAATCCTTTTCCTTTCCCTGCTGCTTTTAGATCCACATTGTGTAACCCTCATCTAGAAAACTCAGTTTCTTGGAATCATTCTGTCTTTGTTTTTGTTAGTTTGTTTGTTTTGTTTTTGTTGTTGTTGTTTTGTTTTGTTTTTGTTGTTGAGATGGAGTTTCCACTCTTGTTGTCCAGGCTGGAGTGCAGTGGCATGATCTTGGTTCACCGCAACCTCCATCTCCCAGGTTCAAGCGATTCTTCTGACTCAGCCTCCTGAGTAGCTGGGATTGCAGGTGCCTGCCACCACGCCTGTATTTTTATTTTATATTTTTAGTAGAGACAGGGTTTCATCATTTTGGCCAGGCTGGTCCCGAACTACTGACCTCAGATGATCTACCTGCCTCGGCCTCCCAAAGTGCTCAGATTACAGGTGTGAGCCACCGCGCCTGGCCATTCTGTCTTTTTGTGTAATGTAACTTGTACTTCTATGTAGTAAGTTATCACAATGGTGTCAGACACTCTGAGGAAGAGTATTTTACTATATCATTCCCATTACCCAATCAGGAAGTCTTAACAGGCAGATTTTAACAAAAATATAATACACAATTATGTCCTAGCTTTTCTCACATACTTCCTTCCTTATACTTCACACATTTCTTTTTCTCAGCACCCACTCTTAAGTAATAATTTATTTCCCCTGAATATTATTTACCTTCTGTGGGCTACCTTACATATCATCTGAAAGCATGATCAAAACAGTTATATTTGTGAATAATTTTATTTTGGTTTGTGTCTTAGCAGAAGGAGGAGTTAATAGTAACATTTGTAATCTCCCAGAGATTGCCAAGGAAAACATTCTCCTGGCTGAATTTATGTACAGTTCATCTTCTAAGCATAAAATAGTTTATAAAGGAATGGGCCAATCAAATGACTGCTATGCAGTCGACACCATAAACCAAGTTAACTTAGTACCACTCTAAGTAGTTGCTGGGAATATAATGATTTTCAAAGACATGATCTCTAGAAATAAATAACTAAAAGAGAAGCACGGTGTCATGCATTTATGCATACATATAAGCAGGGACTAGAGACCAACAATAGAAATAAGGGAGGTTTTTATACTTGGGATGGTAAGGTCACAATGATTTCTTTGGAGAGAAAGCAGAAACCCTTCTTTAGTAAATGCAAACCACCATGTGTTTAATAAAGATACACGACCTAAGCTTTGAAAATCTTTTAACTAATTCAATAACCTTACCAAGTATCCATTACTACATCTCAACAATCGAATTTATAGTGACACCTTTGAGTTAAATCTCTCCATAGATGTCCAGAAACAGCTTAATTCTGTTAACAGCTGCCCATTGAATTACGCTTTATTTGGTTGTAGAATCTCATGTCATCTGTTATTCTCCCTCATAACTTGGGAGATGTTATTCCTGTATTGTCTGTTCTCATTGTTGATGAAGAGAAGTCTGTGATGATGTAATTGTCCTTCCTTTGCAGGTAATCTGCCTTCTATCTCTGGTTGATTTGAAAATATTGTATTAGTCTTTAGTATCTTGCATTTTACTGTGGTATATCTATGTATGGATTTATACATGTTGAGTTTGCTCAGAGGTTGGAGTATTTCCTCAATCTGAAAAGCCCTAGTTGTGAAAATGTTGCTACAGAAAAACTTTCTTTTTTTAACTTAAAATCCTTTTTATTGGGAAATAAATTTAAGATTATAGATAAGTTTGAAAATAAAAGAATTGTTAGAACAAAAAATACTCATACGCCCTTTACCCTAATTTGTCTATTATTTTTTTATTCAATTTAGGTTACCATTTGTTCTCTCTCTCTCTCTCAATATATATCCCAATTTTCAGTCTTTAGATCTAAACCTTTCAGCAACCTGGACTATCATGGCCCCAGTGTAATGCTTGGCTTAGTACCTCGTGAGGGAAGACTTTTTTTTTTTTATTCTTAAGTTTTAGGGTACATGTGCACAACATGCAGGTTTGTTACATAGGTATACATGTGCCATGTTGGTTTGCTACACCCATCAACTTGTCATTTACATTAGATATTTCTCCTAATGCTATCTGTCCCCTGGCCCCACACCCCCTGACAGGCCCCAGTGTGTGATGTTGCCCGCCCTGTGTCCATGCATTCTCACTGTTCAGATCCCACTTATTAGTGAGAACATGCGGTGTTTGGTTTTCTGTCCTTGTGATAGTTTGCTTAGAAGGATGGTTTCCAGCTTCATCCATGTCCCTGCAAAGGACATGAACTCATCATTTTTTATGGCTGCATAGTATTCCATGACATGTATGTGCCACATTTTTTAATACAGTCTATTGTTGATGGACATTTGGGTTGGTTCCAAGTCTTTGCTATTGTGAATAGCACCGCAATAAACATATGTGTGCATGTATACATCTTTATAGTAGCATGATTTATAATCCTTCCGGTATATATCCAGTAATGGGATTGCTGGGTCAAATGGTATTTTTAGATGTAGATCCTTGAGAAATTGCCATACTGTCTTCCACAATGGTTGAACTAATTTACACTCCCACCAACAGTGTAAAAGCATTCCTATTTCTCCACATCCTCTCCAGTATCTGTTGTTTCCTGACTTTTTAATGATCACCATTCTAACTGGCATGCAATGGTATCTCATTGTGGTTTTGATTTGCATTTCTCTGATGACCAGCAATGATGATAATTTTTTCATATGTCTGTTGGCTGCATAAATGTCTTCTTTTGAGAAGTGTCTGTTCATATCCTTTACCCACTTTTTGATGGAGTTATTTGTTTTTTTCTTGTAAATTTGTTTAAGTTCTTTGTAGATTCTGGATATTAACCCTTTCTCAGATAGGTAGATTGCAAAAATTTTCTCCCATTCTGTAGATTGCCTGTTCACTCTGATGACAGTTTCTTTTGCTGTGCAGAAGCTCTTTAGTTTAGTTAGATCCCATTTGTCTGTTTTGGCTTTTGTTGCCATTGCTTTTGGTGTTTTAGTCAGGAAGTCTTTGCCCATGCCTATGTCCTGAATGGTATTGCCTAGGTTTTCTTCTAGCGTTTTTATGGTTTAGGTCTTATATTTAAGTCTTTAATCCATCTTGAGTTAATTTTTGTATATGGTGTAAGGAAGGGATCCTGTTTCAGCTTTCTACATATGGCTAGCCAGCTTTTCCAGCACCATTTATTAATAGGGAATCCTTTGAGGGAAGAAAATTATTTCTAATATTTTAATCCAGGTATGTATGTAAAAAGAAGTCTTTTTCATATTTTATCTAGTATTTCTGTATGATTGGAGTATGAGTCAAACATCTCAGTATAAATAAAAAGTTACATTTCAGTAATTTTTTTTCTAAAATTACAAAATGCTAGTGGTCAAAAACACTACTATTTCCAATTCTTTTTACTTTGTTAACATTATTACTTTTTGTACTTTTGAGAGAAGAGTTTGCAATCCAAAAAGAGCAGGAAGGAAGAGAGATTTACTCTATACATATGAAATATTTATGTATCTATATATCAACAGTTGACCTTAGAATAACACAAGTTTAAACTGTATGAATCCACTTATAGGAGGATTTTTTTCAACCAAATACGGATTGAAAATATAGTATTTGTGGGATGTGAAACCCACATATGTGGAGGGCCGACTTTTCATATGCGAGCTCTGCAAGGTTGACTATGGGACCTGAGTATGTGCAGACTTTGGTATATGCAGGGCTCCTGAAACCAATACCCTACTAATACCGAGAGATGACTGTATATGTCTCTATCTATCTACTCTATCATATATGTGTATGTGTGTATATATATGTGTATGTGTGTGTGTGTGTACATATATATAATTCCTATATTACTTTCCTAGGGCTGTTATAAAAATTACTACAGACTGGATGAGTTAAACAACAAAAATTTATTTTCTCACACTTCTGGAGGCTAGAAATGTGAGGTCAAGGTATCAGATGTATTAATTTTACTCTCAAATTTCTCTCCTTGGCTTTTAGATAATCATTTTCTCATCTTGTCTTCTCGTGGTCTTTTTTCTGTGCACATGTATGTCTGTACCTAAATTTCCTCTTCAAATAAAGACACCAGTGATATTGGATTAGGACCCATACATGTGACCTTATTTTATTTTAGTTACCTCTTGAAAGTCTCCATCTCCAAATATAGCCACCTTCTGAGACACTGGGGTGGCAGGGGGCAGAGTATAGCACGTGAATTTGGGGAAAAGACACAATTCAGCCTATAACATATGCAATATATCCTTCCCTGGTCTGTATTATATAACTTGTATATATAGTACATATAAAATTTAATACACATTTTAACCTCTTGATTAATTTTCTCACTGCAGAGAAAAGAAGACTTAAAGGAAAGCTTCAGGTGACTATCCTTTTTGAAAGAGTAAGAATTGAGGCTGCCCTTAACACAATAATGAAGTAGAAATAAACTGACATAAGGAACGGTATAAAAAAGTTCTCTTATGAGTCAAGATTTCAGTGTGATGTCATCATTTTTTCCAGGGATTAAATATTAGAATATATTGCATGCCCATATTGAGGTGGAATCATAAACTTATTTCAGACTTAATTATAATGGCTCATTTTCTCATGCCTTCCTCACTGAACTTGTATGTAGCTGGGGATTGAGCTGAAAATTTGCCTTTTCTGTATCTAGCAGAGTTGCACCAAATCTGACCTTAATCCTAAAATTTCCTCTCTGTAATATCTTGTTTCCAAATCTGAGGTTCACATTGAATTTTCTCTTGTTAGAAATATAACTGGCCGGGAAGGGGAACATCACACACCAGGTCTATCACGGGGAGCGGGCAGCGGGGAGGGATTGCATTGGGAGTTATACCTGATGTAAATGACGAGTTGATGGGTGCTGATGAGTTGATGGGTGCAGCACACCAACATGGCACAAGTATACATATGTAACAAACCTGCACGTTATGCACATGTACCCTAGAACTTAAAGTATAATAAAAAAAAAAAAAAAAGAAAAAAAAAGAAAAAAAAAATAACTGGCAAGGCCAACCAAAACCATTCATTCCATTCAGTTGCCTGTGAACAAGCTTGATTTGCTTTGTTATTAATATGGCTTTTTGGGGGTTAAGTAGAAAGTTGTTTTGTAAATATCCCTCAGTTTAAGTATATATAGTTTACATTTCCAAGTAAACTATAAATTCTCTGAGAAAGGCCCGGCATGGTGGCTTAAGCCTGTAATCCCAGCACTTTAGGAGGCTGGGATGGGTGGATCACTGGAGGTCAGGAGTCTGACCTGGCTAATGTGGTGAAACCACATCTCTATCAAAAACACAAAAATTAGCCAGGCATGGTGGTGCACGCCTGTAATCTCAGCTACTCAGGAGGCCGAGGCAAGTAATTAAACCCAAGAGGTGGAGGTTGCAGTGAGCTGAGATTGCACCACTGCACTCCAGCCTGGGTGACAGAACTAGACTGTCAAAAAAAAAAAAAAAAAAAAAAATTCTGAGAAAAGATCTGTGACTTCCATTCTCCCTTAGAGTAATTGTTAAGCACTCACAATTAGATGGTTATAACAACTATCAAAGGAAAACAATTCTTTTAGTAAATATTTTTCATCATTTTCTCCTTTCTAAGCCCTACGTGATGCACTAAAAGCTGCAGAGGAAATCAACATGTTCTCTACCTCACAGCAGATTTCTTGGAGAGAGATGGGGAGGGGGGGAATTAGGGTTGCTAAATATTGTCAACGTTGTAATATAACTCTCAAAGGGAGATAGTTACTGGGGAGGCAAAGTACTCAGACTCGGATTTCAGGTTACCTAGATTTGAATTCTATCTTCATTGCTTCTTTTATGATTTGCCCAAATTACTTAAGCTCTTTAAACCACAGTTTCCTCATCCTTAAGCTAGGGATAATAAATAGAACTTATCTCATAAAATTGTTATGAGGATTATAAGTGATTATGAAGTTGATTAAATTTCCCCAGTGCTTCATACAAAGAAAGGACTCAAAGGATATGCTAGTTCACAGTAGGGGCATAGAAGAAGATATCCTTCCTCTTCTGGAATATAGGGTATACGTAACTGACCACTACAAAATTGAAGATAGACTAGAGAAAAGTTAAAAATGAAGAATCTAATAACTCTTTAGCCAAGAGAAAATGAAACATGAGGGAAAAGGAGAAGCTCCAAATGAGGTCCACATTTGTCATGGCCACTGAGTGGTGTTGCTGCTCAGGCAGAGGAAACCCAGAAGGAGGAGTCATTCTGTAGTTAGAGAGCACTTAATGAGATAATATTAGATATAACTGAGGTTGAGTTGTTGGTACATATCTAGGTGCAAAGTCTCCATAAGTCTGGAATTTTGAATAGTTTTCTGGAGTCATCTGGTTATTGTTAAAGCCAAGAGAATTGGTGAGATCACAGAATAAAATAGTGATCAATAAGAGGGAAGGGAAGAGAGGCAAGAATGGGACACTGGGAAGCACACACACTTAATTAAGGTTTGGTAAGGTGAAAGGTGTCAGCAGAGAATGTAAAGGTGAAATAATGAGAGAAATAGGAGGACATCAAGGAGAAAGTCATGTTTTGAAAAAAACAAAAAGGATACATTTTCAAGAAAGACTTTGTCAATAGTTTAAATGTCACAAAATAGTAGAGTATAATGGCAATTTAAAAAAACAAAATCTATTGCTTGTGTTAATTAAATAACTAGTAACCTCGGCTGCAGCAGTTTCAGTAGAGTAATGAGAGTTTACACCAAACTGCAGCAGTGGAGTGAAAATAAGTGGGAGGCAAGAAGAGTGAGGAAGTGGAGGACAGTCTTATTTATTTATTTATTTATTTATTTATTTATTTTTTAATAAAAATATTTTCCAAAACTGTCTTTTTTGCAACTTCCAACATGTCTGCTTAAGAGCTTGTCTAAGTTGAATTCATTCGTACTTCTTGAACCTAATTAGTTTCTTTTTGTTGTTGTTGTTTTTTTTTTTTTCTGAGATGGAGTCTTGCTCTCTCACCCAGGCTGGAGTTCAATGGCGCAATTTTGGCTTACTGCAACCTCCTCCTTCTGGGTTCAAGCAGTTCTCCTGCCTCAGCCCAATTAATTTTAAAGACGCTGCATATATTGGCAGGGAAAACCTAAAACACAAAGTCAAAATTCCAGTTATCTCCCTTCAGTGCTCAAATCAACAGTTCATTTGTTGCAAGGAATGGGAATCTGGACTCCAGGGAGAAGAATAGAGTTTTAGGAGGAGAGTTCTCCTAAAACTAATAGAAAGAGGGTTCTTTGAGATACCAAGGATTTGCAAGATTTTATTTACAATGAAATGTTAGTTTCAGACAGGCCAGGAGAAATAGGTCTATTAAAGGAAAGCAAGAGTAGTTGGCCTAAGGAAACAACTTGCATTGGAGCCTGAAATTAAGTATAGTAATGACCATGTGAGAGACCCATTTGACTCCAGTACTTCAAAGCATTGCCAGTGTTAGTTTCTGCTCCATAATCAAGTGGGGAAAAAGTGAAATGTCTTTGAAGAGCATTTCCTGTAGGTGACCTTTGAGGAGGTCCTGAAAATTCCAAACCTACAAATATTAATGGCAAAGAATAAAAATTTATGTAAAATATTTTAAAAAATCTTTCTAAATGGCAAGATATTATATATTATCATTGTTAAAAGACAAACAAATTGAGAAACATCATTAGAATTATATGCAGCAGACAAAATGGTCACTTTTTTTTTTTTTTTTTTGAGATGGAGTCTCGTTCTGTCGCCAGGCTGGAGCACAGTGGCGTGATCTTGGCTCACTGCAACCTCCAACTCCTTGGTTCAAGTGATTCTTCTGCCTCAGCCTCCCGAGTAGCTGGGATTACAGGCACATGCCACCACCCCAGCTAATTTATGTATTATTAGTAGAGATGGGGTTTCACCATGTTGGGCAGGATGGTCTCGATCTCCTGACCTTATGATCTGCCCGCCTCAGCCTCCCAAAGTGCTGGGATTACAGGCGTGAGCCACTGCGCCCGGCCAAAAGGTCACTTTTTAAACTTAAAAATTATTAAGAAAACAGTGAAAACTTAATAGTTAAAAGAGTAGAAGATAGGGACAATTACTACACAGAAAAAGATAAACAACAGAGAAAGATAAATAAATTGCCAGTGAATATGTAAAAAGATTCTTAGCACCAGTGGTAGTTCAAATCCAAATAGCACTGAGTTAGCATTTTTTAACTAATAAATTGGCAAAACTTGTAGTTTGATAAAACCCAGTGCTGTTAAAATCCTGAGAAAAAGGGCTATGCTCATGCAGCCTTGGAGCATGTGCACATTGATGAATTTTTTGGCGTAAAAATTAGTGGTTTCTATTAAAATCAGCAGTGTAATTCACAATCGCTAAGACATGGAATCAACCTAGGTGCCCATCAACAGTGAATTGGATAAAGAAATGTGGTACATATATGCCACGGAATACTTTGCAGCCATAAAAAAGAATAAAATCATGTCCTTTACAGCAACATGGATGCAGGTTGATGCCATTAGGCTAAGCAAATTAACACAGGAATAGAAAACCAAATACCACATATTCTCACTTATAAGTAGGAGCTAAACATTAAGTACACATGGGCACAAAGACGGAAACAATAGAAACTGGGGACTACTCGAGGGTAGAAGGAGGGAGGGGGTAAAGGTTGAAAAACAACTACTACGCCTAGTACCTGGGTGATTGGATCAATCATGCAGCAAACCTCAGCATTACACAACATACCCATGTAACAAACCTGCACATATACCCACTGTATCTAAAATCAAAAGTTGAAATTATAAAAAATAAAAAAATAAAATCAACAATGTTTATTTCTCTCACACAGCAATCACTATGATGTATTTGGAATAATATATGCATAAGGATGTTCATTGCAGTTGTTGCTTGCAAGGGCAAAGTGAAAACAATCTGAATAACCATCAGTATGACAGAGAGTAAGTAATTAATGGTACGTCTATACAATGCCTCATGCAGTCACCACTGACAGCATGGGAAAGAGATACATCTATTATGTACCACTAAGACATATGATTGCATGATAAATGCAAGGTTCATGAATAAATAGTATGTATACTAGTATAGCATAGTTCTTTCTAAGAAAGAAACCATAACACATACAAGAATGGACAAGAAATTATTATAGCTAAATTTGGTGATAAGACTGTAGGTAGTAAAAAGCCAGACTTTCATTTCTCATTTTAAACCCAATGAGTTATTTAAATCTAACTCTACTGCATTCATTATCTTTATAATAAAATAAATATATATAACAATGAAACATAGTTTTTAAGTATTTGGGATATAAATTAAACATTAATATATTACTCCTCTTAAACTTTGTACTTTAGTATTCCAATTTTCTGTGAGAACTCTGAAAGCTTCATCTTCCACAGTTTAGGTAATTCTCTGGTGTCTTATTTTGTTATTTTCTTGCCCTGAGATTAGCAATGTCAGATCTCCAAACTGCTAACTCTTCTCTTTGGCAGATCAAATGCTTCCTCTTAAAAAAATTAATTTTTTTAAATGTATTTCATAGGATTTTTGTTCTCTCTCTCTGTGCATATGTGTGTGTGTCTGATTAGTCTTCATTCTCTTAAAATAGTTAGTCCTGATAGACCTCTTTCTTCAAAATTTGTCTCAGTTCTTTGGCAGTTTGCTCTTACCTTATAATTAAAGATCAATTTCTGACTTGTCTTGTTCTAGAAAACCTCAATGGAAATTACAGCAAGCTGAATAGGATATTAATTAAAAACATAAACCTAGTGAAACCTGAACGTAGAGGCTTCAACCCAAAGATGCTTCCTATAGTTGACATGGCCATTCATTCCTTTAAACCATCTATTTTTCTTTTGAATTACATTACCTTTAATTCTGTAAATTAGATGTTATATAGCATGAGGAAAACTGCTGTGAATAATTATAATACTCATTGCTGAATGATGTGACTTCTTCCTCAAAGCTAGGCTATTTCTGAGGGAAATTGTACAATTAGATCTTTAGGTATTGTGACTTGTTTTGGAAATCGTGGTGGCCCTCCAGGGAGCTAATGAATCTTTAATTATTTAGAGGTTCACATGAGACCCCTTACAGATATAAGCACATTAGCTCTGTAGCTAAGGGAACATTTAAAAACAGTAACATGAAATGTGTCAGACACACAGGAAAGATGAAGAAACAAGTAGAAGCTAATGCAAACAGAGGAACTGCCAGCTGTCTGTGGCACTCTGTAGCTCTCTCTGTCAGTATTTGGTTGGCAATGTAGACATAGTGAATGACTGCAATTACATATGTTAGGCTCATTCAGAAATGCGGGAACCTTTTAAATTTTCATGTAGAAGCCTGACAAGCAAACTACGTCTAGGATATACTTTGATAACTTTGAGTTGAGAGCCAAATTTTTTGAAGGTAAACCATCTCCCTGTTTTAAAGTAGTGTTTAAAATTATAAAAATATTAATACATCTGTAATATAAAATATTTAGATACAAATACTACAAATGCAAATGATTTTTTTTTTTTTTTCACTTCTGCATCCATCTTTTCTCTTCTCCCTTTAGGGAAAACACTTTTGTGTAAAGGCCTCCAAAATATATGTAGAGGTATGTGTCTGTTAAAAACATGTATACATATAATGCATAACCAAACAAATGAAATATCCTAAACATATGGACCTGAAAATTGCTTATTAAATTTGGACTGAACATATAGGCATAAATGTGGTTCAGAACTGTCCAGTTGAAGCAACTTCACTTTGTTAGGTCAACAAAAGTTGGGGACACTAAGATCTACTCCTCTGATTTTGTTCTATCATTATCTTAATGGAAATGTTTACTGAAATGGAAATACATGTAGTGGACATCGTGGTGGTATCTCAAGCATTCAGTGTTCCCTGCTCTCACACACACCTAATCAAACAATGAATTTCTCAGCTTCACAATGTTTAAGTGACATGAGTCCCATGCCCAATTCTTGGTCATTGTAATTGGTGCATGAAGGAGCATGTGCCTTCTGCTAATCAAATCAGAATGAAGTACAACTTTTTCATTCCATGATTGAAGAGGGAAATGCTTTTCTTCCCAAATGCAGCAGAGGAAACACGAGGTACTAGGATTGGAAGTTGTCTACTCATGACATGATATTTCAAGCCATAGAATAAAACTGAGACCTAATTTCTTAGTCTTTTCAGATTGTTATACCCAAATATCACAGCCTGGGTGGTTTATGAACAACATAAATTTATTTCTTACAGTTCTAGATGCCAGGAAGTCCAAGATCAAGGTGTCAACAGATTCAGGGTCCAGTGAGGACTCTTTTCCTGGTTCATAGCTGTCTTTTTGCTGTGTCCTCACATGGTGGAAGGGGCAAGGAAGTTCTCTGAGGTCTCTTTTATAAGGGCACTAATCCCATTCATGAGGGCTCTGTCCTCATGACCTAATCATCCCCCGAAGACCCACTGCCAAATATCATCACACTAGCGAATAGATTTAAACATACAAATTTTGGGGGGATACAAATATTCAATCTATACCACTTAAAGTAGAGTGAAGAAACAGGGGGGACAAGAAGCATTTATTTTGTGTCATTATCAAACTTCTACATTAAACTATCTTGAGCCTATACTATTGTTCAAAATCTCTTTATTATATGACCCAGTTTGAATTTTACTTTTTATTGTTTGCAACCAAAATTAACCTAATACATTAAAATGTACTATAATGTTAAGTCATAATTCGTCTGTACTAGTAGTATTTGCTAGAGTGTTTAGGGGAATATTTGCTTGTTAACTTTTTAATAAATATAACATGCCATGTTCAAATACATTTGGAAAATACTGAGCATTTCATACTTTTAGAGACTCAAAACAGGCAGCACATTTTTTAAAAATAAAAATAAAACCAAATAGCATTGCATTTGGAGAATGGTATAAAAAAAGATAATCTGATAAACTGGAGTTATCAGAACTCAGTGGATACTATGTGTTAGACACTATTATAAGCCATTAAACATTTTACAAGCTTGATACCTGAGTTAAAAATTAATAACCCAAAGACTTATTGGAAGAGAAGAGTTGACACATTTTTATTATATTAATGACATAAAAATATCATAAAAATTAACCTCATTATATACAACAAATGAATGAACATAAATAATATTAAATAACTATTAGAAAGTCTCTCTGATTAAGCACAGAAATAGGCAGTGCTTTTGACCAATAAATGGAGGACATACATTATTTTCAAATACCAAAAATAAAGATTCTAAATGTAAAGGTTTTAGACCCAAAATATGTTAGTCAATTCATGATAGCAGAAATTCAGCAGGTCATATTTTTGGGGTAATGTAAATGACAATAGAAATCATGGACAAAAGTGTAACAAACAAATAATATCTAGGCAGGTGGAAATTTTGTTAAGATCTGTTAAATTAACTTCTGGACTAGAGCAAAAATTCAAACTAAAATTCCTCAGGGAGTCAGGAAGGGTCAAATGGAGAAGCAGGGGGATTGAGGCAAAAACTCTAAATTATACCAATATTACCTCTCTTTTTTTTTTTTTTTTTTTTTTGAGACAGGATCTTGCTCTGTTACCCAGGCTGGAGGGCAGTGGTGCGATCATAGTTCACCGCAACTGTGACCTTCTAGGCTCAAGGGATCCTGCCACCTCAGCCTCCTGAGTATCTGGGACTACAGACCCTCACCACCACCACACCTGTCTAATTTATTTATTTATTGTAGAGATGAGGTCTCATTTTGTTGCCCAGGCTGTCCAGTATTATCTTAATGTTATAGAAAAAAAGTAATTCTGGCCACATGTAGTTATTATTGTTTGCAGTGGAATATTATTTCAGAAATTTGTGCCAAACATAAAATTAGTTTTCTAGTAGTAAAAAGTAATTAAACTCTATAAATTATTATTACCCCTAGTATACTGGGAAATGGGCACATGTTCCAAATGGAAAAACTTGGGATGTCTAATGAGATGCTGTTTTCTGTTGCAGAAAATCTATGTAAAATGTTATTCCTCACGTGTACACTATTGATATTTGAGACAGCACATATTAACACTTCAAGGAGTAAAATGAATGTGTTGATTATATCCACAGTTTTCATATTTATTAATTATATGTTTCTTTTTTAATGTAATGCCTATTGAAAAACTGTAAATGGTTGTTTCTTAAAATTGAAAAATACTGCCTAAGATTTTTCTATATATTTCCATATTTCACTTTTCCTGTGAGGTTAGAATGAACACTTTTAGCTAAGACATTTAGGCCTCCAAATCCTAAACCTTTTAGAATGTTAGTTTATTACTTGGATTTTACCTAAATTATTTTCTGCTGATTCAAGAACCTGAGATCTATCCAGTTACATTTTTATTTTTTTATTTTTGTTTTTATTTTTTGAAACAAAGTCTCGCTCTGTTGCCAAGGCTGGAGTGCAGTGGCATGCTCTCGGCTCACTGCAACCTCTGCCTCCCGGGTTCAAGTGATTCTCCTACCTTAGCCTCCAGAGTAGCTGGGATTACAGGCGCATACCACCACGCCCAGCTAATTTTTGTATTTTTGGTGGAGATGGGGTTTCACTATGTTGGCCAGGCTGGTCTCAAACTCCTAACTTCAGGTGATCTGCCCGCCTCAGCATCCCAAAGTGCTGGGATTATAGGTGTGAGCCATCATGCCCGGCTGTATCCAGTTACATTTTTAAGACCAGCCAGGCTTAATATATCTTTGTTCTTTAGCTCAATTCAATTTGTTGAATTTTGTCCATTATACTTCATGTGACACAGAATATATCTTAATTTAAAAAGACATATGTTTGTTGAGCTATCTGTTACGTTTGTATATCTCGAAATTTTAAGAATATAAACCACAGAAGCCAATTATGGCTGACATTAACAACAAATAGGTTTATCACAGAAATAGTGGGGAGCTTGTAGAGAACCGTTGAGAAGGCTAGAAAGCCAGATCAAAGCTAGGCAGCCAGGAAATGTACCCCAAACCATGCTGTAGAACTCATCCAGGGAGGAAACCACTGTCACCACCAGTAAGAAGTAATGCTGAAGCTGCAGAGAGCAGCAATTGCAGCAATTGCTCAATCCTAGACTAACTGGGAAGCCACCAGCTCCACTCCCACTTGTTCGCTGTGCAACAGATATTGTAGCAGCTGCTACATGGCCTCCACCAGAAACAAGAAAAAGCATCACTGAATCTGCTTCTTTTTTTATTAATTCTGAAGTCAAAATTCAGCAGTGGCAAACAGATTGGCAAAACCTAAATCATATGCTTGTACCTTAGCTGCAAAGGAGGCTGAGAAAGCAAGCATTTGGCATTTCAGCTTCTAAAACAGGAGGTGGTTTCTTGTTTCCGTCAAAACTGATAGGCTGAGGAATTCCTCAAACACAGAAACAACATCAAATAATAAATATTCATGCTTTAACTTGCTCAATATCAATATAAACTTTCTCTTTTGAAAGTAAACACAAAGACCCAAGATTCCTTATAACAGAGTGCAACTATTTCTCTAGTAATTGAACATGTACCTACAATCTCTTGAACAACGAAACAATAAAAATTCTCCACCACAGCATGTACTCTGAGTCTAAGAATTCTGGGTGATGTCCATTCCTCTACGAAGTTCTTCAGTATACTCTCTTGACATTCTGCCATATATCATTTAAAAATTAAGTTAATCACCCTCAATAAGCCCTGTTTTAAAAAGAGGGATAAATGAAGAGGAAAGAAGGAAACTTGTTAAGATACATAAGTATGCACAAGACAATACAAGAGAAACAATGTGTTTGGATGTCAAGGCTCTCCTTTCTACAAGTGGCCACCAGGTCACTGTTGGCATCTATGGCCATATGCCCTCAGCTAACACCTCTGCTAGTCAGGGTTTTACCTTGTGAGATGACCCAATATTCATTCCTGACAGAAAAATGTCCTCGATAATCTATTTGTGTGAGCATGCCATGGTCATTGTTAATTTCTTTCATTTTAAAAAAATAGACTCTATTTTTTGAGCAGTTTTAGCTTTGTGGAAAGATCGAGCAGAAAGTACAGAGTTCTCACCTTTATCCCACCCCCAGTTTACATTAGGGTTCACTCTTTGTGTGGTACAGGTCTATGAGTTTTGCAAAATGCATAATGTCAAGTACCCATCATTACATTATTACCAAAGTATTTTCAATCCCCTAAAAATCACCTATTTCAGAACTATTTATCTCCCTACCCATCCCCAAACCCCTGGCAACCACTGATCTTTTGTTGTTGTTGTTGTTACTTAGTTTTTATTTCATAATCATAAACTTAGCTCTGCAATCCAGCTAGGCATGGAAGGGAACAAGGAAAACGTGGAACCCAAAGGGAACTGCAGCGACAGCACAAAAATTCTAGGATACTGCACGCAAATGTGGTGGAGGGGTGCTCTCCTGAGCTACAGAAGGAACGATCTGGTGGTTAAAATAAAACACAAGTCAAACTCATTAGAATTGTCCACAGTCAGCAATGGTGATCTTCTTGCTGGTCTTGCCATTCCTGGACCCAAAGTGCTCCATGGCTTCCACAATGTTCATGCCTCCTTTCACCTTGCCAAAGGCCACATGGTTGCGTCCAACCACTCAGTCTTGGCAGTGCAGATGAAAAACTGGGAACCATCTGTGTTGGGTCCAGCATTTGCCATGTACAAGATGGCAGAACCTGTATGCTTTAGGATGAGGTTCTCATCATCAAATTTCTCCCCATAGATGGACTTGCCACCAGTGCCATTATGGCATGTGAAGTCACCACCCTGACACATAAACCCTGGAATAATTCTATGAAAGCAGGAACCCTTATAACCAAATCTTTTCTCTCCAGTGCTCAGAGCACGAAAGTTTTCTGCTGTCTTTGGAATCTTGTCTGCAAACAGCTTGAAGGAGACGCAGCCCAAGGGCTTGCCGTCGATGGTGATGTCGAATAACACGATGGGGTTGACCATGGCTGACAGTACAGGACTCCCAGTGGCGGCGGCGTCTGCAAAGATAACCACTGATCTTTTTACTGTCTTTATAGTTTTGCCTTTTCCAGAATGTCATATAGTTGAAATCACAGTATGTACCCTTTTCAGACTGGCTTCTTTCACTTAGCAAAATGTATTTGTCTTTTCTGTGTCTTTTTGTGGCTTGACAGTTTTTTCCTCTTATCACCGAATAATATTCCACTGTATGAATATACCAGTTTTAAGGTCAAAATTTACTACCCATGCAACAGTGTAGCCGCATTTTAAATTTTAAATTTTAAATTTTTGACTGTTCGTCTAAAGGTCTCATGTATCCTTAAAGCCAGATAGAAGTCTCTCATCATCTAATGAAGGATGGATCATAAAATGGAATACTGCTAAGAATCTCCCCTTGGGTATTAATTCTGCAAAAACCCAGAATCTCAGAGACAAGAGACAAGTATTTGGAGTGGATCATTAGATGTAATGAAAAAAGAAGTCACTTCAACATTCATAACAAAGATCAAAGATTGTTGTATTTTTTATATTGGAGACACCAGACAAGTTTATACTTAGTTACTAGCTCAGAAGATACACCACCACATCCTCTAGCATGAGTACAACCTTTTAAGCCATTGTTTCCAGCTGGCACTGTGATTGAGTCTTTAATAAAATATTCGCCATTCTATAATAATAATTTTGGTCAGTGATAGGATACATGGTGGACCGGGTAAATCCAAGAAATACTACTCATTTGTTATACAACAAACTCTTTGAATACAAGCAATGTAGAACAGGATATTATGGCAGTATGTACAAAGCACTCAATGTACCAATGGAGAGTGGTGATCAGAGAAACATGATGTCAGGTAAAGCAAATGTAATTCAAGGATAAATGTAGATTCCATTTACAAAATTCCCTGTTGCCTTTATCATAGGGGAGCACCAGTAAAATCAATGAGTCTTACAAAAGGTGACTGTTTATTCACCCAGGATATGTTATTGTGTGCTTAGCCTTGGTCCTTGTTGCTTGTATGTTGGACACCCAATAGTCTTGACAGCTAAATGGGCTTTGGTAAGGGACAGTGATAAAGTTCAACATGTTGCTAAACCTATGTGTATTCTCTACTACTAGCACCAATGTTGCTGTTTATTAGCCTTCTGAGCAAGCAATGTAGTGCCTGGTTAAAGAGGTTGTTTCATACCCTCATATCTATTTGATAACCTTCCTGATGATAGTTTGGTGAGCATTCATATTAAGCACAAATATTCTTACACTTTGGCTCATTTTCTGTGGTTCATCTACGTATTTTTTCCCCAAAACTCATTGTCACCAGTCCTACAATCTGTCCTTCCACGTCCCTAATAATCTTTTTTTTTTTTTAAGGGAGTTTTGCTCTGTTGCCCAGGCTGGAGTGCAGTGGCGCAATTTTGGCTCACTGTAACTTCTGCCTCCCGGATTCAAGAGATTCTCCTGCTTCAGCCTCCCAAGTAGCTGGGACTACTGGCGCACACCACCACACCTGGCTAATTTTCATATTTTTGGTAGAGATGGAATTTCACCATGTTAGCCAGGCTGGTTTCGAACTCCTGACTTCAGGCGATCCACCTGTCTTGTCCTCCCAAAGTTCTGGGATTACAGGTGTGAGCCACCAGGCCTAGCCCCGAGTCCCTAATTATCTAGACAACTTATTAGCTGCCACATATGAATCAATAACATCTCTTCTTCTAGACATCATGGACAACCAATTACATAGGCTGAATTTCTTTTAAAATTGCATTCACGTAGGTTATAATGCATAAGCAATCTACTTTTGGCTGTTACCATGATGTTGTACAGTAACTTCTGTAAATCAGGCTGAATTTTTCCCTCACTAATCAACTGGCCATAGAGAACTTCCCATGAAGACATTGGTATAGATTCTATTATTCCTTCCTGCTGATGAAGCAGGATAGTTAATTGGAAAACACTTATTTCATGATAAGCAGCTCAGTGGTCATTTTTTTTTTTTTTTCCATTGGTAGGACTTCAGTTTCTACAATGGTCCAGGATCAATCAGGAGTTGTTTAAAGAAAACATTTATTTTGTAAAAGAAAGAAGCATTTTGTTCCAAATCCTAAGAACCATAGTAGTGGTGTGTCAGGTTCTATTGCATCTGGATATAAAAACAAAGGGGCACAATATTCCTGACCAGTTGGAAATTATTATCTTGATCTCAATCCCATCAAAAGGTGGCAGCATGACAAGTCATAAAGTAAAAGGACCAGGTGATAAAATGAGGTCTCCAAAATCCAAAGCATCAAAGTTCTCGATTAGTGGTCAGGGCTGCAAAGTGCCATAATTTTTCACTTTGGAAGGCATATCTTGACCCTTCAAGGAAGGTGTGTCCCAGACATTAGCAAAAATAATATATTTTATTTATATTTCTAACAAAGTATGTTAGAAGATTACCCGGCAAGCAAGGGCAACCATAAGATTTTAAATCAAAGAGAATATCAATAGAAATGATCATAATAAAAATTAACATAATGTAACTCTAATGCAAGAAAACGAATTACTCAGCGTGAAGCTAATAACGAGAGAACTATTGGAAAATTCATATTGACAAGTCCATATATTATGATGCATAATTAATCATGTTAGATTATCCTAGTTAAGATGTGCTTGGTTGAAAGAAATAGAAAACCTTACTAACATAGTGACATAACATAGTGACATAACATAGTGATATTTGATTTTCACTCAACAAGAAGTCTTAAGACAGTTGGTCCCAAGAGTTTGCTTGGTATCTCGGTAGTGTCTTGAAAACCTAGTTTCTTTTCATTCTTCTTTTTTTTTTTAATCTTACACATTTTTGAGTTTATTCTAGAAAAATAAAAATGTATAAAGATCTAGTTAGACTACTGTGGTCAGTAAGAATAGGCTAAATAATTTATAGTAAATTCATTTGATATTATGTATACATTAATGCTGAAATATTTGACACAGAAAGATATTCACCATTTAAATTCAAAAAGCAACTTAAGTGGAGGGTAAAAACAGTATAATCAGGATAAGCAAGTAAAATAAAATGTGTACTGAGAGTAGACTGAGAAAGTCTACGAAGATATACAGCAAAGCATGATCAACCTTCTCCTTTTTGCTTACCTATAATTCTACAATGTGTGTATATTACCTGTTTGCTTTTAATAGTTCTTTGACTTAATTTATAGAGTTCTATGCTCTTATTATCAGTTTCTTGATTTTACCTGAGTCCTAGAGTTCTTAGCTGTTTTTAGTATCCTTTACTTTAAAGCTCTGTCACCACTAATTTCCTGGCAATTCAGTAATAATTACATTAAGGTAATAACCCTCTGAACCAATTTTATAAGCAAATAGATAAAATTTATATCTTTATTCCAATAGATAATTCCTGCATTTCTACAATGTGCATATATTACCTGTATATTGTTTGTTTTCAATAGGAGTTCATGGAATTTGAAATCAGTAGAAAAATCCTCATTACAAAACAACAGCATTTTAATTGAATTTTCTAAGTGATCATTTCCAGTTGTTTAAATGCACCTGTTCAAATCAAAGTTCATCATTTTGTTTGGAACAACTTTTGTTTGAGAATCAAATGGTCATGTAATTGAGAAAGCAAATAAGCATATAATGACAGAAAAGTAAGTGGCAAAATAATCACAATCTTTGTTCCACGGGCTACTGCAGTACAATAAATAAAATGATAGTTAACCAAAAACACCTTTATTTTCTTCTTCAAAGAAGAAGTTCTTTTCTTCTTTTTCCAGGATAATCATGATTAACTTACAAAAATGGGTACACATCTTCAAAGCACTTCCCTTTAACGGGAAACTTAGCTTTATGGGATTTAAACATTAGAAGGTGGGGAAAAAAATTCCATTTTCTTGTCGTTAAAAGACAAAACAGAATCTAGCGTAAGTCAAGGAACTCATTCACACTTCAGGTCCTTCTCCTCCAGGAACCAGCATTGTTATATTATTTCCATTTAGCAAAATCTGATCTAATTTAGTAATCCTTCTTCCTTCTGGTGTGATTTCAAACTCAGTGACATCTTGCTGTACCATATTGACAAAGTCATCAAATCCTAGAAGAGTACCAACAATTTCTTTATCACTCTTCATCACAATGTGAATTCTTGATCCTATACATTTGTCCACAAACTCTAACGATAGCAGCTGTGACGGGTTGGTAGTAGCGTCAGCCGCCATGGCTATGCCGGAAGTGCTTTTTTCATTCTTAAACTCTGCCTTCCTCAAGGTGCTCAATTTCATCATGAGGCCCAGTTATTTGTAAATAGCTGCTACAGCTCTAGATAAGCCCACATTTATTTAAAATTTTCCAAACTAGAAAGGTAGAGAAAGGACAAAAAATCCTTCTCTGATATAGCCTTCTTTTTTCTTAGGGGTAAAATCTTTCCCATAAGTTCTCAACATATTTTCTCTTATATCTCAGAGGTCAAATTTAGATCAGAGATCTGCCTCTAAAAC
Source organism: Papio anubis (assembly GCF_008728515.1). Classification (NCBI taxonomy): domain Eukaryota; kingdom Metazoa; phylum Chordata; class Mammalia; order Primates; family Cercopithecidae; genus Papio; species Papio anubis. The sequence goes on along the minus strand of NC_044980.1, from coordinate 45,033,593 downwards.
AATCGCAAGCAAAGGGGAAATAATATTATATGATAAGCTCAGACCCCTTCATGATTCATCAGTTAAGACTCAGGTTCTAGACATTAACAGCGATCTGTTATCAAGGAGGAGTGGGAAAGAGCCATTGGATAGGCAGCAAGAGATTTTGCCTCAATCATATTTTTTTGTGAATACAATTTTACTGATAATTAAGAGTAGGAAGGGTTCATTCTGTTCCCTAGCTCTGTAATCTATTTAATGATTTTCATGATATAATCTGAAATAATCTCACTAGGATCTTTTCTAAAAAATTAAATTGATTGATGACAAATTAGTTTTTGTTTGTTTGCTTTTTGTTTTGTTTTTTCAAGACGAGATCTCACTCTGTCACCTGCCAGCATGCCCGTCTACTTTTTGTATTGTTTTTAGTAGACATGGGGTTTCACCATGTTAGCCAGGCTGGTCTCAGTCTCCTGACCTCAAGTGATCTGCCCACCTCGGCCTCCCAAAGTGCTGGGATTACAGGCATGAACCAACACATGCCACCAACGAGATAGTTTTTAATAGAGCTACTATGAGCTATTCTATTAATTGCTCTCAAATCTTGCAGAGATAGGCAAAAGATAAGCTTGAACTGGTCAGGAAATTGAGTGTATGAGACAAGTTATAATGTCATGTGGCCAGGCGTGGTGGCTCATGTCTGTAATCCCAGCACTTAGGGAAACTGAGGTGGGCAGATCATGAGGTCAGGAGTTCAAGACCAGCCTGGCCAATATGGTGAAATCCCGTTTCTACTAAAAATACAAAAATTAGTGGGGCATGGTGGCGCCCACCTGTAGTCCCAGCTACTTGGGAGCCTGAGGCAGCAGAATTGCTTGAACCCTGAAGGCGGAGGTTGCAGTAAGCTGAGATGGTGCCACTGCATCCTGCCTGGGCAACAAAGCAAGACTGTCTCTTACCAAAAAAAAAAAAAAAATTTTTTTTAAAGGTCATGATAAACACCTTTGTTAGCCTCTGATCTTATAATAATTATCACACACACACAAACCAAACACCACACATAGAGGAAACAGTAAAAGATTAAAGGACACAGCTAAAACTACATTTGTATTATTACTTCCCAAAGTTCTAAAATTATGAGAAGGGACTATTGAATCTTTAAAAAATATTGATTATCCAACACTTTGTAATAACCAGTGTAATTTCATTGAAGGCTACTGAACATGGACATATTCCTATAATTTTTCTGTTATGGTGTCTGATTTGTGAAAGGAACAAAATTAAACACAGTTCCTTGGCATTTTTTCCCTCTTTCACTCTACTCATTGGCATATGTGCTATGTATGTTTATTGTAAAATAGGAATAAGATTCAGAGGTCAAGAATCAAAGTGAGTCAGAGTAGGAAAAGCCACACTTAAGTGGAACAGAAGGGCAGAGGTTGTCAAATCCCAAAATTAAAGGGTAAATTTAAACACAAGTAGAAATGGTTCAAAAGCTAAGGGGATCCTCATAGTTCATGAAAAGCAAGTATTCACACAGGTAGCAGACTCTAATCTGCTGCAAGCCAATGTGCTATTCTCTTTGTGTTATTTATATCCCTCAGAACACCTCAAAGTTCCCAAGAGCAGCCAGTATTTAACTCTAAACTATATCATATATATGATATATTTATTATATATATGATATATATTTATTATTATTATTATTATTATTTTGAGACAGAGTTTTGCTCTTGTTGCCCAGGCTGGAGTACAATGGCTCTATCTCGGCTCACCACAACCTCTGCCTCCCGGATTCAAGTGATCCTCCTGCCTCAGCCTCTTGAGTAGCTGGGATTACAAGCATGTGCTACCATGCCGGTTAATTTTGTATTTTTAATAGAGATGGGGTTTCTCCATGTTGGTCAGGCTGGTCTTGAACTCCTGTTCTCAGGTGATCCGCCTGCCTTGGCCTCCCAAAGTGCTGGGATTATAGGTGTGAGCCAATGTGCCCAGCCAACTATATCATATTTCAATTGTGTGGTGATAGCCCTCATCAAAAGAAGTATTCATTACGGTCAGTGTACTCTGCTTATTTACCACTGAAGCTTAACACAAAATTGTTGAAATAAACATGCATATTGAAGTACTCAGCTAGCTTTTGAGGCAATACAGGTTTCTAGATTTACTCATTTTTTGAACTGTACACACATGTTCATGTGTGTCATGATAAACCCATGTGTGTGCATATCTTTATTAAATATTATATTTCTTTTTTACTTTTGTTATTATTATTGAGAAAGGGTCTCACTCTCTCACCCAGGCTGGAGTGCAGTGGCACAATCTCAGCTGACTTCAGCCTTGTTCTCCCAAAGCCCTAGATCCTGTAACATAACAGAATATGTATGTTTCTACTTTGTGCAATATTGAAGCAGGAATACTAGATAGAACGGTCATCTTTTCCTATTGCATTTATTTCGGTGTGGAAAAATATAATAATTGGCTTCAGTCACTAAGTCTATTTCATTCAAGAATATTTAAATATAATCCAAAACATCTTAAGTACATTTTGTGATACAAAAGGATCGTATCTTCTATTTGGAAATATAAAATCCCAGGGTCCCACAGTTTAAGTATACTTTCCAGGGGTATGTATAAAACAAGAATCCCACTTCACAAAGTTAATAGAAAAAATTTATACTAATTGTATAATTAGAAGGAGAGGCTACTGATGGAGGATAAAGTGGAAATTTTCACATACTGCTAATTACATTTTAATGAAGTAAGAACAAAATTGGAAATAGTATCCTATAAAACTTCTGAAATGAAATTATAGTTTGTCTCTGTCTCTCTCTCTCTTTTTTTTTATTTCTTGAGATAGAGTTTCACTCTTGTTGCCCAGGCTGGAGTGCAATGGCACTATCTCAGCACAATGCAACCTTCACCTCTCGGGTTTAAGCGATTCTTTTGCCTCAGCCTCCCGAGTAGCTGGGATTACAGGCATGCACCACCACGCCCAGCTATTTTTTTGTGTGTTTTTAGGGACCCACCATGCCTGGCTGTCTCCTTTTTTTAGAATTAGGAGAATGGATTTTTTCAACGCTAAACTGACTCTGTACTATGTTTTCAAGAAAGCAATATGGTGAAATGAAAGAGGCAGGATAGCATCTTTTGTTAGCTGGCATCTAGTTCTTTAAGTTCCATGAGTCTATTGTGTCCTCTCTACATCTCAAAAAGAAGAGAGAAGAAACCTGTATCTAATTAATGAAGCAGTTTCATTCAGCAAATGTAATTGTACCGCAGGCACATCTCAAATGAAAAATCTTGATCTTGGCTGTCATCTTCATTTTAAACTGGGACTGAATAACCGGTTTTGCCTCTCAAAATAATAGCCAGTGTCTCTTTCTCATTAAAAAATGTGATCTTTTGCTTGATTACCTAATTATGTCACCTGCACCTTACATGAGGCAGATAGAAGAGTCTTCCAGTCTGCCTGAGCAGATCTACCAAAGTAGACTGCACGTACAAATTACCTGGGGATCCTGATAAACTGCAGATTCTGAGTCTGCTTTTGAACAAGCCCTCAAGTCAAGCTGATGGTATTGGTCCCAGAATCCCTCATTGTGTAGCAAAGTATTAGAATCAAAAAGTGGGCAAGTATAAGGCTGGGCCCGGTGGCTCACGCCTGTAATCCCAGCACTTTGGGAGGCCAAGGCGGGTGGATCACCTGAGGTCAGGAATTCAAGACCAGCCTGGCCAACATGGTGAAACCCTGCCTCTACTAAAAATACAAAAAATTAGCCAGGTGTGGTGGCATGCACCTGTAATCCCAGCTACTCAGAAGGCTGAGGCAGAAGAATTGCTTGAACCTGGGAGGCAGATGTTGCAGTGAGCCAAGATCAAGCCACTGTACTCCAGCCTGGGTTCCAATATGGGCAACAAGAGTGAAACTCCATTTAAAAAAAAAAAAAAGGGCAAGTATAAACACGGAAATATGGACAATTGTAAGCAATATTAGAGAACTGCAGAAAACAATTTTTTAAGTGGTGTGTTTAACCTATTTAGAATAAAACCCATTAGGGTCCTAGGAATTTCTGGAACTGCTTTACTTGTGAGAAACATGATCCTAAGATGCCCATTTGTTTATCAGTACATCAATTTTCTCCTTCTTAAATTGGTATAATTATTTTCTTCCAAGAAGTCTAGCACATTTTTGTTGTTGTCATTGAAAGAGGGCATATAAGGGTTATGGCTGCTATTTGGAGAAATGCATTAGAAAATAAAAAGCTTGAAAAAGTCATATATTACTGAGAAAAAAGTTGAATGAAAATAAGAAAGATTAAATTGAAATAAATAATGAGTCAGTAAGGTATGCACTGTTAAACACTTGATGAGATTTCCCGAGTATTGACATGCTGATAACTTGAAGTAACAATGGGAGAAAAGGTCAATCTGAATTCTTAAAATGTTGAAGGCTGGGAATAAGAAGTAATATATCATAGAATCTGATACTAAAATTTTTATTTATTTTATGGGAGAAAAAGGGAGACTAACAGACAATAGGAATAGGAAAGAATTAATAGAAATAGCAAAAAGAAGTGTATCTGCAATTATTAATATAATACAAGAGGAAATTGTGTAGAGCTATTTAAAGAAAGATTGATAAAATTTAGATTTATAGAGAAATATCCTAATAAAGACATTATTTGTAATCAACTGTTCATAATTATTATGTAATTCTGACAGTTTTTAGGATATAAACATAAGGCAGAATGATCTAATATAAAATGTATAAATGGGACAACATATAATTTTGCTTAGGAAATTGAATAAATAAAGTAGTGATTGAGGATTTGCATTAATACAAAATTTTAAAAAATGGTTTACATTTTGTTTGAAATGGATGATAAATAGGAAAATAGTAATTTAGTACATTGAGTAATTTAGTACCTTTGTCACCAAAGAAATATAAATTGAAACAATAAGATGTCTTCTCACATCTTTGCCAGATTTGTAGGTATAAAAACAGTGGTAGCTGTATTGGTTAGAGAACAGAAACATGACACTTTCATATATGGCTGATTAGAGCACAAATTGGTGTCATTATTTCTGAGATGTAATTTGAGAATATGTACCATCAGCCTCAAAGATGATTATGACCACGATTCACCACTTTCTTGGAAATCATAATTAATGCATGTATAGATTGATATTTACTGTAGTATTACTTAACATAGTGAGTTGAGTACAACCTTCACTTCCAAAAAACATGAGGTAGGGGCGAATTAATTAAATATACAATAACAACGAGCTATAACAAAATGCAGTTACTTAAAAGCACATTTATAAGACTATTAATGGCAATAAATGTGATTTGATATAATGTTTTCAAAAATTAGGGAATTCTATTCCTAGCATTGTGGTAGACTAGATTTGCTGAATCACTATCCTGCTATATAAACTCTACAAATACCAGATAAAATGTACATGTCATTTTTCAAAAGTATATTACTGACTTGAATAGAAATTAAGGTGAGCCGCATAGGCCAAGCATAAGGAGAATACATAAATCCAGAGAGGTATGCAGACTCCCAAACCAGGACTTCCAGACTTCCATATGGAAACCCAGACTTCCATAAGGACAGTCCTGGCCCTAGTACCCTGAGCTTCAATTTTTATGACCGCCTGGCATATGGGAGAATGTGATACAAAACCTAGTGCCTGCTCAGTATAATAGTCTTACAGGAGAAAACTGCTGAAAGCCAGAGATACGAAGGACTATAATTTCAGTGAAAGAATAAACTAGATAAAAACCTGTTCCTCAGGGGGAGACAACCACGAAATTTTCCTGCCTCAAACTCGGCGCTATTTAGAGGAAAAATTACAAGGCCATCTTCACATGAATTTGTGGTTTAAATTTTCACTGTTAGTATAATTTCAAAAAAAGCCACACATCAAACTGTTAATTTATTTTGTAGTTATCACATGTTGGTATTACCTCCAAACACAAGACAAAGGCAAAGTGTCTTCGGAGAAACCCACATTCACCCCATGTCTCAAAGAATGGCCACAGGTAAAATTTCACCCAAAATGAGGAAAAAGTAAGACTCTTAAAAAACTCATGAGGAAATAAACATCATGAGCAGAAACAGAATTATGCCCATAAAGACTTCAGATATTAGAATGATTATATAACTATAAAAGCTATGTTTAATATGTTTAAAAACTCAATGAGGTGTGCCAGGAATATAAATGTGAGACGGTGTATGTATCTTATATTAAGCAGATTGAAACTGAATTTAAGAGATCTTTTAGAAACAAAAAACATAATGAAAATTAAAAACTCAATGGACAGGTTAAACACAATATTGGATAGATCTAAAAAGAAAATAAGTGACTTGGAAGTTAGACCAAAATATGTGAAATAGAGTTTGAAAAATTAAAGTATCTAATCAGATATGCAAAAGAAAAAATGAATTTGGGAAAGGTTATATTTAAGGTTATATTAAATATCTGAGGGTTTTTCATCATTGGAATTCATTAATGTTCAAGGAAACCTGGAGGGGGGCGGAGCAAGATGGCCGAATAGGAACAGCTCCAGTCTCCAACTCCCAGCGCCAGCGACACAGAAGACCGGTGATTTCTGCATTTTCAACTGAGGTACTGGGTTCATCTCACTGGGGAGTGCCGGACGATCGGTGCTGGTCAGCTGCTGCAGCCCGACCAGCGAGAGCTGAAGCAGGGCGAGGCATCGCCTCACCTGGGAAGCGCAAGGGGGAAGGGAATCCCTTTTCCTAGCCAGGGGAACTGAGACACACAACACCTGGAAAATCGGGTAACTCCCACCCCAATATTGCACTTTAAGCAAACAGGCACACCAGGAGATCATATCCCACACCTGGCCGGGAGGGTCCCATGCCCACGGAGCCTCCCTCATTGCTAGCACAGCAGTCTGTGATCTACTGGCAAGGCAGCAGCGAGGCTGGGGGAGGGGCGCCCGCCATTGCTGAGGCTTAAGTAGGTAAACAAAGCTGCTGGGAAGCTCCAACTGGGTGGAGCTCACAGCAGCTCAAGGAAACCTGCCTGTCTCTGTAGACTCCACCTCTGGGGACAGGGCACAGCTAAACAACAACAACAACAAAAAGCAGCAGAAACGTCTGCAGACACAAACGACTCTGTCTGACAGCTTTGAAGAGAGCAGTGGATCTCCCAACATGGAGGTTGAGATCTGAGAAGGGACAGACTGCCTGCTCAAGTGGGTCCCTGACCCCTAAGTAGCCTAACTGGGAGACATCCCCCACTAGGGGCAGTCTGACACCCCACACCTCACAGGGTGGAGTACACCCCTGAGAGGAAGCCTCCAAAGCAAGAATAAGACAGGTACACTCACTGTTCAGCAATATTCTATCTTCTGCAGCCTCTGCTGCTGACACCCAGGCAAACAGGGTCTGGAGTGGACCTCAAGCAATCTCCAACAGACCTACAGCTGAGGGTCCTGACTGTTAGAAGGAAAACTATCAAACAGGAAGGACACCTACACCAAAACCCCATCAGTACATCACCATCATCAAAGACCAGAGGCAGATAAAACCACAAAGATGGGGAAAAAGCAGGGCAGAAAAGCTGGAAATTCAAAAAACAAGAGCGCATCTCCCCCGGCAAAGGAGCGCAGCTCATCGCCAGCAACGGATCAAAGCTGGACGGAGAATGACTTTGACGAGATGAGAGAAGAAGGCTTCAGTCCATCAAATTTCTCAGAGCTAAAGGAGGAATTACGTACCCAGCGCAAAGAAACTAAAAATCTTGAAAAAAAAGTGGAAGAATTGACGGCTAGAGTAATTAATGCAGAGAAGGTCATAAACGAAATGAAAGAGATGAAAACCATGACACGAGAAATACGTGACAAATGCACAAGCTTCAGTAACCGACTCGATCAACTGGAAGAAAGAGTATCAGCGATTGAGGATCAAATGAATGAAATGAAGCGAGAAGAGAAACCAAAAGAAAAACGAAGAAAAAGAAATGAACAAAGCCTGCAAGAAGTATGGGATTATGTAAAAAGACCAAATCTACGTCTGATTGGGGTGCCTGAAAGTGAGGGGGAAAATGGAACCAAGTTGGAAAACACTCTTCAGGATATCATCCAGGAGAACTTCCCCAACCTAGTAGGGCAGGCCAACATTCAAATCCAGGAAATACAGAGAACGCCACAAAGATACTCCTCGAGAAGAGCAACTCCAAGACACATAATTGCCAGATTCACCAAAGTTGAAATGAAGGAAAAAATCTTAAGGGCAGCCAGAGAGAAAGGTCGCGTTACCCACAAAGGGAAGCCCATCAGACTCACAGCAGATCTCTCGGCAGAAACTCTACAAGCCAGAAGAGAGTGGGGGCCAATATTCAACATTCTTAAAGAAAAGAATTTTAAACCCAGAATTTCATATCCAGCCAAACTAAGTTTCATAAGTGAAGGAGAAATAAAATCCTTTACAGATAAGCAAATGCTTAGAGATTTTGTCACCACTAGGCCTGCCTTACAAGAGACCCTGAAGGAAGCACTCAACATGGAAAGGAACAACCGGTACCAGCCATTGCAAAAACATGCCAAAATGTAAAGACCATCGAGGCTAGGAAGAAACTGCATCAACTAACGAGCAAAATAACCAGTTAATATCATAATGGCAGGATCAAGTTCACACATAACAATCTTAACCTTAAATGTAAATGGACTAAATGCTCCAATTAAAAGACACAGACTGGCAAACTGGATAAAGAGTCAAGACCCATCAGTCTGCTGTATTCAGGAGACCAATCTCACATGCAGAGACATACATAGACTCAAAATAAAGGGATGGAGGAAGATTTACCAAGCAAATGGAGAACAAAAAAAAGCAGGAGTTGCAATACTAGTCTCTGATAAAACAGACTTTAAACCATCAAAGATCAAAAGAGACAAAGAAGGCCATTACATAATGGTAAAAGGATCAATTCAACAGGAAGAGCTAACTATCCTAAATATATATGCACCCAATACAGGAGCACCCAGATTCATAAAGCAAGTCCTTAGAGACTTACAAAGAGACTTAGACTCCCATACAATAATAATGGGAGACTTCAACACTCCACCGTCAACATTAGACAGATCAACGAGACAGAAAGTTAACAAGGATATCCAGGAATTGAACTCAGCTCTGCAGCAAGCAGACCTAATTGACATCTATAGAACTCTCCACCGCAAATCAACAGAATATACATTCTTCTCAGCACCACATCTCACTTATTCCAAAATTGACCACATAGTTGGAAGTAAAGCACTCCTCAGCAAATGTACAAGAACAGAAATTATAACAAACTGTCTCTCAGACCACAGTGCAATCAAACTAGAACTCAGGACTAAGAAACTCAATCAAAACCGCTCAACTACATGGAAACTGAACAACCTGCTCCTGAATGACTACTGGGTACATAACAAAATGAAGGCAGAAATAAAGATGTTCTTTGAAACCAATGAGAACAAAGATACAACATACCAGAATCTCTGGGACACATTTAAAGCAGTGTGTAGAGGGAAATTTATAGCACTAAATGCCCACTAGAGAAAGCAGGAAAGGTCTAAAATTGACACTCTAACATCGCAATTAAAAGAACTAGAGAAGCAAGAGCAAACACATTCAAAAGCTAGCAGAAGTCAAGAAATAACTAAGATCAGAGCAGAACTGAAGGAGATAGAGACACAAAAAACCCTTCAAAAAATCAATGAATCCAGGAGTTGGTTTTTTGAAAAGATCAAAAAAATTGACAGATTGCTAGCAAGGCTAATAAAGAAGAAAAGAGAGAAGAATCAAATAGACGCAATAAAAAATGATAAAGGGGATATCACCACCGACCCCACAGAAATACAAACTACCATCAGAGAATACTATAAACACCTCTACGCAAATAAACTAGAAAACCTAGAAGAAATGGATAAATTACTGGACACATACACTCCCCCAGGACTAAACCAGGAAGAAGTTGAATCCCTGAATAGACCAATAGTAGGCTCTGAAATTGAGCCGATAATTAATAGCCTACCAACCAAAAAAAGTCCAGGACCAGATGGATTCACAGCTGAATTCTACCAGAGGTACAAGGAGGAGCTGCTACCATTCCCTCTGAAACTATTCCAATCAATAGAAAAAGAGGGAATCCTCCCTAACTCATTTTATGAGGCCAACATCATCCTGATACCAAAGCCTGGCAGAGACACAACAAAAAAAGAGAATTTTAGACCAATATCCCTGATGAACATCGATGCAAAAATCCTCAATAAAATACTGGCAAACCGTATTCAACAACACATCAAAAAGCTTATCCACCATGATCAAGTGGGCTTCATCCCTGGGATGCAAGGCTGGTTCAACATTCGCAAATCAATCAACATAATCCAGCATATAAACAGAACCAAAGACAAGAACCACATGATTATCTCAATAGATGCAGAAAAGGCTTTTGACAAAATTCAACAGCCCTTCATGCTAAAAACACTCAATAAATTCGGTATTGATGGAACGTACCTCAAAATCATAAGAGCTATTTATGACAAACCCACAGCCAATATCATACTGAATGGGCAAAAACTGGAAAAATTCCCTTTGAAAACTGGCACAAGACAGGGATGCCCTCTCTCACCACTCCTATTCAACATAGTGTTGGAAGTTCTGGCTAGGGCAATCAGGCAAGAGAAAGAAATCAAGGGTATTCAGTTAGGAAAAGAAGAAGTCAAATTGTCCCTCTTTGCAGATGACATGATTGTATATTTAGAAAACCCCATTGTCTCAGCCCAAAATCTCCTTAAGCTGATAAGCAACTTCAGCAAAGTCTCAGGATAGAAAATTAATGTGCAAAAATCACAAGCATTCTTATACACCAGTAACAGACAAACAGAGAGCCAAATCATGAATGAACTTCCATTCACAATTGCTTCAGAGAGAATCAAATACCTAGGAATCCAACTTACAAGGGATGTAAAGGACCTCTTCAAGGAGAACTACCAACCACTGCTCAGTGAAATAAAAGAGGACACAAACAAATGGAAGAACATACCATGCTCATGGATAGGAAGAATCAATATCGTGAAAATGGCCATACTGCCCAAGGTTATTTATAGATTCAATGCCATCCCCATCAAGCTACCAAGGAGTTTCTTCACAGAATTGGAAAAAACTGCTTTAAAGTTCATATGGAACCAAAAAAGAGCCCGCATCTCCAAGACAATCCTAAGTCAAAAGAACAAAGCTGGAGGCATCACGCTACCTGACTTCAAACTATACTACAAGGCTACAGTAACCAAAACAGCATGGTACTGGTACCAAAACAGAGATATAGACCAATGGAACAGAACAGAGTCCTCAGAAATAATACCACACATCTACAGCCATCTGATCTTTGACAAACCTGAGAGAAACAAGAAATGGGGAAAGGATTCCTTATTTAATAAATGGTGCTGGGAAAACTGGCTAGCCATAAGTAGAAAGCTGAAACTGGATCCTTTCCTTACTCCTTATACAAAAATTAATTCAAGATGGATTAGAGACTTAAATGTTAGACCTAATACCATAAAAATCCTAGAGGAAAACCTAGGTAGTACCATTCAGGACATAGGCATGGGCAAAGACTTCATGTCTAAAACACCAAAAGCAACGGCAGCAAAAGCCAAAATTGACAAATGGGATCTAATTAAACTAAAGAGCTTCTGCACAGCAAAAGAAACTACCATCAGAGTGAACAGGCAACCTACAGAATGGGAGAAAATTTTTGCAATCTACTCATCTGACAAAGGGCTAATATCCAGAACCTACAAAGAACTCAAACAAATTTACAAGAAAAAAACAAACAACCCCATCAAAAAGTGGGCAAAGGATATGAACAGACATTTCTCAAAAGAAGACATTCATACAGCCAACAGACATATGAAAAAATGCTCATCATCACTGGCCATCAGAGAAATGCAAATCAAAACCACAATGAGATACCATCTCACACCAGTTAGAATGGCGATCATTAAAAAGTCAGGAAACAACAGGTGCTGGAGAGGATGTGGAGAATTAGGAACACTTTTACACTGTTGGTGGGATTGTAAACTAGTTCAACCGTTATGGAAAACAGTATGGCGATTCCTCAAGGATCTAGAACTAGATGTACCATATGACCCAGCCATCCCATTACTGGGGATATACCCAAAGGATTATAAATCATGCTGCTATAAAGACACATGCACACGTATGTTTATTGCAGCACTATTCACAATAGCAAAGACTTGGAATCAACCCAAATGTCCATCAGTGACAGATTGGATTAAGAAAATGTGGCACATATACACCATGGAATACTATGCAGCCATAAAAAAGGATGAGTTTGCGTCGTTTGTAGGGACATGGATGCAGCTGGAAACCATCATTCTTAGCAAACTATCACAAGAACAGAAAACCAAACACCGCATGTTCTCACTCATAGGTGGGAACTGAACAATGAGATCACTTGGACTCAGGAAGGGGAACATCACACACCGGGGCCTATCATGGGGAGGGGGGAGGGGGGAGGGATTGCATTGGGAGTTATACCTGATGTAAATGACGAGTTGATGGGTGCAGCAGACCAACATGGCATAAGTATACATATGTAACAAACCTGCATGTTATGCACATGTACCCTACAACTTAAAGTATAATAATAATAAAGAAATTAAAAAAAAAAAAAAAAAAGGAAACCTGGAAAGTTTTCTAACACATTGAAAGAGCTTTAATTATAAGTTCCAAATTCTTCTTAGAAGAAGAGAAACAGCAGGCCCAGACATTTTTACTGGAGAGTTCTATCAAATATTTTCAAGAAATGGATTATTTCCATTTTATAAAAACAACTCCAGAATAAAACAAGGTCCTTTTGTTAGTTCATTTTATGAGTCAATACAACCTTGATACCAATGTTATCCAAGAAATGTGTAAGACAGGGAAATTAGACTCCAACTTTCCTCATGAACCTAAAGGCAAACATTTTGAATTTAAAAAAAAGTCAGCAAATTAAGTTTAGACATCTATAAAAAAAAGATATAGCATGAAAATTGTGTTTATTCCATGAATGCAAGGATTTCTAACAACAGAAAAAATCTATGTGTAATTCATCACATTAACAAGTTAAAGGAGGAAAAGCAAATCATCGTTGTAGGAGGGGCAAAAAGTAAATTCGATAAAACGTAATACTTAACTTTGACAAATCTTGTTTAGCAAACAAGAAATAGAAGAGCTTTCAGTGTTTGCTTGTAAATCAGAAACTATTCTTGGTCTTTCAAGCAGAGGTGATTTAATACAGGTGATTGATTACACACGTGATGGAAGCCAAACCAGGCTTGGTGAGTCAGCAACTCAAGAGCAAGAAGCCAGTACTGCCCCTGGGACTAGAAGGATAATGGGAGAAGGTGTTATCAGAGCCAAGAGGCCAGGACTTCAGGCAGGTTGCTAGAGCTGATGGGAATTGAGTCCACGGAGGGAGGGACTATCTGGTGGGAAGTAGCCCTACAGAAAAGAGGCAGGTTTTTATGGCATCCCTCACTCGATAGCTTGCTGGGAAACTGGAGGGCAAAGGAGACTGGGAAATAAATGTTATTTCCCTGAAACATGGAACAGAGTTGGAGAGTAATTCCGGAAGGATCTGGGGGCAAATTTGTCAGGACCCGAGACATGATTAAAGCAGGTAGGGAAAAGAGATGCTGGTCAAAGCAGGTAGCCTTTGCTGGTATTTCAAAGTCCTAGTTTTAAAACTCAGAGGTAGATACATTATTATCTTATTACTAATCAGATATTTTGTATGTATTTAATATATATTTATATATTACATATTTATACTTCAACACTTTTATGTACACTATAATCTCATTATTGTTTTCTATACTATTATATACAATATAGAAATACAGAAATATAGAAATGTACCTCTATTTGAAAGATAATTTGAATATGAGGCAAAAAGATACCCCCAAAGTAATGTATAGTTACATTACAAGAACTGAATTTAAGAAGGAAGAAGCAAATTGCAAGAGATAAGACCAAGCCTCTTTAGTAATGATCATTCGAAATCCAACTGGTATAAATTTAGGGACGCACAACTGGATTGCAATGTAACTAAGAAAGCTTGTGTGTCAATAACCATATTTATCCTATGTGAAGAAATGATAGTTTCATAGGAGAAGGTTAATTGGCAGGGAGTCTGTAAAAGAGAAGTTTGGATAGATGATTGAGCTACATACTTGTCAAATAATATCTAAAGATAAAAAGAGATCTAGTTCACAGAGGCAAATCTCTGATCTTTTTTTTTTTTGGATTAACAGAAAAAACATTGGAAGGGAATGTATTAAGATTTTAATAGTGACTATTTCTGCCAATGGTTACTGTTTTATTGTTTACTCTTTTCGGTATATTTACAATGTTTATTAATAAGTTTTTATTATTTAAAAATGAGAAAATAGCAATGAGGAATTCAGTAAAATAAAATTTTTCAAAATTGTGACTGCTATGATTATGAGCCAATTATGAAAGAAAGACACACAGATAGAAATAGTGTGATCAATCTTTCAATTTACTCAGGAATGAAGGATTTTCTGGATGGAGAATTTTTGTTGCTAAAATCAGGACAGTAGGGGACATATTGGGACTGTGGAAAAGCCCTACAGGGATTTATTTCCAAACTATGAATTTCTATCTTGGTCTAGAGACTTGACTGTCCTCATAAGTAGGTAGAATAGATGTGGTATTTCTGGAATGAGACTTAAAATCTTTACATAGCTTGCCCTATTAAAAGTAGACACGTTTGTGAGAGAATATCATATACTTTTGAAAGCTAATGTCTTAATTAATTTGCTGCGAGCAAAGCTCTTGAAGACTGTGATGTAACAGAGATTCCTAGGTATCAGTGAAGTTATGGAGATGACAAAAGGGAAGTTGAAAAAAGAAGTTGAGAGATAAGCATGGAAATCATTTTCCAACGTCATTTTTCTTCATTTTTCCAATCTCCATTTTCCTATATTGAGAAGTGAACATGTTTTCTAGAGATAAAGTTCTAGAAATGAACTCTGACATAGATATTTTAAAACCAATTTCAGAAACAAAATAATATGTGCACCTAGAATAGTTTTCTTTCTTTCTTTCTTTCTCCCCTCCCTTCCTCCCTCCCTTTCTTCCTTCCTTCCTTCCTTCCTTCCTTCCTTCCTTCCTTCCTTCCTTCCTTCCTTAATTCCTTCCTTTTCTTCCTTTCTTTCTCCTTTCTTTTTTTTTTTTTTTTTTTTTTTGACATGATCTCACTTTGTCACCCAGGCTGGAGTGCAGTGATGTGATCATAGCTTATGCAGCATCTCTCTCCTGGGCTCAAGCAATCCTCCCACCTCAGCTTCCAGAGTACCTGGGGCTCCAGGTGCATGCCACCATGCCAAGCTAAATGACTTGAATTTTCTTACATATCTTGGCCCTGTAGAGTGGTTCTCAACCTTGACTGCACAAGTCTATTACCTGAGAAAAGTTTTAAATAACCTAATGCTCAGGTCACTCCCTAGACTTTAGGGGTGGGACAAGCATTAATATTTTTTAACACTCTTAGAATTAACAGCCACTAATGTTGTAGCACTGCAATTCCTATAAAGAGTACAGATGTGAGTAGATTCGTTGCAGTATTGTTGTATGCATCTGTGTTCATGCTGCTGATAAAGCCATACCTGAGACTAGGCAATTTAGAAAAGAAAGAGGTGTAGTGGACTTACAGTTCCACATGAGTGGGGAGGTCTCACAATCATGGCAGAAGACAAGGAGGAACAAGTCACATCTTACATGGATGGCAGCAGGCAAAGAGAGAGCTTGTGCAGGGAAACTCCCATTTTTAAAATGATCAGATCTCATGAGACTTATCCACTAACACAAGAACAGCATGGGAAAGACCCATCCTCATGATTCAATTATCTCCCATTGCACCCCTCCCACAACATGTGGGAATTATGGGAGCTGCAAGATGAGATTTGGGTGTGGACATAGAGCCAAACCATATCAATTGTCATCATTCAAGGCAGATGAGTATGTAGAAATCTATCAGTTGTGAGGAATTGGACTAAGTTTAAGAGAGTAATAATTAAGACAGAAGAAATGTTTGGTCCTGCTTAAGGGCTAGGATAGATGAGGCACAACAGAATCATGTGAGGAGCTTTAAAAATGCCCAGGCCCTACTCTGTGTCAATTAAATCAGAATCCAGAATGTCTGCTTGAGTGTGTCTAGAGTATTGGTAAAAGGAAACAGTGATTTTGATGTGCAGCCAGTTAAGAACTGGTATCCTCAAGGATCATGATGTGACACAGCTGTTTCAGAAGGGTAAATCTCCATACTCCCACTTTAGAAGAGGAGAAAAGGCAAAATGACAAAACAATCAAGCAAAAGGGCTGGAAGAGCTGGTAGATAACAGGGTGTCAACTTGACTTAATTCAGCTATTTGGTAAAGATTAGCTGGAGTAAAATTTTACTTAAAGAAATGCCAGTTAGTCAAATGGGATGAATGTCCTTTTATGAAAACCATATCATGCTTTTTGAATGATCTGAGAAAGACTGGAAGCATTAGAGATGAAGTATATCCATTTGCTCAATGGGAAAAGCTTTGTTTTATTTTATTTACATAATGTGATATGCTTGGCCACCTGGAGTAGTGCCTGAAAGGGGATGTAAAATGGAAAATGTAGTCAGTGAGACTGATTAATAACCATGGGCAGAAAAATAGGCCAAGTGGAAAAACTTATTCATATAATTGCTTCATTTTGCTGACTGCAAAAGGATTTGTTTTGGAAGTGATTTCTGCTATTTAACCTAGTGGATTGATAGATCACAGAAAGGTCTTAGAAATGACATTACATAATTTTGTTCATAACATGAAATTAGCTTGAATAAACAAATGTAATCATTTTTTGTATCTACCTTCTACGACATTTGTCTTGAGAAATTGTTTTATAACACAAACAGTCACTGTGAAAGGAAGTAAAAAGATAACAGAGGGCTTTCATAATAATCATGGACTCAAGATTATCAAATTTTAAAAAGACGTACCTCATTTTCCTTTATTTAAAAATAAAACAAATGAGAGAAAACAGAAATAGCTCATAATTTTATTTATCTGATAAAACATGCTGACATAAAATATAATTCATGCATCCAGTAAGAAAATCAAAAAATTAAATAAAGGTAAAAATGAAATATAAAATTCTCCTTCCTCTAGTCTGTTACCCCCAAACATCTAGAATCTCTCCTTAAGATAATCACTGTTGACAATTTCTTGAGTATCTTTTTATAAATGACGTTAATGCACATCCCCCGTATAGAATATAGATCTTAAACAAGATAGAAAATAAAATTTTATCTTTTAGTATTACACAAAAGGATGTTCAGAACTATGCTTTCTATTTTTTTTTCCTAGACACGAGGTCTCACTGTGCTGCCCAGGTTGGTCTCAAACTCCTGGGCTCAAGCAATCCTCCCGCCTCAGCCTCCCAAAGTGTTGGAATTACAGGCATGAGCTGTTTCACCCAGCCTAGGCTTTCTATTTTTGTTTAATAATTTACTTTCAAGATATTCTTACTTTTAACAACTGTATTGTGTAAATATGCCTAGGCTTTCTATTTTTGTTTAATAATTTACATTCAAGATATTGTTACTTTTAACAACTGTATTGTGTAAATATATTTTTTATTTAAACAATAGGCTGCCAATAACATTAATGACATATCTTGGTTTATGTATTGTTACAAGATCCTCCATGTGATAAATTCCAACCTGAGAAGTTGCTATAGAGCATATGCATTTAACATTTTTTAATTGCTGTGACCTAATATGATCCTAAAACGCAGTCCTAGTTTATATTCTTATGAGAATGTTTAATACCTACATTCTTGCTAACATTGACTGCTATTGCATTTTAAAGATTCATTAATTTGATTAGATTGATGTTGAACATCTTCTATTACTACTGGCCATTTGCATTTCTTTTTCTACATATTCATCTCCCTTGCATACTACTGCATTATTATTATCATTATTATTTGTCTCACTGATCTGCAAAGATTAAAGTTATTGGCAGTAGTAAAAATGGAGAAAAAAATTCAAATACTGTATAGTACAATATTTCAGAGAATAACTTGATGCTATACATTGAAATTTAAGTTGTTTTTAATCTTTGACCCAGTTATTCTATTTCTAGTAATTTTTCTACCCAAATAATAATACAGGAAAAAACCTTTACAGAGATTATTCTTACAATGTTTGTGATACAATATTTACAGGCAACATAAATTCTCATCCAGATTGGAGTAAATATTATATAGTATATCTGTAGATTGAAATGTACCTTGCTGATTAAATGAATAAATTAGTTATTATAATAAAATAAATGTTATGTGAAAACATTTGTTTTATGGTGTATACAATTAGAAATACACAAGTTATTAAAAACAACATGATTTTTTGTAAAATGTTTTTTATTTTGTTTTTAATTGACATAATAATTGCATATGTTCATGGGGTACAGTATGGTGTTTTAGTGCAAGTGTACATTGCATAATGGTCAAATTTAAAAATTAATTGTATTGATAGGAAAAGTGTTTGGATATTTGTATACCTAAATGCTAACAGTGATGATCTCTGGAATGTGGAACTGCTGATAATTTTTCCCTTTTTCTTTTATAGATTTTTGTACTTATTTTTAATAATTAACACATACTAATTTTATAATAAAAATAACAATGAAGTCCTTTCCATTTTCAAAAATTAATTCCAATTGAAAAATATTGTACTAGAGCCATTCTTCAGGGTTTTCTTATTCTTAGTGCTGGTATAAGGTACCAGTGATATTATATTTTCAGATATGTTTGACTTTTCTGTCTTATGGTTGAAGATGAGCTTAGGAGTATGGCTGCCTAGTTTTTGGGGTTTTGAGCCAATGCTCGGTGCACAAAAAGCACCACATCAACTTTAAAGAGAACATTCTGCTTCTTCAGACTGTATTCCATACTTTTTATAGTATTTATTAGCACCAGAACTCTGTGACTATTTCCCAAAAAACAAGAGATAAAGATCAAGGAGAGTGAGAAGCAATGAAACTAGATTTAATTAATACTCTGGCTTGTCAGCAGCTTTCATGAAAGATTCATTTGTTGAAGAAGTTGAACCTATTAGCTTAAACAGGGATTAAGTCTGCCAACTCTGACAGCATGGACAATGAAGAGTTTATTGGAAATTAATTGAAAACAATACAGTGTTGTGAGATGGGAGGAAGAGGATTTAAAGGAAATTATGCCAAGTGTTTTGAATCAGCCAAGGATAAACAAATGCAGACTATCATTTGATGGAGGTATTATAAACTGATAACATGACTCGAAGTATAAGAATGGCAAATTGTGAAGAATGAATAAAATCACAGAGATAAATACCAAAAATCTGAAACTAAAATAAAGAGGAACAGTGAGTAAATGGGGTTAGCAGAGAATATGGTTTAACAGGGCATACTCTATTCATTTATGAAGAAATTTCAATCCTCGAAATGCTACTCATCTTAGTCTGTGTAGACTGCTGTAACAAAATACCGTAAGTTGAGTAACTTATATACAACAGAAATTTCTTATAGTTATGCAGGCTGGGAAGTCCAATATCAAGGCAGATTCAGCATCTGGGGTGAGGTCCACCCTTCTGGCTCATAGAAGGCAACTTCCTGCTATATCCCCATACTTTGGAAGGGGCCAATGAGCTCTCTGGGATCTCTTTTATTAGGGCACAAATCCTATTCATGAGAATTTTGTCCTCATCACCTAATCACCTCCCCAAGACTCTACTTCCTAACACGAGTACCCTGGGGGTTAGAATTTCAATATACAAATTTGGGGGACATAAACATTCAGCCTGTGACACTGCCATTTCATCAGTAAGAATTTTCATGAACTCACTTTTAAGATTTATGTTTATGTTTTTTATGCTGATGTTCTCACTTTATAATATTGTTTGTCTGCATAGTTTAAATAAATGGACAATGCCCAATTAGAACAGGAGGTGTCTTTTGTTGGCCAGCAAAATATTTTAAGACACCTTGAGTATAAAGACATAGAGATCATTAAGGTAACATCATTTTGTTCTTGTTCTAGATCCATGTTTCACTCAAGATCCCAGAGAGAAAATGTGTGAAAACACATTAGAAGACAATAAACCTCCTTACAATGCTAGCCAATGTTTATTATTGCTTTCTACGTGTGAGGAATTGTGTTAAGCACTTAAAAAGATGTTATCCCTCATAATTATTGTAACACCTGAAGAAGTAGGTGGGGTGATTTTCTCCAGTTTAGATATTATAGGAACTGAAACAACTTGCCCACTAAACAGGTGAGTGAAAGACATAGCATTTATATAGAAAATTCCCAGCTCCACAGCTAGTGTTCCTATTCACATCAATAGTGTTTCCTTAGTGGTTTCGATATTACACTTAATACTATTTAATACACAATTAAAGCATCCACCCTATTCTGGGATTTACTGTCAAGAATAAAGCACTGAGCCTGATAAACAGTATCCACTTTGGAATGCATGTTTCTATCCAGCTACTTAATATGACATAAGTTCATTTGACATTAAGGCCAGATTTATTAACATGCTTTATCCTCAAATTAAGAAGTTTGGCTTATTCAGTTATGGACCTTTAACCCTGAGACCAGATAGTATATGAGGCCTAGAGTAGTGGAAAAAGGTAACTGAATTTACAAAATTTGACTCATCAAATTCTGTAATAATTCAATATATTGAGGAAAGTTTAGGTGCATAGTAAAATTATAATTTCATATTGTTGCACAGACTCAGGCAGATGAAAGAGACTCCAGTAGTGGTCAGGTAGCACCCAGACACAGTCAGTTGATGGTCTCTGTGCTGAAAGGATTTAAGAGTGAAGAAGAGTTTGCTCCAATGTATGTTCAATATCTCATTGTTTTACAATAATACTTGAAATATTCTTCAGGCACAGTGACTGTCTTGGTTTCTCTTGATTTATGAGGACCTTTGTCTTATAGACTCTTTTTTTTTAAGAGATGGGGTCTTGCTATGTTGTCCAGGCTGGAGTGCAGTGACTATTCACAGGCTCGATCATTGCATACTACAGTCTTGAACTCTTGGACTCAAATCTCCCAGTGGCTGGGACTACAGGTGAGTGTGTACTAAACCTGGCCTGATTTACAGATTTTTGACATCTATTATAGTCAGAGGTATTTTCAGCATTTGCATATTAAAGGAAAAATATTGATGCTTAACTTCATTAGTGATCAGGGAATTTCAAATTTACAAAAATATGTTTTCATCCCTTATAGTATATTTAAAAATTCATTGCTGATAAGGATTCAGGGACACCAACATGGTACATTGTTAGTGAGAATGTAAATTGGAAACTTTCTGTAATCTGGCAGTAATCATTTTTTTAAAAATCCTTTTGAACTTGCAGTTCTACTTTTGGGACTTGAATTTATGGAAGGTGAAGTGCCAGTGAGAAAGAATATTGTTGCCCCTTGAACAACATAGGGTTAGGGGAGCTGGCCTCCCACACAGTGAAAAATCCACATACAACTTTTGACTCCCCCCAAACTACTAATAGCCTATTGTTGACCAGAAGGCTTACTGATAACATGTGTTATGTTTAAGACATATTTTGCATGCTATGTGTATTATATACTGTATTCTTACAATAAACTAAGCTACAGAAAAAAAATTATAATCAAGAAAATTGTAAGGAGGAGAAAATGTATGACCCATTCATTAAGTGGAAGCAGATCATCCTAAAGGTCTTCATCATTGTTGTCTTCATGTTGAGTAGGCAGAGGAGGAGGAGGAGGAGCTGGTCTTTCTGTCTTGGGGTAGCAGAGGTGGAAGAGGCAGAAGGCATGGAAGGGGAAGCAGAAGAGGCAAGCACACTTGGTGAAACTTTACAAAAATACACCATTATTTCTGTCTATTTTGCTTTTTCATTTCTCTAAAAACATTTCAATGTAGTACTTCTCCATCTTCCACTATTTGCCTTAGTTTCAGTTCCTGTATCATGGAAGGGTCTATGTCATAAAAGAAGTCAAAAGCAGTCTTGAATAATCAGAACCCTTTTGCCAGATTGTTGAATGCCAATTTGTTTTCTGGCACTGCTTCTTCTATGTCTTCTTCGTCATTGTCTGACAGTGGTTAGGAAGTACTCATCTCCATCAAGTCATCTTTTGCTAATTCCTCTGGTGTGGTGTCTATTAGCTCTTAAATTTCTCCAAGATCCATATCTTGCAACCCTTCACTCCACACCGTTTTTTCCCTTCATATCCACACTTCTTTCCATGTTTTTTTCTTAATTGGGTTTGTCATAATTCTGTAGTCATGCACAACATATAGACACAAATTGTCCTTTTGTCCAGCAGGAATTTATTGTTTTGAGTTTCATGGTTTTCACGGCTTTTCCTATATCAACTGATGACATCTTCAAAGGTGTAAGCCTTCCAGACTTCCATGATATTCTCTCTATCGGGGTTCTCTTTCGTAGTCTTGACAAACTTTCCACAGAATGCCATGTGTAGAGCCTTAAAGGGTCTTATGACACCCTTACCTAGAGGCTGAATTAGAGATGTGTTTGGGGGAAAAGGAGACCACTTCGGTGCCTTTGGTGTTGAACTCACGGGGTTCTGGGTGGCCAGGGGCCACTTTCCAATTAAATAAACAAACAAACAAAAAACTTTAAAAAGCAGTCCCTTACTGGCAAGGTAATTCAGACTTCAGGGACAAAGCATTGATGGAACCAATCCAAAAAAAAGCATTCTCATTGTCCAGGCCTTCTTGTTCTACAACCAAAGGACTGACAACTAGTGTTCATCTTTTCCCTTCAAGACTCAGGGGTTAGCAACTTTATAGCTAAGGGCAACCCTGATCATAAACCCGACTACATTTGCACGAAGCAGTGGAGTTAGCCTGTCCCTTCCTGCCTTAAATCTTGGTGCTTGCTTCTCTTCCTTACTAATAAATATCCTTTGTGGCTTTTTTCCCACCCGGAATAGGGCACTTTCAGCTGCATTAATACCTATTTAGGCAGATATCCTTTTTCCTCAAGGTTTTTTTATTTTTTTTTTAAGACCGAATCTGGCTTTGTAGCCCAGGCTGGAGTGCAGTGGCCGAATCTCAGCTCACTGCAAGCTCCGCCTTCCGGGTTTACGCCATTCTCCTGCCTCAGCCTCCTGAGTAGCTGGGATTACAGGCACCTGCCACCTCGCCCGGCTAGTTTTTTGTATTTTTAGTAGAGGCGGGGTTTCACCGTGTTAGCCAGGATGGTCTCGGGCTCTCCTGACCTTGTGATCTGCCCATCTGGAAGGCCTCCCAAAGTGCTGGGATTACAGGCTTGAGCCACCGTGCCCGGCCCTCAATGTCTGTCTGTCTTTACTTCTTTCCTTCAACTTTCTTTCTTTCTTTCTTTCTTTCTTTCTTTCTTTCTTTCTTTCTTTCTTTCTTTCTTTCTTTCTTTCTTTCTTTCTTTCTTTCTTTCTCTCTCTCTCTCTTTCTTTCTTTCTTTCTTTCTTATTTATTATTATTATTATACTTTTAGGATTCCTAGGGTACATGTGTATAGCGATGCAGGTTTTGTTACATATGTACTTGTGCCATGTTGCTGTGCTGCCCATCAACTCGTCAGCACCCATCAGCTTCGTCGCACATCAGGTAAAACTCCTGTGCAATTCTCCCCCACTCCCCCTCCCATGATAGGCCCTGGTGTGTGATGTCCCCTTCCCGAGTCCAAGTGATCTCATTGTTCAGTTCCCACCTATGGTGAGAACATGCGGTGTTTGGTTTTCTGTTCTTGTGATAGTTTGCTAGAATGATGGTTTCCAGCTGCATCCATGTCCCTACAAAGACACAAACTCATCTTTTTATGGCTGCATAGTATTCCATGGTGTATATGTGCCATTTTCTTAATCAGTCTGTCACTGATGGACATTTGGGTTGATTCCAAGTCTTTGCTTTATTGTGAATAGTGCACTTAATAAACTTATCGTGCATGTGTCTTTATAGCAGCATGATTTATAATCCTTTAGGTATATACCCAGTAATGGGATGGGTATATACCCAGTAATAATCATATGGTACTTCTAGTTCTAGATCCTTGAGGGAATGTCGCCATACTGTTTTCCGTAATGGGTGCAACTAGTTTACAATCCACCAACAGTGTAAAAGTGTTCCTATTTCTCCACATCCTCTCCAGCACCTGTTGTTCCTGACTTTTGAATGATTGCCATTCTAACTGGTGTGAGATGGTATCTCATTGTAGTTTCATTTGCATTTCTCTGATGGCCGGTGATGATGAGCATTTTCATGTCTGTTGGCTGGCTATGAATGTCTTCTTTTAATCATTCCATATCCTTTGCCCACTTTTGATGGGGTTGTTTGTTTTTCTTGTAAATTTATTTGAGTTCTTTGTAGGTTCTGGATATTAGCCCTTTGTCAGATGAGTAGATTGCAAAAATTTTCTCCCATTCTGTAGGTTGCTTATATTCCTCTGATGGTAGTTTCTTTTGCTGTGCAGAAGCACTTTAGTTTAAGCGGAATCCCATTTGTCAATTTTGGCTTTGCTGCCGTTGCTTTTGGTGTTTTTAGATAGCCAAGTCTTTGCCCATGCCTATGTCTGAATGATAATTACCTAGGTTTTCCTCTAGGGTTTTTATGGTATTAGGTCTAACATTTAAGTCTCTAATCCATCTTGAATTAATTTTTAAATTATAAGGAGTAAGGAAAGGATCCAGTTTCGGCTTTCTACTTATGGCTAGCCAATTTTCCCAGCACCATTTATTAAATAAGGAATCCTTTCCCCATTTCTTGTTTCTCCAGGTTTGTCAAAGATCAGATGGCTGTAGATGTGTGGTATTATTTCTGAGGACTCTGTTCTGTTCCATTGGTCTATATCTCTGTTTTGGTACCAGTACCATGCTGTTTTGGATTTACTGTAGCCTTGTAGTATAGTTTGGAAGTCAGGTAGCGTGATGCCTCAGCTTTGTTCTTTGACTTAGAAGTTGTCTTGGAGATCACGGGCTCTTTTTGGTTCCATATGAACTTTTAAAGCAGTTTTCCAAATCTGTGAAGAAACTCCTTGGTAGCTTGATAGAGGATGGCATTGAATCTATAAATAACCTTGGAGCGGTATGGCCATTTTCACGATATTGATTCTTCCTATCCATGAGCATGGTATGTTCTTCCATTTGTTTGTGTCACCTCTTTTATTTCTACTTCAGGCAGTGGTTGGTAGTTCTGCTCATGAAGAGGTCCTTGACATCCCTTGTAAGTTGGATTCTAGGTATTTATTCTCTCATGAAGCAATTGTGAATGGAAGTTCATTCATGATTTGGCTCTCTCTGTTTGTCTGTTACTGGTGTATAAAGATACTTGTGATTTTTTGCACGTGATTTTTCTATCCTGGAGACTTTGCTGAAGTTGCTTATCAGCTTAAGAGGAGATTTTGGGCTGAGACAATGGGGTTTTCTAAATATACAATCATGTCATCTGCAAGAGGACAATTTGACTTCTTCTTTTTCCTAACTGAATACCCTTGATTTCTTTCTCTTGCCTGATTGCCCCTATGTAGAACTTCCAACACTATGTTGAATAGGAGTGGTGAGAGGGCATCCCTGTCTTGTGCCAGTTTTCAAAGGAATTTTTCCAGTTTTTTGCCCATTCAGCATGATATTGGCTGTGGGTTTATCATAAATAGCTCTTATATTGATGATGATTTTGAGAGTCGTTCCATCAATACCGAATTTATTGAGTGTTTTATGAAGAGGCTGTTGAATTTTGTCAAAGCCTTTGCCATCTGTGAGATAATCATATGTGGTTCTTGTCTTTGGACACATTTTATATGCTGGATTGCCATTTTGTGGTTGAATGTTGAACCAGCCTTGCATCAGGGATGAAACCCACTTGATCATGGTGGATAAGCTTTTGATGTGCTACTGGATCTGGTTTGCCAGTATTTTATTGAGGATTTTACGCCGATGTTCATCAGAAGGGATATTGGTCTATAAAATTCTCTTTTTGTTAATGTCTCTGCCAGGCTTTGGTATCCAGGATGATGTTGGCCTCATAAAATGAGTTAGGGAGGATTCCCTCTCTTTTTTCTATTGATTGGAATAGTTTCAGGGAATGGTAGCAGCTCCTCCTTGTGCCTCTGGTAGAATTCGGCTGTGAATCCATCTGGTCCTGGACTTTTTTTTTGGTTGGTAGGCTAGTAGTTGGCTCAATTTCAGAGCCTACTATTGGTCTATTCAGGGATTCAACTTCTTCCTGGTTTAGTCTGGAGAGTGTATGTGTCAGTAATTTATCCATTTCTTCTAGGTTTGCTAGTTTGTTATTTAGTAGAGGTGTTTATAGTATTCTCTGATGGTAGTTTGTATTTCTGTGGGGTCGGTGGTGATATCCCTTTATCATTTTTTATTGCATCTATTTGATTCTTCTCTCTTTTCTTCTTTATTAGTCTTGCTAGCAATCTGTCAATTTTTTTTGATCTTTTCAAAAACCAACTCCTAGTTCATTGATTTTTTGAAGGTTTTTGTGTCTCTCTCCTTCAGTTCTGCTCTGATCTTAGTTATTTCTTGACTTCTGCTAGCTTTTGAATGTGTTTGCTCTTGCTTCTCCTAAGTTCTTTTTAATTGCGATGTTAGAGTGTCAATTTTAGACCTTTCCTGCTTTCTCTAGTGGGCATTTGAGTGCTATAAATTTCCCTCTACACACTGCTTTAAATGTCCCAGAGATTCTGGTATGTTGTATCTTTGTTCTCATTGGTTTCCAAGAACTTATCTTTATTTCACCTTCATTTAGATTTATGTACCCAGTAGTCATTCAGGAGCAGGTTGTTCAGTTTCCATGTAGTTGGCCGGTTTTGATTGAGTTTCTTAGTCCTGAGTTCTAGTTTGATTGCACTGTGGTGACAGACAGTTTGTTATAATTTCTGTTCTTGTACATTTGCTGAGGGAGTGCTACTTTAACTATGTGGTCAATTTTGGAATAAGTGAGATGTGGTGCTGAGAAGAATGTATATTCTGTTGATTTAGGGGTGGAGGTTCTATAGATGTCAATTAGGTCTGCTTGCTTTACCCAGAGCTGAGTTCAGTCCTGGGATATCGCTTATTGCTTTCTGTCTCGTTGATCCTGTCTAATGGTGATGGTGGAGTGTTGAAGTCTCCCATTATTATTGTATAGGAGTCTTTCAGTCTCTTTAATAAAGTCTCCTAAGGACTTGCTTTATGAATCTAGGTGCTCCTGTGTTAAGGTGCATATATAATTTAGGATAGTTAGCTCTTCCTGTTAGTTGATCATTTTACCATTATTTAATGGCCTTCTTTGTCTCTTTTGATCTTTGATGGTTTAAAGTCTGTTTATCAGAATAGTATTTAACTCCTGCTTTTTTGTTCTCATTTGCTTGGTAAATCTTCCTCCATCCCTTTATTTTGGTCTATGTATGTCTCTGGGTGTGAGATTGGTCTCCCTGAATACAGCAGACTGATGGGTTTGACTCTTTATCGATTTGCTTGATCTGTGTCTTTTGTTAGACATTTAGTCCATTACATTTAAGAGTTAGGTGTTATGTGTGAACTTGATCCCTGCCATTATGATATTAACTGGTTATTTTACCTCGATAGTTCCAGGTACAGTTTCTTCCTGCTTCTCAATGGTCTTTACATTTTGGCATGTTTTGCAATGGCTGGTACCAGGTTGTTCCTTTCCATGTTTAGTGCTTCCTTCCAGGGTCTCTTGTAAGGCAGGCCACAGGTGCTTGCAAAATCTCTAAGCATTTGCTTATCTGTAAAGTTTTTTATGTCCTTCACTTATGGAAACTTAGTTTGGCTGGATATGGGGAATTCTGGGTTGAAAATTTTTCTTTAAGAATGTTGAATGTGGCCCCCACTCCTCTTCTGGCTTGTAGAGTTTCTGCGAGAGATCTGCTGTTAGTCTGATGGGCTTCCTTTGTGGGTATGCGACCTTTTCTCTCTGGCCCTTAAGATTTTTCCTTCATTTCAACTTTGGTGAATCTGGCATTATGTGTCTTGGAGTTGCTCTCTTCTCGAGGTATCTTTGTGGCATTCTCTGTATTTTCCTCGATTTGAATGTTGACCTGCCCTACTAGGTTGAAGTTCTCCTGAGTGATATCCTGAAGAGTGTTTTTTAACTTAGTTTCCGTTTTCCCTCACTTTCAGGCACCCCAATCAGGCGATAGATTTGGTCTTTTACATAATCCGCACTTCTTGCAGGCTTTGTTCATTTTCTTTTTCTTCTTTTTCTTTTTGGTTTCTCTTCTGCAGCTTCATTTCATTCATTTTGATCCTCAATCGCTGATACTCTTTTCTTCCAGTTAGTCGAGTCGGTTACTGAAGCTTGTGCATTTGTCTGTATTTCTTGTCATGGTTTCCATCTCTTTCATTTCGTTTATGACCTTCTCTGCATTAATTACTCTAGCCATCAATTCTTCCACTTTTTCAAGATTTTAGTTTCTTTGTACTGGAGTCGTAATTCCTCCTTTAAGCTCTGAAGTTTGATGGACTGAAGCCTTCTTCTCTCACATCTCGTCAAAGTCATTCTCCGTCCAGCTTTGATCGTTTGCTGGCGATGAGCTCGCGGCTCCTTTGCGGGGAGATCGCTCTTATTTTGAATTTCCATCTTTTCTGCTGGTTTTTCCCCATGCTTTGTGGTTTTATCTGCCTCTGGTCTTTGATGATGATGGTGGCCCGTGCCTGATGGGGTTTTGGGTAGTAGTGTCCTTCCTGTTTGATAGTTTCTTCCCCAACAGTCCAGGACCCTCCCAGCTCTGTGGGTCTGTTGGAGATTGCTTGAGGGGTCCTCCAGACCCTGTTTGCCTGGAGTGTCAGCAGCAGAGGCTGCAGAAGATAGAATATTGCTGAACAGTGAGGTGTACCTGTCTTATTCTTGCTGACTTCCTCTCAGGGGTGTACTCCCACCCTGTGAGGCAATGAAGTGTCAGACGCTGCCCCTAGTGGGGATGTCTCCCTAGTTAGGCTACCCAGGGGTCCAGGGTTACTTGAGCGAAACAGTCTGTCCCTTCTCAGATCTCAGCCTCATGTTGGGAGAGATCCACTGCTCTTCAGCTGTCAGACAAAGTGGATTTGTGTCTGCAGGCGTTTCTGCTTTTGTTGTTGTTGTTGTTTACTTTATGCCCTGTCCCCAGTGGAGTCTACCGAGACAGGCAGGTTTCCTTGAGCTGCTGTGAGCTCCACCCAGTTGGGCTTCAGCAGCTGTTCGCAAGCCTCAGCAATAGCGGGCACCTCTCCCCCAGCCTCGCTGCTGCCTTGCGGTTAGATCGCATACTGCTGTGCTAGCAATGAGGGAGGCTCTGTGGGCGTGGGACCCTCCCGGCCAGGTGTGGGATATAATCTCCTGATGTGCCGTTTGCTAAGACCGCTGGTAAAGCGCAGTAGTAGGGTGGGAGTTACCCGATTTTCCAGGTGTTGTGTGTCTCAGTTCCCCTGGCTAGGAAAAGGGATTCCCTTCCCCCTTGCGCTTCCCAGGTGAGGCGATGCCTCCCCCTGCTTCATCTCTCCCTGGTCGGGCTGCAGCAGCTGACCAGCACCGATTGTCCAGCACTCCCTAGTGAGATGAACCCAGTACCTCAGTTGAAAATGCAGAAATCACCGGTCTTCTGTGTCGCTCACGCTGGGAGTTGGAGACTGGAGCTGTTCCTTTTTGGCCATCTTGCTCTGCCCCCCAGTGTTTTTCTTAATGGCATTTGAGTATTCGCTTGCTGGCTCTTGGTTGGCAGAAGTTGCTACTCCCATTATCCTGACATTTTTAAAACCAAACCACTTTCTAAAATTATCAAATATTCCTTTGCTGGCATTAAATTACCAGCTTTAGATCTTTCACCTTCCTTTTACTTTAAGTTGTCAAACAATGACTTCGCTATTTCTTGAATCAAGTAAGAATCTATAGGTATGTCTTTCTTATAGTAATTCTGTACCCACATAAAAGCTGCATTTTTAATATAAGATAAGAAAGGACAAGGTTTTCATGGCTGTTGGCATAGCTACAATGAGAGCCTAATGAATTTCCCCCACCCCCCTTTTTTTTTAAGGGACCTAACACTGGATTCATTTATTTTGAAATGGCAGGCAGCTGCAGGCCTCAATCTACAGGAAGCAATCTAACTTTTTCTCATAATGTCACAACTTTTCTCTGCTTCTTGGGCGCACTCCCAGCATCACTTGTGGCTCTTTGTATTGGTCTCATGGTGTTATTCAAGATTGATAGTATTACACTAAGCACAATGAAAAGAGAACTGTGAGAGAACACACTATTAGATACAGAATTTACCAAAGAGATCAAGTGCTCATAGCAGATACTGGCAATACGAGCTCACCACAGTAGCAACAGGGGGTGGCTGCAAAATTGTTATAATAGTACATACAAGGCAAAGTAGATGTTGGAGAATATTCCAAAAGATGCCAGGGTTGGAGGGGAGTGAGGGTTGAAAAATTACTTATTGGGTACAATGTTCACTATTGGAGTGATGAGTACAGTAAAAGCCCAGACTTCACCACTAGCAATATATCCGAATAGCAAAACAACCATATAATAAAAGTAGGCTTGTACTTAGCACATTTATAAAAATAAAATAAAAATAATTATTCAGGTAGGACAGTATGTGCTGTAGTTAATTGTATGCAGTTGTGGTTTAATACAGCATCTTTATGTTTGTTTATGTTTCTCTTGACTGCAAATTGTGACTTGTACAGTTTGTGTGCATACATTTCGATAAGTTTTAATTTTTTATAATAGATTTGTGTATATTTTATGGTGTAAATGATAAAATAGATTAATATATACATATACTTTATACATTCATGATGTATGTATTCTTAATTTTTTTTAATATTTCTAGGCTATGCAGTTAGTCTGCTAGTTTTTTTTCAATTGCAATTCTCCAAAACTTTTTCTGATATATTTATTTAAAAAAAAATACAAATGTAAGTGGACCTGCACAGTTCACATCCACGTTCCAAGGTCAACTAAAAAATATGAAATCTGAAATGCTTCAAAATTTGAAGCATTTGAGCACTGATATGATGCCATAGGTGAAAAATTTCACATAAGGCCTTGTATGACTGGTCACAGTCAAAAGACAGTCAAAATTTTGTTTCTTGCACAAAATTTTACAAATACATAAAATTACCTTCAGGCTACATGTATACTGTATGTAGGGAATGTAAATAAATTTAGACTTGGGTCTCATTCCTAACATATCACATTATGATATGAAAATATTTCAAAATCTGAAAAAATCCAAAATCTATGATATTTTTAGTCCCAAACATTTGATATAAGGGAACCGTACTCCAGAATGTTAGAATATTTACGGCTACTTTGTTTGTAGTACGGAGAAAAAAACCGTGATGAATCTCTCCATCAGTAAAAAGATAGTTTAAAAACTTGCAGAATTTAGTCATACATATATTTACATATGCATGTATGCACACATATTATTTATTTTCTCATTGTGCATTCAATTAAAGTGATATTTCCTATTTTTGTTAATTGACTTGGAGAAACGTTCATACTGTATTGATAATCAGTTAGTTTACATGAGGTGAAGTGGAAAAGTTAAACTACATTATAAAGTACATTATAGGCTTTTCAAAGGGCAAAAAAGTGTCACCTGAGATGAGGCAATGAAGTGATCATGGCCATTCATCCCTGTTTTACGCCACTAGAAAGTTTGGAAAGTGATGGATTTCTCAATAAAATTTCAAGGAACTAGAAATAAATATGTTACTGTACTAATGTATTCATGTCTTCCTAAGATAAATGAAACTCCAAATTTTTAGAAATTTTGAATAGGAATGGCAGAGGAAAGAAAACAGAACACTAGTGACTCCGGCATTGTCTGAAGCTGAGGACTGGGCTGTGGGTAACCCACAGATGATATTACTTTAGCCTGAATAATCCAGACGTTCTGATGTTTTGGCCTTTGTGTCCAAGATTCTTGTAGATTTCTTGTCAGGCCACAATTCTTTGAATGACAGTAATATTTTCTTAGTAGGCAAAAATCCCTTGAAAGATCAATCCAGGGACATTTATAATAAGATAAGACTTAGAAGCTAGACTTTAGGCTAGGGTTAGGGTTGGGAAGATCAAAACACTTTGTTCTCTTTAGAGTGAGAAATTGGTTTATCACAGATTTTGAAGGATAATATAATCTATAACCCTCTGGTTATGGGAAAGAAGAGACCTACCTGTGGCCATCTTGGGAGCAAGGCAGAGAGAGTCTGCAAGACCTTCTAGGATGTATGTGGACTTGTGAAATGCAGTAGTTACAAATTTTTCTCAGGGTTACATTTTTCTTCCATCATTCCTGAATACTCATGCCATCATGAAATTAGAAGAGCTGATCCAATACTATTGATAAGGAAAGAGAATCTCCTTTCCGCAAAGCAAGAGAGGTGGTAGCAGTAATAATCAGATAATGGCCCAAAAGATGGGTTTTCATACACACGGCTTATGTGAGGCTTATGGAAGATAAAACAACCCAAATATTTCAGAAATGTTTATATGTTGTTGACAGTTCTACCACAACAAAGCCTTCTAGAATGTGAGACAGAATGGTGTGATGATTATTCTTAGTATAACCAGATCAGGTAAGATTTCACAGGTGGTGTTAAGAATTAAGAATTTTTGATGCAAGAGTCTCATTCACCCTCTCCCTTCTTTCTTTGTTAACAGTTCTGTTAGGATCCACCTTTAATTTGTTTTTTCTTTTAGGGCACTCAAAACAACACAAGGATCAAATGCCTTTCTGTTGCCAAAGTCCTCTCCTTATTTGCCAGTTCTTTTTTTCATGTCCCAATCATAATCTTAATGATATCATTGATCACTCAAGCAACTAACCCTGAAGACTGCCCAGTCACAGGAGACAATACATCTTTTTATGTTTAAACTCAATCACTTCAAATGTTGATCTTACCTTGTGTAATAGAAATTAGTCATAGAGACTGCGGTGGGATGAGATAGCATTGCGGGTAATCTGGCTCAGCTATGGCTGAGTGGAAGAAACTTGCATTAATTATTTATGATTAACACAGAGTATCCTAGATCATAGTTGTAGACTGAATACAGACATTCAGCTCCCTCCCCCACTGAGCTCTCATAACAATGCAGAGACTGGAAAGAATGTCAGCATATGGATGGGAGGATGAGAAGATGGGAGCTTCTTGGGCAGATATTACAGAGTGAGGAAGCAGTGGATGAGAACATTCAGTGAGAGACCACAATGGAAGCAGAGGGCCTATCTGTCCAGCGGAAGCAGAGACTCCAGGCTCAGAACCTTTGGTGCAAAGAGTAACTACAGCAAACAGACAAAGAAGAGATAGTGAATTTGGAGGTTATGTGCTTCCTTCTGACACATGAAAAAACTTCTAAAGCTTTTTGTGGGTGCAAAATGAAATTAAAATCTTTCCCCATTGGTGTGAAAATAAGTTAATTAGCCTTTACAATGATTTGTTTTTACGTTACTAGTTCTCAGTTATGGTTGTTTCCCTCAGTTTCTCTCTTTGTTTTTTGTTTTGTTGTTGTTGTTGCTGTTGTTTTCCTTCTCTTAGGAAACTTTGGCAGATAATTGGGCACAGAAATTGGTCATTTTTTAAACACTCTAGGTTAGTGATTCTCATAGTCCCTAGACATCGGTATCAGTATTACCCGGCAACTTCTTAGATATGCAAATTCTCAGATCTTACCTACTGGGTCATGTACTCCCAAGTGAGTCAAGGAATCCATTTAATTAGGCTTTGCAGGTGTTTCTGATGTACACTCAAGTTGAATCACTGCTGAAGCCATAACTATTGGAGACAGTCTTGCGTGGCTTGAAAAATGGAGAGCTCTAATTTTTGATAGGGCTTTACTTTGTCTTAAGAAAGCATTAATGAGAATTGCTTTGTGTTTGTTTGAAGTTCTGTGTGCTTCTGAAAACTCTAAAGGTTTTCAAGCATTTAACTTTCTCTCTCCCTTTTCTCAGACAAAAAACCCCAAACGAGGAAAATCTCACAGAAATATAAAAATGAGTTGAAATAAATTGTAAGGAATATTCTATACATCAACAATAAAGTATTACTCAACCTCAAAAATTACATCTGTACCATAACCTATAATCTGACTGGATAAAGACTATAAATAAATGCATACGAAAGTCTATAATAAAGCAGAGAGAAAAATCATCACTAGCTCCGAATTTGATAATGACTTCTTGTTGTATTTATGTAAATATCTTCTGAACAAATTATTATACATTTTCCTATCTCTGGAGAGAATTAATGAATTAAGTTAAACAATTTCTTAAGTTTAATGGAGCTTCTGTTTTCCTTGGCTTATCTATATAAGCACAGGTAAGTTGCTGAACTGAAGCTCTGAGGAAAAAAATTATAGAGAGATTTAGTTCCGAGGTGAATTAATGGACTTTGTTGCTATGGCAGAAGGCGAGAAGCAAGGGAAGGCAGGCGGTAAGAGAATTGTATAACGTGAAGGACTTCGGTGTTTCAGAACAAAATTGAAGAGTTT
Source organism: Papio anubis (assembly GCF_008728515.1). Lineage (NCBI taxonomy): Eukaryota > Metazoa > Chordata > Mammalia > Primates > Cercopithecidae > Papio > Papio anubis. The sequence continues at coordinate 44,998,997 of NC_044980.1, read as the reverse complement.
TAAAAATTTGATTGAAATAAAGTTCGGTAATATTTTTAATCACGAGAAATCCTTGGATAAATGTATATGGTTTGATAATTTTGGTTTAAATTAATTATGTTTTTGCTCTGATTTTATCACAATCTTAGAATTAATGTTAGCATATTTTTCTGGTTTATAAAATATTTTAACTTATCAAAGCTTTCTAGATGTCCCCTACTGGATTTGTGGCTCAACTGAATTGAATTATTAAACTAGTATTTTTTAAAACATTTGTTCCTGTAACTTGAGATAGGGCTACAAATAATTATACCGTATAGGTAAAACCACACATACCCTACCTGGAAAAAAATTCAAATTTCATGTCTAACACAATTTTAATGTAAATTTTTATATTTTAGTATAAATTCTCTGTAGTGTGTCAGTTTAAAATGAATTTTAATATACACTCTGTAGTGTGTCAGTTTAAAATGAAATATTAGCCAAGTTAGCTTTATGAACTTGGCTAATATTTCATTTAGAGATAATTAGTGAAAAGTCTTTGGATAGCCTTGCAAAATTTTTAACATATCTTTGCTGCATATTTTTACACATTATAGTAGTATATCAAGTAGTATATCAAGTATATCAAGTATATATAGTAGTATATCAAGTAGGAGAATGAACGGTATGTAAAAGTACCCTTAGTTCTGATTAATGCAGATGTTCATTTATACTACTTTAAGAGATTAAGTCAGTTTGAGTATTTAGAAAAGTGCATGCAATATAATTAATGTGTTTTTGCTTATCAAGGCAAAGAGAGTAATTTTGTCTAAAAGGCAAATTGTAGAGTTTTGCTAGAATATAAAACTGAATTTTAAATACAAATTTAATGGCATACAATAATTGTAGAATATCTGAGGGAAGTAAACTTCATTTGCTATAGTTTATAATACTTGCAAATAATGAGTTTAAATGAGCAATAAAATGTTTTTTTTTTGGACTAACTTTACTCAATATTAATGAGTTTGGGTATAAATTATAAAATAACTTTTGAGTCTTTTAGTGCAATTTGTTAAATGGATGGTCTAAAAAAGTCACATTAGTATTTGGGTTACCTTTTTGATAAAATGATAAATCAATCTCCATATATTAGTCTTTTTCTTTTTTTGAGACAAAGTCTCGCTCTTGTCCCTCAGGCTGGAGTGCAATGGTGCCATCTTGGCTCACTGCAATCTCCGCCTCCCGGGTTCCAGCGATTCTTCTGCCTCAGCCTCCTGAGTAGCTGGGATTACAGGCGTCTGCCACCATGCCCGGCTAATTTTTGTATTTTCAGTAGAAATGGAGTTTCATCATGTTGGCCAGGCTGGTCTCGAACTCCTGACCTCAGGTGATCCACCCACCTCAGCCTCCCAAAGCGTTGGGATTACAGGTGTGAGCCACTACTCCCAGCCATATATTAGTTTTGTAGCAAAAATTTAACACTCGTATTCTCCACAGTGTCCTACTGGATTAGATATAGTTCTCCTGGACTAAATTGTTTCTCACCCACAACAATATTGCCATCTAGGAGAAAAGAGATTTATAGTAGTTTACTTTGTATTCCTAGAAATCCTTTCAAGAAGTATAAAAATGAATACATACATATTTAAATGATAAACGCTTTTTTTTTTATCTTTGTGATAAAATAGTTAAGTTTCCATGTTAGTCAGCTTTACCACATGAGTGATGAACCAGCTTTAATTAACAATATAATCATTCTCCTCTGTCATTGTGGGCTGTTCTAAAAAAAAGAAAAGAGTTTACAAAAGCCTTAATTACCTTTTGCTATTTGGGGAGAATTAAGCAATGAATGGAGTGTTGTATTTAACAGGTTATAGAAAATTTTTCCATGTCCAGCGTATAATTAACTACTAATTTTGAGACTGGTTTGGCACAATATAGATTTTCTGCCATTGAATAGAAACTAAAAAATTAGAAAGTCAGAAAATTATTTCCCAGGTTCTGAAAGATATCAACAAAGATATTTTTAAATTGGCTATGTATGATTATTGATTTGCGATTTAATATACCATGTCTATGAGAATTCTTTGTAATACTTCTGCAGTGTAATTTGCTACATAATGAAAATTCATTTTTCGTAATTAATAGTTTCCAGAAGTCATCTTGTCTTTCTTGCTCCCAGCAAGTAGTTCTATTTCTTGGGCACATTGAGGATGAAAATCTAATGTAATTCTTCTAAATAGAATAGAGAACACCTAGAGTCACTGCTCCTATGACAGATCTTTGGATAACAACTCTCGTGCATAAGACATTTTCTCATCTCTTCTGTACTTCAACTTGTAAAGAACTTTGGACATTATAGTCAGAAAGTCGGCTATTCCTACAAAGACAAAAGGGGAAGCCTCTAAATTCCCTGAGTAGTGGGGATAATTAGCTTTCATACTCATCTGCTGACCCCTGATTATCAGAAGACGTTTTTGTCTCTTTGGCATGCCCCATCACCTTCTCTCTGTCTCCAAGAAAACTGTAGATCAGAGCAGGCATTGTAAAGCAGGGACAGTTCCTGAAATTTCCAATTAACTGATAATGGGAAAGCTCAGAAACACAAACCCTGGGGACTGGCTGCCTGGTATTGCTAATACCCCTACTGGAAACAGGGGCACCTGAGCTACAAACAAACTTAAGACTTTGGAAGAAGGTGCATTTACTTAATTCTGCTTTTCACATGGGAGCTCCCAATTTCCCTTGTGGCTATGAGCCTTGGTACTGAACTCCAGGGCCCAAATTCAAGGGGAGGGTGGTTCAGGTGTACCATGACAAGCTAGGATGGAGGAGACAGAGGCTGGTTATCAGGAACCCAGATTCTTGCCCTTTAGAAAGATGTGCTGTTGCAGAGAGGAACCCACTACAACTGGGATCCTGGACTGACACAGGGAGTGGGTAGTCCATCCAGAGTCACCTGATTGATAGCAGGTCCTTCATATCTGCAGCCCCCACCTGTGACACTCTTTTTGATACCACATTCCCCAAATTTGACCCTCAAATCCAAAATAGTAAAACTACTGAGATGTTATTTATGAACACAATATCTCTGGATTTCTCAGATGGCTGCTGGGAAACTCCAAAGATCCTCCTCCTAGCTCTTAACAGGAAGATATATTAGTAATAAAGATAATGTTCCGCATTCTCCAGATATTTAATTTGCTCAAAACTATGCTCAATACAGTGGAAGCTACTCTGTTTTTCAAGGCCATAATCTGAGAAAATAGCAATAAAATCATCTTAAATTAATTAAATGCAATAATTACGTATGATTACCGTGGCTATGTTACAATAATTGTGCACTTCTCAGGTTGGGTTGAGGCATATTTATGTACAAGTACAAAGACTGGTGCAATAAATGTCAACCGACTGATTTAAAAAAGTAAACTTATCAGTTGGTGACAAATAATAATATCTACTTTATGGGTAAAATTAAAGGCCCTGGAGAGGTATCAGGATGCACTAATTGTTCTTAATGTGTTCTGTCTTTTATGGTAATCACTGATTACATTTTCATTAGATGAGTATGCATTACACGTTAACAGAGACTGCCACTATTCCCCATTGTGATGTTGTTCGCTATGACAAAAAATAAACCAAACTTTACAGTTTTATTATCAACAACATCTCCCCGTACCCCCACTGCTTTTTATTTTTTTATTTATTTTTTATTTTTTAGATGGAACCTCGCTCTGTTGCCCAGGCTGGAGTGCAGTGGTGTGATCTCAGCTCACTGCAAACTCTGCCCCTTGGGTTCAAGCTGTCCTCCTACCTCAGCCTCCCGAGTAGCTATATTCAGCTGCCTGCTACCACGCATGGCTAATTTTTGTATTTTCAGTAGTGACAGGGTTTCACCATGTTAGCCAGGCTGGTCTCAAACTCCAGACCTCAAGTGATCTACCTGCCTCAGCCTCCTAAAGTGCTGGGATTATAGACATGAGCTACTGTACCCAGCCTTCCTTTCCCTTTAAGCATACCTAAAAGCCTCTCTACAAAGGGCCAATCAGAATTTGAGTTATCTGGAAGAAATACCAAGAGTTCCAGTAAAAACTGTAGCAGACACTGTTGATACTATCGATACCACAGGAAATTGACTCATGGCTATAGGCCTCCAAGAACAGGCTGACCTTGTCCCCACAAACAATATTCCAACTATACCAAGTAAATGAGTCAGGATTTCCAAGAGACTCACAATGTAGAAACAGATGAATTCATGAAAGTAGACTGCTTCACTCAAGACCAGCATGACAAGAGGTTGTCATTTAGGATTAGAAGGCCTCAATAAAGTGATTTAATTGAGGTTAGTTTAATTTTCTACTTTAATGAACATGAGAGAAACCCATTTTCTTTCTTCTTTATCTTTAACCCTCAATTAAATTTACAATTATTAAATTTGTAAAAACTAAATAAAACACTCTGAATTCTCAGTGTTGAGGAAAAAAAAAATACCTTGTAGAAATTCTTAATATAAAAACAAAGCTAATAAATTGCCAAGAAAAACATACAAATAATTATTTTGTAAAGAATCGTGACATGCAATATTTGGTTTTTGTCTATTAACATACTCTTAAGTAGCAATATTGGTTAAATCTTACACAAAGTTTCTTTAATAAAAACATTTATTTTTTGTGACTATGTAGTTATTTGTATTGGTTCAATAAGAATCTGTCCTCCTTTCTACCTGAATATATTACTAATTAGAAAAATCTTTTTTTTTTTTTTTTGAGATGGAGTCTTGCTCTGTTGCTCAGGCTGGAGTGCAATGGCATGATCTCGGCTCACTGCAACCTCCCACCCTTGGGCTCAAGCAATTCTCCCACCTCAGCCTCCCAGGTAGCTGGGATTACAGGCACCCACCATCATGCTAAGCTAATTTTTGTATTTTTATAGAGACGGGGTATCACCATGTTGGCCAGGCTGGTCTTAAACTCCTGACCTCAGGTGATCTGCCCGCATTGGCCTTTCAAAGTGCTGGGATTACAGGCATGAGCCACCTTGCCCGGAAGAATCAATTTTTTAATAAAAAATTTGTAGCTGTGCTATAAATTCAATTTAATTAGACAAGACAAATCCAGTAATAAGAATAATTTCTATGTTTAGCATGCAGAAGTGATGCCTATACATCCTTCCAGGAAAACAATCTGGTACATGCTCTATGAACTATGCAGTCTCAGGCTTGGAGGTGAGAAAGAATGTCCTTTCTTGGCAGAGCAGGGACACCGAGACATTTGGATATCTTTTATTGAAAAGGATACATTTACATTATAAATACTGCAGAAGAAATCAGGTAGAGGTGAACTAACTGGTTTGGTCTGCTCTAAACTGAGGTGTTAAACATGTAAAAGTCAATTTAAACCACAAGGGCTTTATAAATCTATAGCTAGAGGTAAACTTGTAAGCCTTAGTTTATTGTTTTATCAAAAAAATACTAGGAGGTCATTAAATATTAATAACACTTCTTGTTAGATCTGTGCAAATAAAGTGGCTCAAAGTAAAATGTAAAATCAATAGTACTGATTAGGAACATTGTTCAGCAATGTAGGTAGACAAACATGTCCTGTAGAGAAGGAAACATGACCACAAGATGAAGTGTGAAAACCAAAGTGACATCTGGGCTTGACACCATTGTCAGCTCGTACATCACATCCTACTGCTGAAGAAACAGAAAAAAAGGCCTCTGCACTCTGACATAAAGAAACAATAAAAGGGTCTCTCTGTCTACTTGCAGTCCTCCAAATGAATAAAACCTTGAGCATTTCCTGAGAGTTGCTAACTCCTTAACGAAAATCACTTTATCCTTGACTTTACAATGCTATTTATTGTCTGAAGATATGTCATCAAATTTTGAATACAATAACCATGATAAAATTGCTGTTTTCTGCCATGAAGAGACTAATATAAACCCTATAGTCTTCATAATATTGTCTGTTTTAAAAAGTTCTATTTTTTTAATTTTTGGGGCCAGTTCTTTTGAAGTCTGAATTCCTCACATTTCTTTGCAAGTAAATGCCTCCTTCTGCTTCTTTTTTCGACATGCTTTTGTTTCTGAGCCTTTCTTTCATGCTCTATACACACAAATCAGCAGGAGATGGTACCTGTAGCTATATTTGGAGTTTACTGCCTCCATGTTCACTTTAATGAGAGTATTTCTATTCTAGCTTTCTTAACAAAAGACCAGAAATTCATGCTGAACCAATAAATTGTCCTCTGTATTTTTCATCTGCAAGGAGGATTTAAATATTTCTAGCTCAGTATTTCAGCCCTGAAGATTATTTCACCCCTGCTGATCTAATCTGTTTTTGTGTTGTTAATGCTCTTATATATACTAGCCAGGTCAGTAATTCAGTAACAGGCTTAATTTCTTAATATCTTTGGCCACGTGTTAATTTTACTATTTTTTTTTTCTTTCTTTCTTTTTTTTTTTTTTGAGACAGCGTTTTGCTCTTGTTGCCCAGGCTGGAGTACAAGGGCACGATCCCGGCTCACTGCAACCTCCACCTCCCAGGTTCAAGCGAATCTCCTGCCTCAGCCTCCTTAGTAGCTGGGATTACAGGCATGTGCCATCATGCCCAGCTAATTTTGTATTTTTAGTGGAGACAGGGTTTCTCCATGTTGGTCAGGCTGGTCTCGACCTCCTGACCTCAGGTGATCCACCCGCCTCGGCCTCCCAAAGTGCTGGGATTACAGGCATGAGCCACCATGCCCGGCAATTTTGCTATTTCTTAGCCATTTTTCCTCAATAGTTTTCAACTGCATCCCTGCTTACCCTCCCTTCTACTGGGCAGGCTTCCTCTGTTTACTAATACAATTCCCCAAATTGATTCATCCACTTGTTGAAATACCTAATTTTAGGCCCTGCACTGACAGCTTGCCTAGGCTTATACCTGTTGTGTTTGGTGTTTCAGTCTTCAGATTCCAAAAACACCATCTAGACCTTACATTACCTCCAGCCAGGCCTACTCCCACAGCGTCTGCCTTAAGGAGCAGATTGCTTTTCAAGTTTCATCTTCTTCCCATTTATTTCATTTCATGGCAGTTAGAGAAGCTGTATACTAACATATGACGAATTGTAAGTTAGCAGACAAAAATGTTATTTCAGGATAAGTTCTGGGAAAGCTTTCTGGAGGAAAGTCAGCTCACATTAGTCCTGATGATGGATAGTGTATAGAAACTGAAACTACAGATGATGGAATGATGAAGTAGAAACTCGAGTGGGTACATTTGGACATTCCACATAGAAGCAGTGTGAGCAAAACCACCAAGACAGGAAATGAGATGGAATTGATAAGGCAATGCAAATAATTCAGGTTATTTAGATCATCAGTGTTGGGGGAAGCTGGGTTTATGGGAATCAATGGTTAATCAGAATGTAAGCACCACTGGTTTAGTAATTCATGGAAGAGATTATCATTCAACAGGGGGAGTGGCTTCTCGATTATAAACATGTCTGAAGGTCACTGAACATCAAGGCTATCCTTCAGTTAAGATCTTACTAAAATTATACTGACCTCTGATGACCTTCAGAGAGCTGCAGCTAGATGGATTGATGATAAGAGAAATTCAAGAAGGCAATGGGGCAAATCTTTGTGCAAATCTCTGTTATGTCGCATATCTAAGGCTTCAGCTGGATCCAGTGATTTGTTTGTTCTGACTCTGGTACAAACCTATTGGAACAATAAATCTAGTTATAATAAATGACAGAAGGCATTCAAGCAGATGCAAGAAGCAAAATATACAGGTGTAAAGACAAACTATATTAGGCCTCTCATCCAGCTTCTCTAATATTTTCACACCACAGCCCTGCCTGACTTCTCTCTACCTGGGTAGACCCCTTCTGTTTGCTAAACCAGTTCTCTGATGTTGACTACCTGATTCTCTAGTCCTCAAGTTGACTCATCCTGTTTATTGAGAATGACATTTTTAGACTGCTAATAATATTTATATATAAGAAAGAGACTGAGTTTTTACATAAATATATAATCTTTTCAAATAAAAGATTATAATCAAGGAACTGTTATGTAATTATAGAAAAATTACATAACATTTCCCTATTTGGGAATTGGTTAAATGCAATAGTAGAGAAGCCTGAAAAAATAATGACTGTATTACAAAAGAATATAAAAATAATTGAAGGCTAGGAATTATGTCTACCGACTAATTCAGTCATTTGACTGTTTATTCTCATTTGAACAGTAGTGGATTAAAAAAAAAAAAAGACTTTCAACTTCCATCACAGGGAGAAAAGGACCAAGTACACTTTAGAGAAAGCTGATGGCAATGATTTCTAGTTTTAGTTTTTATTTTCTGTCAATTAACCATCATTTTGGTAAACATCCTTTTTAAATGTCTTTTCTTTTAATTTTTAAATTTTTACTTTAAAGACAGGGTCTCACTATGTTGCACTGGCCTCAAACTCCTGGACTCAACTGATCTTCCTGCCATAGCCTCCCTAGGTGCACACCACCACACCCAGCTATTAATGTCTTTATAAAAGCATTTTTAACCTTACTGGTCTAGCTATTGCATCAAATAAATAGCTAATTCCATTGGGGAAGGATTAGGGACTCACGAGTGAGAATAAGTATTTCATTAGGATAGTCGCTACAAAATCTCAACTGTCAAAATAAAGAAGAGGTTAAAGCCATGATGATGACTTAAAAGATAAAGTTAGGTAGAAATGTGAACTAAGGGAAATGACTCAACACATTCAGTAACACAAAACTGTGGCCTAAATTCACTCTGACAGTTGTTATGCTATCTCCTGCTGCCCGAGTAAAGTAAGTTATGAACAAAACACATGAAGGGGACCAGGCAGACATATGGTCAAATGCTTTCTGTGCAATATGCCTGTCTGCATATTATCTTCTCTGTCTCATTGCACTTTGGACATTTTTATTCTTCCTGCGGATCTATTTTTATGAAGCTATGTGATTCAAATGAAAAGAGCACTGAATTCTCAGCCAGATATTTAAGTTCTAGTTGAAGATTTATCACCTAGTTGTTATGAGATTTGGGGCAAATTGCTTAATCTCTCTCTTTACCACTTCATTTGTAAGTTTTCTTGCCTCCTTGCAGGGCTGTATTGAGGATCAATGAATGTTGAGTTGAAGGTAACATGGTTTAAGTTGGCTTAATAGAGAAGTGGTAAGTCACTTAAATGGGTAGAACAACACACTGTACAGGACACTGGGCTGCACGAGGAAGTGTGGAAAATAAGCATGCTATGAAAATATCATCACAATCTCACATTTCTTTGTTTATTTGCACACTCTGAACACCTGCATGTGGTACGGACTGTGCAAGGTTCTCAGGATACCCAGGTGAAAATCACCACTTCTGCCAGTCTTGACTTTGCAAGCTTGAGAAGCAGACCTGGAGAAGTTTGGCTATTACCACACCAAAGTTATTCCTCACCTTGCCTTTGACATATGGTCTCAGGAAAAAATGAAAAGAGTAAAAAAAAAAAGTGCTTCATTTTTGAAAGGAAAAGTCATAATTAATTTCTAGAAGGAGAAAGAAAAAAAGAGAAAACAGTGTGTGAAAAGGTTGAGAAAATGCTAGAGTGCTACAGAAAGATAATGTGAGATTATGTCTAAGAGTAACTTGGTTATTTTGCTTTTGTTGACAAAGTATACCTCCTTCATCTTCATAGTTGTCATAATTCTTTTCATGATTTTCTTGGTGGGTTTGTTTAGCAGAAACTATATTCTTTCTGTATTCATCTAACTCTCCTTTACTCCAAGTGATGCTTCTCAGGATAATATTTTAAAAGGATATACATTATGTATATTTTTAATGCTTCTATACAGGACTGAAGGCCAATATTACCATGATAATAAGGCATATAACAAAATTTGTTCTGCAGAGAGTGAGAAAGCGTGAAGGAAAACACAGTGCAGGATTCTATGCTGTTGCCCAAGAACCCAGACAGGCAAGTGAAATAATAGAGCAGACATTTCCTAAGGCTGTGGTCGATATGATTAGGAGATAGTGGGCAAAAATGGCCTTTAAAATATGTACACACGGCCGGGCGCGGTGGCTCAAGCCTGTAATCCCAGCACTTTGGGAGGCCGACGCGGGTGGATCACGAGGTCAGGAGATCGAGACCATCCTGGCTAACATGGTGAAACCCCGTCTTTACTAAAAATACAAAAAACTAGCCGGGCGTGGTGGCGGGCGCCTGTAGTCCCAGCTACTCGGAGGCTGAGGCGGGAGAATGGCGTGAACCCGGGAGGCGGAGCTTGCAGTGAGCCGAGATCGCGCCACTGCACTCCAGCCTGGGCGACAGAGCCAGACTCCGTCTCAAAAAAAAAAAATAAATAAATAAATAAATAAATAAATAAATAAAATAAAATAAAATATGTACACACGAGAAGATAGATGTGAAAGCCCATTGCAAAGGCAATACAATTATGCAAATATAACTATTAAAATGTATGATGAATTGACGTGCCATGAAAACAGTTCCAGTGCTGAGCCAGAAATCAGGAAACATGGGTTTTTGGTTTCTCACCATTAAAATGAAGAAGTTGGATTTATACCCAAGGGACCTTGTGGGCTGTATGGCTTCTAAGTAACTGGTCATAACAAAAGTGAGAGGGACACAATCAGGTCAGTTTCAAACCAAGAATAAAACGGGAAATTAAAGAACTGAATTGGCTACTTTCTGCTCAAATGATTGTTAAAAATAAAGCTTAAAAAAAGCTCCAAGGACTATGCAGTGCAGTGAATAGAGGCTACCGATATTAAAAAGAAAACAAGGAAAATAGATTCCTGGTGATAGAAGTGGTGTGGGGGAAGGCAAATAGTGTGGCTGCAAATGAAACAGCATGCAAAAAAAAAAAATAGCTAAATATAGCTCTTTTGGGGGGAAAGAGATTGTGTTTAAGTCCATCAGTGGAAAGGCAGAGAGAAGAAAAGAGTATATGGATAATCAGCAGAGAAAACTGATCAAAGATCTGGGGTTAACAGGCCCAGTGTCATGGGCCATACAGCCTGGAAGAACAGCAGTGTAGGAGCAGAGCAATAACAATAGGACCAGAGACAAGATGAAGTAGCAGAAAGAGAGAAATTGAAGAGAGTGTAGGAGAAAGGAAATTATTATTATCATTATTATTGAAACTGCCTTTGCAAAATTATAACTGAGGAAATTATGACAGTGAAAGAAATCAGACCTAATCAACTCTGTCTTGCTGTCCTTGTTCATTCCTGGGCATAGATTGAACTAACTTTGGGAAGGAATTCAGTTCATGGCTTGACTCTGAAACAAAATTGATAACACCCCATTCCCAAAACGACCCCCTTCTTGCCTAGGGTCCAGTCTGCCTTCGCGGGACTAACAAATTAGCTACAAGATTAGAAATTACAATTTAGGGGTCAGGTAGCCTGTGGCTCCAAGAGTCTGAACCTCCCCAAATTGCTCCAGGGGGTAACATCACTATTGTAAAACCTGAGATCAGTGCTTGAGATATTTGCAGACTCTGCACTGGATGGATCAGCCGACACCACCCAGACCCATAATCTGACCCAACCAGTTCTGCCATCGCACCCAGGAACAGAAGACAGCAAGAAAACCTCCCGTCCCCGCCCGCCCCCGACCTATGATTTCATCTGCATCCTGACCAATCAGCACGCCCCACTTCCCAGGCCCCTACTCGCCAAATTATCTTTAAAAACTCTGATCCCTTAATGCTCCGAGAGACTAATTTGAGTAAAAATAAATCTCGGTCTCCCGCACAGCCCTCTCTGTGTGAATTACTCTTTCTCCATTGCAATTCCCCTGTCTTGATAAGTCCCTTTTATCTAGGCAGCGGGCAAGGTGGACCTACACATTGGGCGATTACATTATTAACCTCAATATTTTCCACATGCCAAGGTGCTTACATTTACCTCTCAAGAAGGTGATACTTTCTCGTGACAGCATAACATTAGAATTTCTTTCTTTTTTTTGTTTCTGTTTTTGTTTTTGTTTTTTTGAGACAGGATCTTACTCTGTCTCAGGCTGTGATCTTGGCTCACAGCAGCCTTGTTCTCTTGGGTTCAAGTGATTCTCCGTCTCAGCCTCCTGGGTAGCTGGGACCACAGTCATGCATCACCATGCCTGGCTAATTTTTTATTTTTATTTTATTGTAGAGACAGAGTCTCCCTATGTTGCCCAGGCTAGTCTCAAATTCCTGGGCTCAGGCAATCCTCCTGTCTCAGCCTCCCAAAGTGCTTGTATTACATGTGTTAGTCACTACACCTGACCAAGACATTTCTAATAGACATGGAGGCACTCTTAGGAGAAATATGAAGAGTTATCTAGGCTAATTTCTGTTATAGCAGTTATTCAAAGGAAATTATAGTTACATCCCAGGGAAAGGATAACAGAAGCAGAAGTAAACAAAACTTCTGAAGCCAAATAATAGTAATCAGTATGATAGAATGAAAGGTGGAAACTCCTATATTTATGTGTATGTGCTAACAGTCTGGACTGTTAACAGAAGAAAAAAAAAAAAAAACAGAAGAGAATGAAAAGAAAAGCAAGAAGCAAGTCAATAACAAATAACAGTGCACTTGGATAAGACTATGATGGCTATACTATATTTTCAGAAATGTGATCTCAGTTGAAATTCAGAACTGCCTTGTGATGAAATATGTCACCTTTTCTGATCGTGTCAACATTCATTTCTCAAAACTTTAAAATTGGCAGTAGCATATGAACAAATTCTTGTTCATATGGGAATACATTTAAAATATAGGACATACCTTTAACATTTTAAAACTTTCCTTGTGGCCGGGCGCGGTGGCTCAAGCCTGTAATCCCAGCACTTTGGGAGGCCGAGACGGGCGGATCACGAGGTCAGGAGATCGAGACCATCCTGGCTAACAGGGTGAAACCCTGTCTCCATTAAGAAATACAAAAAACTAGCCGGGCGAGGTGGCGGGCGCCTGTAGTCCCAGCTACTCGGGAGGCTGAGGCCGGAGAATGGCGTGAACCCGGGAGGCGGAGCTTGCAGTGAGCTGAGATCCGGCCACTGCACTCCAGCCTGGGCGACAGAGCGAGACTCCGTCTCAAAAAAAAAAAAAAAAAAAACAAAAACAAAAACAAAACTTTCCTTGTTACACAACTAGTACTTATTAATAACAGTAAAAAAGTTAGAAAATACTGAAAAGGAAACACAAACCACCTATAAACTCATCAGACTAACTATGGAAACGTATCTACAAAGTAGAGTTTAATGACTCCCCTTGAACTCATTATTCACGTATGACAATTATTGACACTCTATCAATCTTGTCATTGATTGTCCTACCACCCCCAACACAGACAGTTTGCCAAAGTGGTACTAATATCAATCATAATATTTACCATAATATCAATCATAGTATTTTACCAGAAGGTACTTCAGTGTGTATCTCTAACAGGTTTTTTAAAAAATGTAATCATAATGTCATTATCACACCCAAAAATATTAACAATTATTCCTTAATACAGTTTCTCTGATGCTCTCAAAAATGTCTTTTACCAGTTTATTTGTGTGTGTGTGTGTGTGTGTGTGTGTGTGTGTGTGTGGTTCCCTAAATTAAGTATCAACAAGGATAGTTACGAACCAACTTTTTAAGTGTATAATTGCTTCTCCCTCTGCCTACATTTATGATGTTTATTGTTGAGGAAATTTGGTCTCTTCCCTTGAAGAATTTCCCTCTCTTGGATGTGGCTGATTGCTTTTTTTGTGGTGTCATTTGACTTACTGTCTTCCCTCATCCTTTATATTTTCTGCAAATTGCTAGTTAGATCTAGACCCTGGTGAACACATTTATTATATATACATTATTTTTTCAAAAATAAGATGTACTCACTATAGATTTTGTAACTTGCTTTCACACTTCATGTACCATATAAATAAAATACAGGTAAAGTCAGAGAGGATAACCATTGATCCTTTTTAACTTTTGAAATTCTGAAGAATGAAGTAATTTAAGGTACGAAAAACATTTTAAGAGAAAAGGTTAAATGAAAGATTTTTAAATAGTCAGTTTTCAGAATTACAGAATGCAATCGAATGGTCAAAGAAATAGAGAATGACAAAAGACAGAGGATGAAATTTAAATAATAATGGTGGTCACATAAAGAAAAGAAATAAAAGGAAGGAAAGAAGTGCTACATTGAGACTAGAAAATGTAGCTCTGAAGGTCCTGTGGTCAGGGTTTGTTCTGGCTCCCCAAAATCCTACTGTTTCTTGTTATTCTAAAGCCTTTGCCCATCCATTTCTCACAAATGTAAATTTCTAGTTTTGTGAAATAAGTTAAATTCAAGGTAGAACTATACAGGGAAGGTGCATAAACTGCTGCTATGCACTTTCTCTGAGCTGTCCTGGTTTCAGACATTCTTGTGGCTTGGTATTTCCACTTTTTTTCAGAGCTTTACCTATGCCTCAGTAGCTTTTCAAAAAGTTCTTTTATTCTCCCTTCAGGATAAATGGAGTTGTATGCATGGGTATTTGGGCTTTGAAGTTTTTTTCTTATGTATTAATATCAGTAAAAGAGATAGGGAAAATTCAGATTCATAAGTGTTCATTTTTTTAAGGAGGGGGCAAGGTATTGAGTGTTCTAACAGTTTAAAGCCAAAACTCTCAAAACACATATGTCCATTATGCAACCTCATTTATTTGCTAATGTTTATCACTTAGCATGACTGACACAAAGGTATTATTCTGGCTTTTTCTCCAAAGGTGGTTCGCATTGCCACTCATGTTCTTGCCATTGGTCATGTTGCCCTACTTTGATGTATAGAACATTCAGCCACATTATGTGAAACTCATCCTCATTTACATGTCACCACCCAGAAGTCAAGGGCTGGAGAGAGTTGACACAGACACATGGTTGCTAGAGCCTTTGATTTCATTTAAAAAGTTACATAGGATTGACTTGGGAAAGATGTTTGTTGACACTCTACTGCCAAGTAGGGAGCAAAAGGTACACTATCTCTCTCCAGCCTCCATTTTACTGCCTCTTAGCTGAGAGAGAGCAGGAGTTAATTGGAAAGAACATTGGCAGCATTGGAGTTACTGGGGAGATTCTTCCGAAAATTGTTCTTATTCTTTCCTCTTGTTATCCCCATTCTTACACTACAACCAAAAGATTCTTAACTAAGATAGCACACAAAGAAACACTTTTGCATCGAATCCACAGACATAGATGACTATATGTGCCATCTTGACCACCATCCCCTGTGAATCAATCAGTTCAAAGTCTTTGGTTGAAAACATTAGAAACTGAGACTGGTCATAATCCCAGAACTTTGGGAGGCTGAGGCAGATGGATTGCTTGAGCCTAGGAGTTCAAGACCAGCCTGGAAAACATGGTGAGACCCCATCCCCGCCCTGCCTCCCCCCACTCCCCCCACACACACAATTTTCAGGGGTGATAACACATGCCTGTAGTCCTGGCTACTTGGTGGAAGTGGAAAGATTGCTAGAGCCCCAGAGATTGAGGCTGCTGCTCTGTCACTCCAGCTAGGGTGACAGAGCAAGACCCAGTCTCAAAAAAATAAAAAATAAAAATAAACAAATAAAGACATTTAAAGAAAGATACTGCTTAGATTACACAACTGAAGGAAAAACAAGATAGCAAGGTCTCAGAAATTAATAAACTATAGTAACTTGGGGCATCCCAATCAGAAACTTAGAGACAGTTTCTTTCGAGTGCTATTGACAATTTCAAGACCATCTAAACATTCTTTTCAGGTTTCAGATTACTAGGAGAGGGAGAATCTTGGTTATTTGCTATCTATTAGTTTGGAAGGGGCAGGGTACTATGATTTACAGTCTAACTGGAGTGTGCTGCTAGTAAAAAAAGGGAGAAGGGCTGCTGGAAAGACAACAACCGATACTCAATTTATTCATGACTAGTGGGCCTTTAGGGAAAGAAATTAAGGAGAATGGGGCAAGACCATTGTCTGTTGATTCAGCTTATAGATTCTATCCTTAGCAATATAGTTGAAATATGAGAAATGTTCAAAGATGACAATAAAAATATACACATTAAGGCTTGAGTTTTGTCACAGTATATACGGGAGAAATGCTAGCAAAAGTAGCAGAGGGTGGCAATACTTTAAGGAGACTTTTCATTTCAAATAAGAGAAAATACCAATCCTTTGAAAATGATACTTCAAAAAATTAATAAAAATTAATAAATACAAATAAAGAACATCAGAAAAGTGAAATATGATTCATTGAAATGTTTCATTAGAAACCAGATTAGTAATACTATAATAAATTAGAACGTTAGTTTCATCTAATGAAGTGGAAGAAAATTCCTAAATCATTTGTCGTTGAGACAAGGCAGCCTCATTTGTCTTTTCAACCTGAATATCTCTTTCTCCACCCAAAATTTGCATTATTATTTAACATTTTTCAGGTCAATATAAGAAGACATGCATTTTTCTATTGCTGCTCTAATAAATGATCATGAAACTAGTGGCATAAAACAACATAAATTTATCTCACAGTTCCGTAGATCAGAAGTCTAACAGGGATCTTAGTGAATTCAAATCAAGGTGACGGCAGGGCTGCATTTCCTTCTGGAGGCACTAGGGAAGTTTTTTTCAACTTTCAGAGGCCACCCACATTTCTCGGTTCATGGTTTCTTTCTTCTTCAAAGCTAACAATGGCTCATCGAGTCCTTCCAATGTCTCATCTCTGTTCTTCTATCTCTTTGAAGCTGAGAAGGGTTCTGCTTTTAGGGACTGATGTGATTAGATTGGAGCAATCAGGGTGATCTCCTTATTTCAAGGTAAACTGATCAGCAGCCTTAATTCCCTTTTGCCATGTAACAATATATTCACAATTTACATCTTTGGGATGCCATTATTTTATCTACCACAACATGGAACAAGAATGGAGGTAAACCTGGGATTATAATTATCAATATTTTTAGACAATAACATTGGACACCTAGAAAACTTAAGGGAATTTGCAAACACTAATGAAATTAGCAACACAGTGATTGCTTGGTATCTGGGGGTGATTGATTTCAGGAAGTCCCTGTCCTCTGAGTATATCAAAATCCATGAATTCTCATGTCTCTTATATAAAATGACGTAGTATTTGCATATACACATCCTCCCATATACTTTAAATCACCTCCAGATTACTTATACTACCTAAAGCCATATAATGTAAATGCTATGTAGTTATTATACCATATTGTTTTCTTATTTGTGTTATTTTTCGTTGTTGTATTGTTATTTTTATTGATTTTTGGGAATATTTTTGATCTGCATATACAGAGGACCTACTATAATTAAATAAAGTGATTTAAAACTAACTTACTAAAAATATTCAAAATTTATGTAAATTTAAAAATAGGAAATAATTGATATTATGGCCTATTAAGAGTATGATGTTATGTGTATTTTTGTACTTTGCAAACTTTTCTATCATTAATATTATTTTTATTAAAGTAGTAAAATTTATTGCAAAATAAAGTAATATTCAAAAAAGTGAAGAATCATACTAAGTCCTGAGACATATGACTCAGAGTTAATTTAGAAGTTTAATGTCACTTCAAAAAAGTTACAGTGAGGAATATTTTTTATTTAATTAAAAACATTAAACTAAGTTTTAATAAAATATACTTAATAGAAAACATAGGCCAAATGATTTAGGTTATTATTATTAATTTATATTTTTATTTTAAGTTCTGAGGTACATGTGTGGGATGTGCAGGTTTGTTACAATGTAAACATGTGCCATGGTGATTTGCTGCACCTATCAATACATCATCTTGATGTTGAGCCCAGTGTGCATTAGCTTTTTTTCCTAACTCTCTGCCTCCCTTCACCCCACCTGCCAACAGGCTTCAGTGTGTGTTGTTCCCCTCCCAGTGTCCATGTGTTCTCATTGTTTAGTTCCCACTTATAAGTGAGAATATGTGATGTTTGGTTTTCTGTTCTTGTGATAGTTTGCTGTAGATAATGGCTTCCAGCTCCATCCACATCCCGTAAAGGACATGATCTCATTCCTTTTTATGGTTGCATAGTATTCCATGGTGAATATGCACCACATTTTCTTTATCCAGCCTGTCATTATTGGGCACAAGGGTTGATTCCATGCCTTTGCTATTGTGAATAGTGCTGCAATAAACATATGTGTGCATGTACTTTTGTAACAGAATGATTTATATTCCTTTGGGTATACATCCAGTAATGGACTTGCTGGGTCAAATGATATTTCTGGTTCTGGATCTTTGAGGAATCACCACACCATCTTTCACAATGTTTGAAATAATTTACATTCCCACCAACAGTGTAAAAGTGTTCTTATTTCTCTGCAACCTCACCAGCATCTGTTGTTTCCTGATTTTTTAATAATTGCCATTCTGACTGGGGTGAGATGGTATCTCATTGTGGTTTTGATTTGCATTTCTTTAATGATCAGTGATGTTGAGCTATTTTTTATATGTTTGTTGGCTGCATGAATGTCTTCTTTTGAGAAGTGTCAGTTCGCATTCTTTGTCCACTTTTTAATGTGGTTGTTTGTTTTATTCTTGTAAATTTGTTTAAGTTCCTTGTAGATTCTGGATATTAGCCATTTGTCACATAAGTAGATTGCAAAAATTTTCTCCCACTCTGTAGGTTGCCTGTTCACTCTGATGCTGATGATAGCTTCTTTTGCTGTGCAGAAGTTCTTTAGTTTAATTAGATTCCATTTGTCAGTTTTGGCTTTTGTGGCAATTGTTTTTGGTGATTTTGTCATGAAATCTTTATCCGTGTCCTGAACGGTATTGCCTAAATTTTCTTCTAGGCTTTTTATATTTGAGTTTTACATTTAAGTCTTTAATCCATCTTGAGTTAATTTTTGTATAAGTTGTAAGGAAGGGGTCCAGTTTCAATTTTCTGCATATGACTAGCCAGTTCTCCCAGCACCATTTGCTAAATAGATAATCCTTTTCCCTCAGTTTTTGTCAGCTTTGTCAAAGATCAGATGGTTGTATATGTGCACAGATTATTTTGAAAAACGAAGAGTATTATGAGGATTTTACTCTCAGATATAAAACATATTTTGAAGCTGCAATGCGTAAAACTGAGGTAGAAATACATACAAACAAGCAATGGGACAGAATAGAGATGATACAAATAGGCCATCCCTACAACACCCATCTGAAACAAATAATACTGGTAGAGACACAACATAAGTACTGTCTGAAGCCTGAAGGCAAGAAAATGGGCCTACTGGGTATTTGCTAAAGAGATACAGAGCTTGACAGAGAAAAGAAATTCCAGAGTTAATTCAACTTGTTAAAAAACTAAACACTAGATGGAGATTTATTTCTTCTTAGCCAAAGTATTGAGGTTATTTTTTTTTGAAAAGTTGTCTCCATAATTGAGATACATTTTTAAAATAATTATTTTTTTATTGACAAACGAAAAATTATAGATAGATAGATAGATAGATAGATAGATAGATAGATAGATAGAGGGTCTATTCTGTCACCCAGCCCAGTGATGTGATCATGGCTTACTGTAGCCTTGACCTACTAATCTCAAGTGATTCTCCTGCCTGAGCCTCCCAAAGTCCTAAGATTACAGGCATGAGCCAATGGCCATCTGGCCAGTGCTGGAATTACACATGTGAGCCACCATGACTGGCATAAATATTTATTCTGTACAGAATGATGTTTTGAAATATGTATACATTGTGGAATGGCTAAATCAAGCTAAATAACATGTTTATTACTCTGTGTAAGGGATCTTCACAAAGTTCATCAAAAATGCATATTAGAAAAAACTATGCATGAATTTCATTTTTTTTTGCACCAAAACAAATTCATACTAACTTGTTATAACATGTTTCAACAGGAACTAGTTTGAGACACTAAGAAGAATAAAATATCAGATTAAAAACAGTTCCTATTTGACTATATCCAGAATCTACAAGGAACTCAAACAAATCAGCAAGAAAAAAACAAACAATCCCATCAAAAAGTGGGCTAAGGACATGAATAGACAATTCTCAAAAGAAGATATACAAATGACCAACAAACATATGAAAAAATGTTCAACATCACTAATGATCAGGGAAATGCAAATGAAAGCCACAATGAGATACCACCTTACTCCTTCAAGAATGGTCATAATTAAATGATTTTTTTAAAAAAATAGATGTTGGTGTGTATGTGGTGAAAATCGTACACTTTTACACTACTGGTGGGAATGTAAACTAGTATAACCACTATGGAAAACAGTTTGGAGATTCCTTAAATAATTAAAAGTAGATCTACAATTTGATCCAGCAATCCCACTACTGATTATCTACCCAGAGGAAAAGAAATCATTATATGAAAAAGACACTTGCACATGCATGTTTATAGCAGCACAATTTGTAATTGCAAAAATATGGAACCAGCCTAAAAGC
This sequence comes from Papio anubis, assembly GCF_008728515.1. NCBI lineage: Eukaryota > Metazoa > Chordata > Mammalia > Primates > Cercopithecidae > Papio > Papio anubis. Next base: position 44,978,595 of record NC_044980.1, on the reverse strand, counting down.
CCATCAACCCATGAGTGGATAAAGAAAATGTGGTATATATATATACACCATGGAATACTACTCAGCCATAAACAGAATGAAATAATGTTATTCACAGCAACCTGGATGGAACTGGTGACCATTATTCTAAGTGAAGTAATTCAGAAATGGAAAACTAACTATTATATGTTCTCAATTGTAAGTGGGAGGTAAGCTATGAGGATGCAAAGGAATAAGAATGATATAATGGACTTTGGGGACTCAGGGGAAATATGGGAGGGGGGCAAAGGATAAAAGGCTAGACACTGGGTACAGTGTACACTACTCGGGTGATGGGTGCATCAAAATATCAGAAATTACCACTAAAAAACTTATCTATGCAACCAAAAACCACCTGTTCCCCAAAAGCTATTGAAATATTAAAAAAAAAATCAATGTAATTCACTGCAATGAAAAATTATACCAGAAAAAATTAAGCACATCAAAAGTTGTGGAAACAGTATTTGATAAAATTTCACATTTGCTTATGATTCTCTTATTAAATTAGAACTAGAGAATCTCCTCAATCTGGTAAACAAAATTTATCAAAAATTTGAAACAAGCTGCATAATTACCAGTGAAACTTTATCACATTTGAGTCAAAATTAACAGAGGACCAGGGGCAGTTCCAAGATGGCCGAATAGGAACAGCTCCAGGCTACAGATCCCAGCGTGAGCGACACAGAAGACGGGTGATTTCTGCATTTCCAACTGAGGTACCAGGTTCATCTCCGTGGGGCGTGTTGGACAATGGGTGCAGGACAGTGGGAGCAGCCCACTGAGAGAGAGACAAAGCAGGGTGAGGCATCACCTCACCCAGGAAGTGCAAGGGATAAGGGAATTCCCTTTCCTAGCCAAGGGAAACCGTGACACACAACACCTGGAAAATTGGGTCACTCCCACCCTAATACCATGCTTTTCCAAGGGTCTTAGCAAATGGCACACTAGGAGATTATATGCCGTGCCTGGCTTGGAGGGTCCCATGCCCACGGGACCTCCCTCATTGCTAGTACAGCAGTCTGAGATCTAACTGCAAGGCAGCAGCAAGGCTGGGGGAGGGGCACCCACCATTGCTGAGGCTTAAGTAGGTAAACAAAGCGGCCAGAAAGCTCAAACTGGGTGGAGCCCACTGCAGCTCAAGGAGGCCTGCCTGTCTCCACCTCTGGGGACAGGGCATAGCCAAACAAAAGGCCGCAGAACCTCTGCAGATTTAAATATCCCTGGCTGACAGCTTTGAAGAGAGTAGTGGTTCTCCTGGCATGGAGTTTGAGATTTGAGAATGGACAGACTGCCTCCTCAAGTGGGTCCCTGACTCCCGAGTAGCCTAACCAGGAGGCATCCCCCCAGTAGGGGCAGACTGACACCTCACACAGCCGGGTACCCCTCTGAGATGAACCTTCCAGAGGAACAATCAGGCAGCAACATTTGCTGTTCAGCAATATTCACTCTTCTGCAGCCTCCGCTGCTGATACCCAGGCAAACAGGGTCTGCAGTGGACCTCAAGTACACTCCAACAGACCTGCAGCTGAGGGTCCTGACTGTTAGAAGGAAAACTAACAAACAGACAAGACATCTGCACCAAAACCCCATCTGTACATCACCATCATCAAAGACCAAAGGTAGATAAAACCACAAAGATGGGGAAAAAACAGAGCAGAAAAGCTGAAAATTCTAAAAATCAGAGTGCCTCTCCCTCCAAAGGAATGCAACTCCTTGCCAGCAATGGAACAAAGCTGGATGGAGAATGATTTTGACGTGTTGAGAGAAGAAGGCTTCAGACGATCAACCTTCTCTGAGCTAAAGGAGGAAGTTCGAATCAATTGCAAAGAAGCTAAAATCTTTGAAAAAAGATTAGACAAATGCCTAACTAGAATAACCAATGTAGAAAAGTCCTTAAATGACTTGATAGAGCTGAAAACCACAGCACAAGAACTACATGACAAATGCACAAGCTTCAGTAACTAACTGGATCAACTGGAAGAAATGGTATCAGTGATTGAAGATCAAATGAATGAAATGGAGCGAGAAGAGAAGTTTAGAGAAAAAAGAGTAAACAGAAATGAACAAAGCCTCCAAGAAATATAGGACTATGTGAAAAGACCAAATCTACGTCTGATAGGTGTACCTGAAAGTGACGGGGAGAATGGAACCAAGTTGGAAAACACTCTGCAGGATATTATCCAGGAGAACTTCCCCAACCTAGCAAGGCAGGCCAACATTCAAATTCAGGCAATACAGAAAACGCCACATAGTTAGTCCTCGAGAAGAGCAACTCCAAGACACATAATTGTCAGATTCATCAAAGTTGAAATGAAGGAAAAAATGCTAAGGGGAGCCAGAGAGAAAGGTTGGGTTACCCGCAAAGGGAAGCCCATCAGACTAACAGTGGATCTCTTGGCAGAAACTCTCCAAGCCAGAAGAGAGTTGGGGCCAATATTCAACATTCTTAAGGAAATGAATTTTCAATCCAGAATTTCATATCCAGCCAAACTAAGTTTCACAAGTGAAGGAGAAATAAAATCCTTTGCAGACAAGCAAATGCTGAGAGATTTTGTCACCACCAGGCCTGCCTTACAAGAGCTCCTGAAAGAAGCACTAAACACGGAAAGGAACAACTTGTACCAGCCACTGCAAAATCATGCCAAATTGAAAAGACCATCAATGCTAGGAAGAAATTGCATCAACTAATGGGCAAAATAACCAGCTAACATCATAATGACAGGATCAAATTCATACATAACAATATTAACCTTAAATGTAAATGGACGAAATGCTCCAATTAAAAGACACAGACTGGCAAATTGTATAAAGAGTCAAGATCTATCAGTGTGCTGTATTCAGCAGACCCATCTCATGTGCAGAGACATACATAGGCTCAAAATAAAGGGATGGAGGAAGATCTACCAAGCAAAAGGAAACAAGAAAAGGCAGAGGTTGCAATCCTAGTCTCTGATAAAACAGACTTTAAACCAACAGAGATCAAAAGAGACACAGAAGGCCATTACATAATGGCAAACGGATCAATTCATCAAGAAGAGCTAATGATCCTAAATATATATGCACCCAATACAGGAGAACCCAGATTCATAAAACAAGTCCTTAGAGACTTACAAAGAGACTTAGAATCCCACACAATAATAATGGAAGATTTTAACACCCCACTGTCAACATTAGACAGATCAATGAGACAGAAAGTTAACAAGGATATCCAGGAATTGAACTCAGCTCTGCATCAAGTGGACCTAATAGACATCTACAGAACTCTCCACCCCAAATCAACAGAATATACATTCTTCTCAGCACCACATCGCACTTATTCCAAAATTGACCACATAGTTGGAAGTAAAGCACTCCTCAGCAAATGTACAAGAACAGAAATTATAACTAACTCTCTCAGACAACAGTGCAATCAAACTAGAGCTTAGGATTAAGAAACTCACTCAAAAACACTCAACTACATGGAAACTGAACAACCTGCTCCTGAATGACTACTGGGTACACATAACAAAATGAAGGCAGAAATAAAGATGTTCTTTGAAACCAGTGAGCACAAGGATACAACATACAGAAGCTCTGGGACGCATTTAAAGCAGTGTGTAGAGGGAAATTTATAGCACTAAATGCCCACAAGAGAAAGCAGGAAAGATCTAACATTAACACCCTAACATCACAATTAAAAAAACTAGAGAAGCAAGAACAAACACATTCAAAAGCTAGCAGAAGTCAAGAAATAACTAAGATCAGAGGAGAACTGAAGGAGATAGAGACACAAAAAACCCTTCAAAAAATCAATGAATCCAGGAGCTGTTTTTTGAAAAGATCAACAAAATTGATAGACCACTAGGAAGACTAATAAAGAAGAAAATAGAGAAGAATCAAACAGAGGCAGTAAAAAAATGATAAAGGGGATATCACCACCGACCCCACAAAAATACAAACAACCATCAGAGAATACTATAAACACCTCTGCGCAAATAAACTAGAAAACCTAGAAGAAATGGATAAATTACTGTACACATACACTCTCCCAGGACTAAACCAGGAAGAAGTTGAATCCCTGAATAGACCAATAGCAGGCTCTGCAATTGAGCCGATAATTAATAGCCTAGCAACCAAAAAAAGTCCAGGACCAGACGGATTCACAGCTGAGTTCTACCAGAGGTACAAGAAGGAGCTGCTACCATTCCCTCTGAAACTATTCCAATCAATAGAAAAAGAGAGAATCCTCCCTAACTCATTTTACGAGGCCAACATTATCCTGATACCAAAGCCTGACAGAGACACAACAACAAAAAAAGAATTTTAGACCAATATCCCTGATGAACATCGATGCAAAAATCCTCAATAAAATACTGGCAAACTGAATCCAGCACCACATCAAAAACCTTATCCAATATGAACAAGTGGGCATCATTCCTGGGATGCAAGACTGGTTCAACAAACACAAATCAATAAACGTAATCCAGCATTTAAACAGAACCGAAGATAAAAACCACATGATTATCTCAATAGACGCAGAAAAGGCCTTTGACAAAACTCAACAGCCCTTCATGTTAAAAACTCTCAATAAATTCGTTATTGATGGAACGTATCTCAAAATCATAAGAGCTATTTATGACAAACCCACAGCCAATATCATACTGAATGGGCAAAAACTGGAAGTATTCCCTTTGAAAACTGGCACAAGACAGTGCCAGTCACCACTCCTATTCAAATAGTGTTGGAAGTTCTGGACAGGGCAATCAGGCAAGAGAAAGAAATAAAGGGTATTCAATTAGGAAAAGAAGGAGTCAAATTGTCCCTGTTTACAGACGACGTGATTGTATATTTAGAAAACCCCATCATCTCAGCCCAAAATCTCCTTAAGCTGATAAGCAACTTCAGCAAAGTCTCAGGATACAAAATCAATGTGCAAAAATCACAGGCATTCTTATACACCAATAACAGACAAACAGAGAGCCAACTCATGAGTCATCTCCCATTCACAATAGCTTCAAATAGAATAAAATACCTAGGAATCCAACTTACAAGGGATGTGAAGGACCTCTTCAAGGAGAACTACAAACCACTGCTCAATGAAATAAAAGAGGACACAAACAAATAGAAGAACATTCCATGCTCATGGATAGGAAGAATCAATATCATGAAAATGGCCACACTGCCCTAGGTAATTTATAGATTCAATACCATCTCCATCAAGCTACCAATGTCTTTCTTCACAGAATTGGAGAAAACTACTTTAAAGTTCATATGAAACCAAAAAAGAGCCCTTATAGCCAAGACAATCCTAAGCCAAAAGAACAAAGCTGGAGGCATCATGCTACCTGACTTCAAACTATACTACAAGACTACAGTAACCAAAACAGCACTGTACTGGTACCAAAACAGAGATATAGACCAATGGAACAGAACAGAGTCCTCAGAAATAATACCACACATCTACAGCCATCTGATCTTTGACAAACCTGACAAAAAAAAAAGAAATGGGGAAAGGATTCCCGGTTTAATAAATGGTGCTCGGAAAACTGGCTGGCCAAATGTAGAAAGCTGAAACTGGATCGTTTCCTTACTCCTTATTTGAAAATTAATTCAAGATGGATTAGAGACTTAAATGTTTTAGACACCTAAAACCATAAAAACCCTATAAGAAAACCTCAGTAATACCATTCAGGACATAGACTTCATGTCTAAAACACCAAAAGCAATGGCAACAAAAGCCAAAATTGACAAATGGGATCTAATTAAACCAAAGAGCTTCTGCACGGCAGAAGAAACTACCATCAGAGTGAACAGGCAACCTACAGAATGGGAGAAAATTTTTGCAATCTACTCATCTGACAAAGAGCTAATATCCAAAACCTACAAAGAACTCAATCAAATTTACAAGAAAAAAAAGACATCAAAAAATGGGTGAAGGATATGAACAGACACTTCTCAAAAGAAGACATTTATGCAACCAACAGACACATGAAAAAATGCTCATCATCACTGGCCATCAGAGAAATGCAAATCAAAACCACAATGAGATACCATCTCACACCAGTTAGAATGGCGATCATTAAAAAGTCAGGAAACAACAGGTGCTGGAGAGGATGTGGAGAAATGGGAACACTTTTACACTGTTGGTGGGACTGTAAACTACTTCAACCATTGTGGAAGACAGTGTGGCGATTCCTCAAGGATCTAGAACTAGATGTACCATATGACCCAGCCATCCCATTACTGGGTATATACCCAAAACATTATAAATCATGCTGCTATAAAGACACATGCACACGTATGTTTACTGCAGCACTATTCATCATAGCAAAGACTTGGAACCAACCCAAATGGCCATCAATGACAGACTGGATTAAGAAAATGTGGCACATATACACCATGGATTACTATGCAGCCATAAAAAGGGATGAGTTCATGTCCTTTGTGGGGACATGGATGCAGCTGGAAACCATCATTTTCAGCAAACTATCACAAAAACAGAAAACCAAACACTGCACGTTCTCACTCATAGGTGGGAATTGAACAATGAGAACACTTGGACACCGGAAGGGGAACATCACACACCGGGGCCTGTCTTGGGGAGGGGGGAAGAGGGAGGGAACAAAAACAAGCAGTGTAAGATGATGTTGGAGAAGTGAGCAGGCACCAAATCATGTAGGACCTTGTAAACCAGAGTGGAAATACTGGATTTTATTCTAAACATATTAGGGAACCGTTAGAAGGTGCTAAGCCAGGGAAGTGACAAGATTTGATTTACTTTAAAAAAATCACTTGTACTTGTATCCAGAATATAAAAGAACACTTATAACTCAAGGATGAAAAAGACAACCCAATTTAAAAATAAGCAAAGGATTTGGATAGATATTTCTCCAGATAACATACACAAACAGCCAATAAGCACTTAAGATGCTCAATATCTTCATCATTAGGGAAATGCAAATCAAAACCACAGTAAAATACCACTTCACACCCATGGATACAGCTATAAGCAAAAGACGGATAATAACAAATATTGCTGAGGATGTGGAAAAGCTGGAACCCTTAAGCATCACTGGTGAGATTGGAAAATGCTGCAACCACTCTAGAAAACAGTTTAGATGTTACTCAAAATGTTAAAGAGTTACCATGTGACCCAGTAATTCCACTCATAGATATATACCCAAGAGAATAGAAAACATATGTCCACACAAATACACATAGTGAACATTCATGGCAGCATTATTTATAGTAGCCAAAAAGAACCCAAATATTCATCATCTGATAAATGTATAAATAAAATGTGGTAGAGCTATAGGACAAAATACTATTTGGCAAAAAAAAGGGAATAAAGTACTAATACATGCTACAATATAGATGTATCTTAATAACATGATGCTAAATGAAAAAGTCAGTCACAAAAGAAAATCGCTGATGATTACATTTATATGAAATGTCCAGAATTAACAAAAACATATAGACAGAAGTAGATTTGTGGTTGCTAGTGGCTGGGGGAGGAAAAATGGGAAATGACTGCTATTGGGGTTTCTTTTGAGGATAATGAAAATGTTTTAAAATTAGATAGGGATGACGTTTGCACAACTCTGTGAATATCTTAGAAAACACTAAAATGTAGGGTGAATTTGTGGTATGTAACTTATGTCAATAAAGCTATTATCTAAAAAAAAAAAAAATTAACAGAGGACCTAGGTAAGGCAAAGACAAAATATAACAACTTTGAAAAAGGAAATTACTCCTCCTACTACAAGCTAAAAATTAAATGTAAGAGAAAGAAGGTGTCTAAGATACTTAAAAAGAAAAAAAGAAGGGAAGAAAGGAAATGAGCCCCTAATAGAACAATATGAATTCTGGTAAAATTGAAGCAAGAACAAACATCCAGTTTGCGTTGAAGCTTGAGTGGAAGAATGGTGAAATCACTGATGTTTTATGAAAAACTTATGAAGACAATATCCTTTTTCCCCAAATCAGCAATTTACAAATAGATAACTTGTTTTAAGAAGGAATGAGATGATATTGAAGATAAAGTCCACAGTGGCAGACCATCCACATCAATTTGCGAGGAAAAAATTCATTTTGTTTGGTCTCAATTTGTTCAGCTTACACAATTCTGACTGAAAAATTAGTTTCCACTTGAAAGATGCTACAACCATTGCACCCAGATCAACTGAGGACAAGAGCAGAGCTTTCAATGGAAATTTTAAACAAGTGGGACCAAGATTCTGAAGCATTTCTTCAAAAATTGCAACAAGAGATGAAACATGGCTTTATTAATATGATCCTGAAGACAAGCACAACCAAAGCAATGACTACCGAGAGGCAGAAGTGGTCCGGTCAAGACAAAAGTGGACCAGTCAAGAGCAAAAGTCACGGTAGCAGCTTTTTGGGATGCTCAAAGCATTTTGCTTGTTGACTTTCTGGAGGTCCAAAGAATAATAATGTAACCAAGTTCAATTGTATCACTTGCTGCACTGCAGCCAGTAAGTCAAGAGACAAGATTTTGGGACAAGGAAAGCCACTCTATTAGAAGAGCCAGAAAACCAAGAAGATGGCAGACTAGCATCCTAAAGAACCATCTTAAGTTAGTACACCTTTCAGGCCTTTTTATGTTAAGGGAAGGGGGAAAAAGAAGGGGTTGAGGTGAAGGAAGATACAGATGATGACTACAGAAATTCAGGCACCAGTGAGGGTGCAAGGACGTTGGGAAATTTCTTTGTGCTTGGTCACATCACAATGTTCCAATAAGTCTTTAACAAACACTTTTACTTGTGTATATACTCTCCTTATCTCTTCAAGAGTTAGTTTGGGGAAAGGCACTGTTAACATTTTCTCTAAAGTTGAACTATAAACTAAATTATTCCCATAATTAGCTGGTCTACATGCAAAGCTAAACAGAGGCTTTTAACTTAAAGGATATTATCACAGGGGATGGTGAGAGGCAAAATGGAATCAGTCATGCTAAGTCTCCTTCCACTGTTACAGTAACATTTGTTTATGATGACAGTGTTTTGAGAAAGTTAGCCAAAGCTTTAGCAGAAAAGTATCCAGGAAAGCTTCGTTATAGAGCCTTTTTCCACCACAACAACGCTCCTGCTCATTCCTCTCACCAAACAAGTGCAATTTTTTGAGAGTTTCAATATAAAATCATTAGGCATCCACTTTACAGTCCTGATTTGGCTTCTTCTGACTTTTTGGGTTTTTAAAATCTTATAAAAGGTTTAAAAGGCCCTCATTTTTCTTCAGTTAATAATGGAAAAAGATTTCATTAACATGCTTAAATTCCCAGGACTCTCAGTTCTTTAGGGATAAACTAAATGGCTGGTATCAACTCTTAAAGAAGTGCCTTGAACTTGATGGAGCTTATGTTGAGAAATAAAGTATATATATTTTTTTAATTCATTTTTTCACCAATTTAAGAAATTCTCTTCATATGTCTATTTGTGTGTGTGTGTAGAGGGGGAGGGTGAGAATACTTAATGCAATTTTAAAGGAAGAAATTTTTATTTTTGGAAGTTGTCAACTCTGGGTGAAATCATGAAGCCTGAAATACTTTGTGTTTCTTGAAAAAATTTGATTTTTTAAATGACATTTTTTTTCTTATAATGTATGGGCACTGGAAAAAACTTCTGACATTTGGGAAATCTTATTTTAAAACTCCAAATATCTGACAAGATTATTCAAACTCTCCAGTTTCTTTTTCTTCTATATTTTCTATCTGATATCTGTCAAAGCTTAACTAGCCAAAGACTACCCAGCTCAAACCTATAGTTTGACAAAATCAGATTTACTGATTTGCAGGAAAGGGAGCATATTCCAGAGAACCTAAATTGTGCACTCTACAAGGTTTGGGTTCCTGCTGAAGGGTTCTGAGCAAGCTCTAAGGGAATGGAGACCATCTCTGGGTTTGGATACTGTTTCTGTGGCAAGATTAGAAGTAAGAATTAGTTAGGAACTGAGTACTGTCTTGAGATGAGGGCAGTTTAGCAACTGGATATCCCCAATAATAGATAGATGTGGTAAAACAGGTCTAGGGGTGTCATGGGTAATAAAGCAGTGGTCAGTCAAGGAGAGAATCATCATGGCATTTTGTAGCTGCTACAAGACCTTGGAAAAACATTTGCTGTTAACTTTGCAGCTGCCTTTATCCATCTGTCCTCCCTGCCTGATTAACTGCAGGGCTGCCTTTTTCTTTTCAGTGCTTCAGTCTCAGAGAGGATTTTACTGGTTCACTTTAATAGAACCAACTTGACTTTATGATTCTCCTATTTGTTAGAGCTTCAGAAGACAGCCATGTCACTTGGTAACCAATCTTATTTTGACAATCCAACAGAAAAAATAGTGTGACTTTTTGTACTTGTTATTCAAAATTAAACTATGAAGACATAGATTAATGACTAGGAAAATTCAGTATAAGACTGTTTAGAGTTTGCTTTCTAGTTTCAATATAAAGGAGAGAGAGAAATTAAAACCCTGGAGACAAGTTCTAACAGTGGATCGACGGTATGGCCAGGGTACTAGCCTTAGTCGGAGCTGGGCCACTGGTGGGAGTGTGAGAGGAGGAGCCTTTCAAAAGGATGAAGAACTGAGTACATCATATTGTGTCTTTTTTTTTTTTTTTTTTTTTTTTTTTTTTTGAGACAGAGTCTCGCTCTGTCGCCCAGGCTGGAGAGCAGTGGGGCGATGTAGGCTCACTGCAAGCTCCGCCTCCCGGGTTCACGCCATTCTCCTGCCTCAGCCTCCCCAGTAGCTGGGACTACAGGCGCCCACCATCATGCCTGGCTAATTTTTTGTATTTTTAGTAGAGACGGGCTTTCACTGTGTTAGCCAGGATGGTCTCGGTCTTCTGACCTTGTGTTCCGTCCGCGTCGGCCTTCCAAACTGCTGAGATTACAGGCGTGAGCCACTGCGCCCGGAGCGTATAGTGTCATTTCTTGATTACCCTTTCTACGCAGCTCTTCATCTAATCAGACTGAAGCCTCAGTCATCAATTTCACAATGCTTCCTCCAATGTCTTTCATTCTATCCCCTGATTGTTGTTGTTGTTGTTGTTATTTGTTTAAGAGATGGGGTCTCCCTCTGTCGCCCAGGCTGGAGATCAAAGCTCACCATGACCCAAACTTCTGAGCTCAAGCAATCCTCCTGCCTCAGCCTTCGGAGCATCTAGGACTACAGGTGTGCAGCACTATGCCAGGCTAACTTTTAATTTTATTTTGTAGAGGCAGGATTTTGCTATGTTGCCCAGTCTGGTCTTGGACTCTTGGCCTCAAGCTACGCTCCCACCTTGGTCTCTCAAAGTGCTGGGATTACAAGCGTGATTCGCCTGGCCATGGAGAGGGGGCACTTCTAGTAACAGGCTCAGAGGAAGCCGTTGACTCTCCAGCATTGTATTGATTTTCTTCCTCCTGTTCTTTCACCCCAGCCATCTCCTCCTAATCTTGCGTCCCTCCCCACTCCCTGCTCCAAGCTACACTCTCATCTCCCACTCCCCTATAAAGACTGATTGCAAAATAAAAACACAAAGAAATGTCAAGAAATATAAACATTCAATATGTACATGAAGTATATGAATGTTTATGTATATTACATATTCTTACCAGAATATGCAACATCTTGCATATTCTGCTGTGTAAAAAACAAATGGTAAGATTGTGGATGAACATCTCTGAGGGGCTGCTGAAACTGGAACTAGGACAATGCAGAATTGGCACATGAAAGTGTTTACATAACTATTAGATAAAGTCAACATAAAATTCCTAGATAAGCAACAAAGCATCTGCCCAAGAAAAGAGCATAGAGAATAATCAAAACAATCTCTAAGTAAACATAAACTAAAATTAAAGAGTAGAAAATTGAGATGTGGATGAGTGATTCATTATATAGACAAAGAATCTTATTAAACATTGAGGGAAAGAACTAGAATTACCTTCTGGGAAAGGCAGGTGCTCTGGGATACCAGCATTTTGAAAGCATAGCCAAGTCCACAGTTTAATAGACAAATGACTTTGCAAAGTGAACTACATTATAGAAAAGAAAATAGAAAAGGCGGTAAAGAGAACACAGTGACAATTTGAGTGTGTTGTCTTTATCATGTTATATATTCTTTGTGGACGTCCTGTTGGTTTGTGGGATAGAAAAAAAATAACAGTTTAATCAGTGATGAAACATGTACAGTCATCTTATGTATGCTTTTATTAGACATTATTAACATTTGTGATTTCTCTTAGTAGCATACAGGGAGATTTGTATTTATTATTGTGAAATATTCTATTGTAGGAGGGAAAGAAAAAGAGTAGGATAAAGAAAAATGTTCTAGGATTGTCTGTAACTGAAATAGTTAAAAAACCTAACTAAACCCCTGGTGCAATGGTAACATAAGGAATTTGCCTTTTATGTTTGGATAAACTCAATTTTAAAATAGTATTTAAAAATAACATTGTTAGCTAATTTGTGATTTATGTGCCTATAGATAGTATATTGAGTCTAAGAAAACATAAAGTTGAAATATTCTGGTTTAATTCACCTACTCACAGTCTTTTTCTTTAACATTAAATGAATATAATTAGAATCAGTGACTTACAGAAAAGTGTGTTAAGACTTATAAAGAGGTTGGATGTCGTGGTGCACGCCTATAATCCCAGCACTCTGGGAGGCCGAGGTGGGTGGATCACTTGAGGTCAGGAGTTCGAGACCAGCCCGGCCAACATGGCGAAACTTTGTCTCCACTAAAAATACAAAAATTCGCTGAACATGGTGGCAGGCACCTGTAATTCCAGCTACTCAAGAGACTGAGGCAGGAGAATCACTTGAACCTGGGAGGTGGAGGTTGCAGTGAGTAGAGTTCATGCCACTGTACTCCAGCCTGGGTGACAGAGTGAGACTCTGTCACACACATACACACACACACAACTTATAAAGGAAAATATTTTTTTAAATACTTGAAATAATTATACTATGAAGAAATATGATGATTTACTTGTCATAAAGAGCAAATGTTTACACTAAGAAGAGAAAACATTTAGCTAAACTTTTGTGACATGAACAGACAAACCTGAATTTTTAAAAGATATTCACAAATTAAATATAAGCTAGTTGATTTAGAAAAGGTGACTATCAGGAATTAGATATGAGCCTTGGCATGTGAGATTATTGATAAAATTACATTCAATTCATGAAAATGGAAATTTCATATCATTCAAATTAGTAGATAATTTATAAGTCTTCACTGAATGCTAACTGCATACACAATAATATGCAAGTTTACCTTTAAGGAGGAAAAAATTTATTGGTTATTTATAATGACACATCCAAAGATAATCATAAAAATAAAATAAAATAGCATTGACTAATTTTATAAACATTGAAGGAAAACAAAATAGAAGAGGAACCATGGCAAGAACTAAATGGAACACAATTCTTCCTGATGGCTTAAAACACTTTCCTTTGTGTACTTTCATTTTCTTATTTGCAATGGATTCCTTAGGTATTCATAAAACGTTTTTAAAACCTTCCTGGTTTGCTATGAGGTTAACTCTTTTATCATGGAATTTTAATATTAATGATAGTTTTAGAAAATACTTCTCTGAAAAATTATTTTGAGAAGAAAGACTTTCTATGTATAAATATCTAAACCCAGCAATTATAGTGGCATCTCAGGGGAAGTTTGAGATATTTTTCTTCAGAGCAGCTAAAGAGCCTTTCAGCAGCATGTCCCTGGAGGCTACATTGAGGAGCTGAAATTTCCCTGGAGAATATAGTAAGAATAAAGACAAAATTTTTATTTTGGCTTCGGAAGTGACAATACTTCCTTTTGGAGTTTAGAGAATTCAACTTGAATTTAAAGTGAGCCATTTCTTCCCTAAACAAAGCTTGGATTACTAAAGGGAGGACAAGTAGAAAGAATACTGAAACATCATAAATATAGCAAAATAAAACAACAACATTTTTCTCTCCCACCACCAAATTTTCATTATCATCACAAATATTTAGTATGTTTTTTCTTTTTAAGAAAATCTTTTTTCTTTGTTTTTTTAAGGTTTATATCATTAAATATACTGAGATTTTTTTTTTTTTCCATTTTTACTTTCCATGCTCCATTCTATCACAAAAGTTGGCAACAAATAGAGCTGGGCTGAATCCATCATTTATACATAATTGCAGTGATGAAAATAAATTTTGTTTGAATAGTTCTTTAAAGTTTTTGAAATGCTTAGCTCCATCTTGTCTCATTTCACAAAATCCTTTGGGGTATGTATGGCACTTGATCCAATATCCTTTTGACCTATGAGGAGATCAAGGCACAGATTGGTTGGTGATGAGTTAAAAATCAAGATGATTTTTACTCATTAGGATGAGTAAGCCTAGTCTCAAGTTCTGAACCACAGTTCTGAGTCACAGGCTATGATGCTCCTTCTGTGTCTGTGGCCTCCAGTGGCAGGTGTTTAGCTAGAAATTCTGGGCCTTTTATTAAATGAATCTGAAAAGAACATATTTACATCTACTAAATGTGAAATAAAGTTATGTTGAGACCTGAAAAATCCAGGTACCAGGTGGGAGACTGAGTGAGATGTAGCTACAATTAAGGCATACCTGACTCTGCCCTTCTCCGACTGCCTTTTGAGTAGACTAGAGAAATACAACTAATTGATCTTAACTAAATAATTGATTTTGAGCAAGAGTTACTTTTGACGGGCTTAGGACTCTCAGCTGAAATGAGGACTATAAATACAGCACCTATTATAGTAGCTGGGTACATATCCTCAGATGAATTATTTCCTCCAATTCTATGACATCCAGATTTGCCTCTTAGGAGCTTTCTAGTTTCCAGGCCTCCAAACCTTGCTAGAGCTCCCTGTGGATAGACCAATGCCCTAATTTTCTTTTTTTCAGTCAGTCTGTTTTGTTTTCCCAGGGAAAAGAGAAGGAAAATTTTCTTTTTTTTCCTTTTTTTTTTTTTTAAATTATACTTTATGTTCTAGGGTACATGTGCACAACGTGCAGGTTTGTTACATATGTATACATGTGCCATGTTGGTGTGCTGCACCTGTTAACTCATCATTTACATTAGGTATATCTCCTAATGCTATCCCTCCCCCCTCCCCCCTCTCCCCACCCCACAACAGGCCCTGGTGTGTGATGTTCCCCTTCCTGTGCCCAAATGTTCTCATTGTTCAATTCCCACCTATGAGTGAGAACATGTGGTGTTTGGTTTTCTGTTTTTGTGATAGTTTGCTGAAAATGATGGTTTCCAGCTGCATCCATGTCCCCACAAAGGACATGAACTCATCCTTTTTTATGGCTGCATAGTAATCCATGGTGTATATGTGCCACATTTTCTTAATCCAGTCTGTCATTGCTAGCCATTTGGGTTGGTTCCTAGTTTTTGCTATGGTGAATAGTGCTGTAGTAAACATACGTGTGCATGTGTCTTTATAGCAGCATGATTTATAATCCTTTGGGTAAATACCCAGTAATGGGATGGCTGGGTCAAATGGTATTTCTAGTTCTAGATCCTTGGGGAATTGCCACACTGTCTTCCACAATGGTTGAAGTAGTTTACAGTCCCACCAACAGTGTAAAAGTGTTCTTATTTCTCCACATCCTCTCCAGTACCTGTTACTAATCCCTTGTCAAATGGGTAGTTTGCAAATATTTTCTCCCATTCTCTGGGTTGTCTTTTCACTTTTTTGATTGTATACTTTGTTGTGCAGAAGCTTTTTAACTTTATGTAATCCTATTTGCTCATTTTTGCTTTGGTTGCCTGTGCTTGTGGAATATTACTCAAGAAAATTTTGCCCAGACCAATGTCCTAGAGTTTCCCAAAGTTTCTTGTATTAGTTTCATAGTTTTAGGTCTTAGATTTAAGTCTTTAATCCATTTTGATTTGATTTTTGTATATGGCAAGAGATAGAGGTCTAGTTTCATTCTTCTGCATGTGAGTATCCAGTTTTCCCAACACCATTTCCTGAAGAGACTGTCTTTTCCCCAGTGTGTGTTCTCGGCACCTTTGTCAAAAGTAAGTTCACTGTGTGTGGATTTGTTTCTGGGTTTTCTATCCTGTTCCATTGGCCAATGTGTCGGGTTTTTTTGCCAGTACCATGCTGTTTTCATTAACATAGCTCTGTAGTATAATTTGAAGTCAGGTAATGTGATTCCTCCAGTTTTGTTCTTTTTGCTTAGGAAAGCTTTGATTATTCTGGGTCATCTGTGATTCCATATACATTTTAGGATTTTTTTTTCTATTTCTGTAAAGAATGTCATTGGTATTGTGACAGGAGTTGCACTGAATCTGTAGATTGCTTTGGGTAGTATTGACATTTTAAAAATATTGATTCTTCCAATCCATAAACATGGAATATCTTTCCATTTTTGTGTGTCCTTCTCAATTTTTTTTCATTAGTGTTTTGTAATTTCATTGTAGAAATCTTTTATTTCTTTGGTTAATTCTTAGATATTTAATTTTGTTTGTTGCTACTGTAAGTGGGATTACTTTTTAAATTTTTTTTCAAATTGCTCACTGTTGGCATACAAAAATGTTAGTAATTTTTATATGCTGACTTTGTATCTTGCAACTTTACTGAATTATTTATCAGTTTTAGTAGTTTTTTTGGTGGAGTCTGTGGGTTTTTCCAAATATAAGATCATATCATCTACAAACAAGGATAATTTGACTTCTTTCTTTCCAATTTGGATGCCTTTTATTTCTTTCTCTTGTCTGATTGCTCTAGCTAGGACTTTCAGTACTATGTTGAATAACAGTGGTGAAAGTGAACATCCTTATCATGTTCCAGATCTAAGAGGAAAGGTTTTAAGTCTTTCCCCATTCAGTATCATATAATCTGTGGGTCTGTCAAATATGACTTTTATTATGTTGTGTGTGTTCCTTTTATATCCAGTGTTTTAAGTTTTTTTTTTTTTTTAAATCGTGAAGGGATATTGAACTTTATCAAATGCTTTTTCAGCATGAATTAAAATAATCATATGGTTTTTGTCATTCATTCTGTTGATAAAATATATCACATTAATTGGCTTACATGAACCCTTTTTGCACTTCTGTGATAAATATTATTTGGTCATGATTAATGACCTTTATAATGTATTGTTGAATTCATTTTGCCAGTATTTTGTTGAGGATTTTTGCATGAATATTCATCAGAGATATTGTCCTGCAGTATTCTTTGTGTGTATGTGTGTGTCTTTGTCTGGTTTTAGTATCAGGGTAATAATGGCTTCGTAGAATGAGTTTGGAAGTATCCCCTCCTCCTCTGTTTTTCACAACAGTTTTAGTAGGATTGGTCTTCTTCTTTTAATGTTTGGTAGAATTCAGCAGTGAACTATCAAGTCCCAGGCTTTTGTTTACTGGGGGACTTTTTATTATGGCTTCATCTTGTTACTTGTTATTGGCCTATTCAGGCTTCAAATTTCTTCATGATTCCATCTTCATAGGTCATATGTGTCTAGGAATTTATCCATTTCTTCCAGAGTTTCCAATTTATTGACATCTAATTATTCATAGTAACTAGTACTGATCCTTTGAATTTTTGCAGCATCAGTTGTAATGTCTCCCTTTTCATTTATTTGCATATTCTCTTTTTTTTCTTAGTCTGGCTAAAGGTTTGTCAACTTCGCTTATCTTTTCAAAATACAACCTTTTTGTTTTGTTGATCTTTTGTATTGTTTTCTTCTTTTCAGTTTCATTTATTTCTGCTCTGACCCTTACTATTTCTGATTTTTTTCCTCCTAATTTTGGGTTTGCTTTTTTCTTGCTTTTCTAATTCTTTAAGATGTATCATCAGGTTGTTTATATGAAGTTTTTCTTCTTTTTTGATGTAGGCACTTACAGCTATAAATTTCCCTCTTAGTACTGCTTTCAGTGTATCCCATAGGTTTTGGTATGCTGTGTTTCTATTATTATTTGTTTCAGAATTTTTTTCAGTTTCTTTCTTAATTTCTTCATTGACCCACTGGTCATTGAGGAATATGTTGTTAAATTTCCATGTGTTTGTGTAGTTAAAATTCCTCTTATTGATTTGTAGTTTTATTCTATTGTTGTTAGAGAAGATACTTCATATAATTTTATTATTTTGAATATTTTAAGATTTGTCTTGTGACCTAATATATGGTCTATCTTTGAGAAATATTCATGTGCTGAGGAAAAGAATGTATATTCTGCAGCTGTTGGATAATATGTTCTGTAAATATCTATTAGATCCATTTGTTCTATAATGCAGATTAAGTCTAATTTTTTTTTGTTGATTTTCTGTGTGGGAGATCAGTCTAATGTTGAAAGTAGTATATTGAAGCCTCCAGTTATTACTGTATTGGGGCTTATATAGCCCTTGAGCTCTAATAATATCTCCTTTATATATCAGGGTGCTCCAGTGTTGAGTGCCTATATATTTACAATTGCTCTATCATCTTGCTGAATTGAACCATTTATCATTATATAATGAATTTCTTTGTCTCTTCTTATAGTTTTTGTCTTGAAAATCTATTTGTCTGATATAAATATGACTACTTCTGTTCTTTTTTGGTTTCCATTGGCATGGAAAATTCTTTTATATCCCTTTATGTTTACTTTATGTGTATCTTTATAAGTGAAGTGTGTTTCTTGTAGGCAACAGATTATTGGGTCTTGTTTTTTCATCCATTCAGCCAATGTATGTCTTTTGTTGGAGAGCTTAGTCCACTTACATTGAATGTTATTACTGCTAAGTAGGGACTTACTCCTGCTATTTTAAAATTTATTTTTTTGTTGTTTGCAGCCTTCTCATTCTTCTTTTCTTCCTTCTTGTTTTCCACTTAGTGAAGGTGATTTTCTCTAGTGGTATGCTATAATTTCTTGCTTTTTATTTTTTGTGTATCCATTGTATGTTTTTTAATTTGGGGTTACCATGAGGCTTTCAAATACCATCTCATAACCCATTATTTTCAACTGATGACAACAGAACACTGATTGCATGTACAAACAAACAAACACACAAGAAGAAAATTAATAAAAACTCTACACTTTAACTTTGGCTCCTTGATTTCTGTTATTTCTCTTTATGTCTTATTGTACTGTCTATATATAGAAAAGTTTTTGTGGTTATTATTTTCGATTGATTTATCATTTAGTCTTTCTACTTAAGACAGGAGTAGTTTTCACACCACCGTTACAGTGTTATACTATTCTGCATTTTTCTGTGTGCTTACTATTATCAGTGAGTTTTGCACCTTCATATTATTCCTTCTTGTTCATTAACATTATCTTCTTTCATATTATAGAATTCCCTTTAGTATTTCTTGTGAGACAGGTCTGAAGCATCTCAGTTTTTGGTTGTCTAGGAAAGTCTCTATTTCTCCTTCATGTTTGAGGATGTTTTCACCAGATACATTATTTTAGGGTAAAAGATTTTCCCTTTGGCATTTTAAATATGCCATGCCACTGTCCCCTGGCCTGTAAGGTTTCCACTGAAAACTGTGCTGCCAGATGTAGTGGAGCTCCATTGTATGTTATTTGTTTCTTTTCTCTTGCTGCTTTTAGAATCTTTTCTTTATCCTTGACCTTTGAGATTTGATTATTAAATGCCTTGAGGTAATCTTCTTTGTATTAAATCTGCTTGGTGTTCTATTACCTTCTTGTATTTGAATGTTGATATATTTCTCTACATTTGGGAAGTCCACTGGTATCATCCCATTGAATAAACTTTCTAACACCATCTCTTTCTCTACTTTCTTTTTAAGGTCAATAATTTAGATTTTACAAATTGTGCTTTGGTAGAAGGGAGAAGGTTTGACCTAGTCACAACAGGGTAGAGACATAAAAGAACATTGATAAAATATAAGTGGGAGAAGATCTACAAGAAATAGTGATATTCAGATTTTTAAAATATGAGTTGGACCAGAAATATGAACTAAGGAGGAGGTGAAGATGTGTGATGTAAATGGGACCTGTGAGGAAGACCTTGTAACTCTATGTGAAGATGTTTCTATAATTACTCCACTTATTCCTTAATATTTCAGAATCCAGTTCTTACAAGACTAAATAATGGCTTTTCTGTCTTAGAACAGGAAAAACAAATGTCATTATTAATTTAATTGCTTTTTCCTAGATAGCTTGCAATACTTGGCAGAAGGATGTAGTAGAGATAATATATACTTGGGACTCAGACCTGAAATCATAGCCTGACTCAGGCCATTTACTAGAGTGAAAAAGGATCTCTAAATATTCAACTGTGCATCTCTTTCTTATCTACAGTTTCAGATCATTTGCTCAGTAAGCAAAAACATCTTTGTTGCCTTTCAATTCAGTAGGACACGAAGATAAAGACAAATAACAGCTAATTTTCAATAGGTTTTGCTTTCAATCTGGACCTTTGAGCATAAGAAGAGCAGGCTGTCTAGGGTTGTAGAGCAAAGATTGTCTGGTACAAGCATTTTTCTCTTTCATGGTGATATTCCGTGAAGGTCAGTAGGCTAGAGGAGGAGAAGCAGGGAAGGAAAAGAATGGTAGTTTCCTTGTAAGAGGTCTGGGGAGAGGAAATCTTATAGACAAACAGTGGTGCATGTGCCCTGTGAAGAGCTTTAAAATATTTACTTGGACTCTCCTGCTGAGATTCTGGTGTAATACAGAGTGAAGCACATGCATGCATACACTTTGAAAGTCTCCCAGGTAGTTTTGACATGCAGCCATCCTAATGTAAGACAGCATCTGACTGAGAATGAGCACCCAATAAATGTTGACCTTTCACCTTCTTCCTTTTCATTACTTCCACCATTACCCTCATGCCCTCATCATGTCAAATATATATTGCTGCAAAAGCATCCTCACTAGTTTCTCAGGCTTTAACTTGACGAGATAAAATTATTGCTTTTCTGTTGTCATCACCATGACTAAAAGCCACTGATGAATTTACTCCCACTTTTAAAGTCCCACAACTCTAAATTTAATATTTTTAATAAATTCATGCCAACATGCCTACTCTATCCTAATGAGCCCTGCAAATTCTCTGCCTTAGGTAAATTCAGCTACATAAAATTAACCATAATACACAACATCTCTTGTTTATTTAATTAATAGGTTTTATCATCTTTGAAATATCTTGTGCTTGTTGCTTTATGTTTATTATTTCATCAGTCCTCAAAACAACCCTAGAAAACAGAATGGTAATGTTATTTTATCAATTAATATTTTGTCAATTTTATAAAGAAACAACTGTGCAATGGGCCTTTTGAAATCTTGTTCTTCAAAGTGTAGTCTGGATTAACAGCATAAGCATCACCCTCAGAATTGCAAAATTTCAGGTTCCACTCTAGACCTACTGGATCTGAAACTCAAAAAGGCAATTTAACAATATTCTAAGGTGATTCATTTGCACTTTACAGTTTAAGAAGTTCTGCAAATGTAAGTGCTTTGTTGGTTTAGCATACACTGCACATAAGGTTCTCAGCTACCTGTTGATTGAAGCCAAGTAGTAGTATGCTACAGAGAAGGGGACTAGTGGTGACTGTAGTATATAAATAAAAATATTCATAATGTATATTTACTTTCTATGAAGAAAAACTTTAGGCATTTTCTGTTTATCGTATCATCCCATAAGCAAAAATAACAACAACAACAACAACAACAAAACACTATCTTGACTCATTTATTTTTGGACTATATAACTTCAAAGATCCATTAGATGAAATCTAAGGAATTTCCAGATGAAGGATCACTAAACTTGATTAGTTTCATGACTCCTGTATTAAGGGCACTCACTAACAACTATCATTATAACCTTTTTAAAGAAAACTTGAGATGAAAGCTTCTTAACAATCTTACCATCTGATTCTAAAAGTTAACTATAGGCTATAGTACTATGGTATCTTCTTTTAAGATAGCTGAAGAATAAATGCCATTACTGAGTTTGACTATAAACAGTTACACACTAACTAATGCTAAATAAATATTGCAAAAGAATTTCTATACATATCATTATCTAATACTACTGCCATAGCCCATTTTTGCTGCTATGACAGAATATCTGAGACTAGGTAATTTATAATAAAAAGAAGTTTACTGGCTTAAAATTCTGGATGCTGCAAAGTCCAAGATCCAGGGGCTGGCACCTTCTTGCTTCTGCTATGGCAGAAAGTTAAAGGTACAGGGGCAAGAGAGAAAGAAGGGAGTAAATTTGCCATTTTATAGCAACAACAGTCCCACCCATGAGGGTAAAGTCCTCTTGGACTAATTACTTTCTAAAGGTCCCACCTCTTAATATTATTAGAATGGCAATTAAATTTCAACTTGAGTTTAGAAGGGAACCAACATTCAAACCATAGCAATTACTACTAATTATTATTATAATAATTTGGTTTAACCACCTATTATGGAATGAACGTTTGTGTCTCCCCAAAATTTATAATTTGAGGCCCTAAACCTCATTATGACTGTATTTGGAGGTGGGGTTGAATGAAGATGTAATTAAGGTTAAATGAAGTCCTAAAGGTGGAGTCCTCATCTGATAAAATGAGCATTTTTGTAAGAAAAAACACCAGAAAGCTTGCTCTCTCTCTTTCTGGCATGTGAAGACATAGTGAAAAGGCAGCCTTCTGCAAGCCAGAAAGAGAGTCTTCACCAGAAACTGACCCTGCCTTATCTTATCTGTGACTTTCCAGCCTCTAGGACCAGGAGAAAATAAATTTTTGTTGTTTAAGCCACCCTGTCTATGAAATTTTGTCTTGGCAGCCTGAGCAGATTATTACACCAACAGTTACTAACTTTTCCTTCTGCTAACGTCATAAAGAGAACAGAGTTAACTGTAGGTAGTTTTATTTGGCAGAACTTCGACTTTTTGCAAATATGTGAACTAAGGTTTTCTTCAAATCACTAGAGAAGTTTCCGAGAGTCCCCACAAGTATACAGTTCTTTAAAAAGACATACTTTGAAGTCTCACTTATTGAACATACAACTTCTAAACTTACCTGGTTTCACCTCTTGCAAAATATTAAAAACTAAAATAATGAAAAGTGTACTTTGAGCATCACTAATCTCAAAAGTCTGGAATCCAAAATGCTCCAAGATCTGTAACTTTTTGAGCACTGACATGATGCCATAAGTGGAAAATTCCACACTGGATCTCATACAATGAGTTGCATATATTACTAAAAACGTTGTACAAAATTACCTTTAGGCTATATATATACAGTGCATATAAAACATAAATAAATTTTGTGTTTAGACTTGGGTCCCAATCCCAAGATATCTCATTATGTATATGCAAATACTTCAAAATCTGAAAAAAAAAGAAAAAGAAATTTGAAACACTTCTGGTCCATAGCATTTTGGATAAGGAATACTTAACCTGGATTAGAAGTCTCAACCAGGGTTAGAACTCTATCTGTGCACCTTGTGCCATAGAAATTGGTGGATTTCTATAGGAAGAAGAAACATAAAATCTAAAATACAGTTTAAGAACTATATTTTAAATATAATATAAATTTAAAATATAAATGATCTAATATATTTCATGTAAAATATGTTATAAATTTATATTTATAAATTATAAATATAAAAATTAAATATAGATATAAAATTTATATTTTATAAATATAAAAATATAAATATAAGATTTATAAAATAAATATATAATATTATAAAATAAATATATAATGTTATAAATTTAAATGCAATAGAATTTTAAAATGTAGTTTACTAAAATAAACTTTAATAGTGAGTATTCAGAAAAATCATCAAGATTATATAAATGTATTGATTACTCTTGGTTTAAAAAGGCAAAAATGAGATAACTTTAATAATAATGATCCCATCTAACATTAGTAAAACTCTATAAGGGAAGGGACTGTGTTCTCTGTTGTAGCACAGGGATAGCTCAGTGCCTGGGCAAACACAAGTGGCTAGAATTTATATTTATAGAAAGAATAATAAAATAAACAGTGCTGCGTCTTGAGACTGCAAGTGTTAGGTATCTGGAAAATTTACTTATGTATAATGCAAATTTCAGTTCTTGACTGTTTACTTGTATTTCTATAAGAAGTGGTTTATTTGTGGAATATCAACAGTGAAAAGTTGTTTTACTAAGGTTTATATGCTATTATTTCTTTGTAATTTCTTTCATTTACTGAGTACACACAGTACAAGTGCACACAGTATAAAATTCTAGTGTTCCTTCCATAAAGTTTCCTAACCACCCACTGCTTTTCTTAGGGGTAAACATGATCCCTTGGCATTTTTGATCCATTCCTAACTACTAGTAAATGCAAGCAAAATTTAACTTTATTTCATTTATTATTGCTTAGTGGATGTTGCTCTAAAAAAAAGCAAGTTTTCTTTTTCATGATGTAAACTTATTGTAATTAGAATAATTTGCATTCCACAGATGAAAGGCTGTCCAAAAGTCAATGATCCAGAAGTATTCTTTGAACATTAAAGTAAAAACGTGAATTGTTGTACTTTATTACTCCTTGATGAAATTGGACTTGGCAGGAGCAGAGTCTGGATCAATGCCAAGTTTATTCCCAGAGTTTGCAATTAGAGAGCAGGCTGTACCAGAAATCAAGGAAGAGGCTTCTTTCAAGAGCATTGGGCCAGAGCTGGGCATTACTAAGGCCTGGACAGAAGAAGGGGAACTAACATTTGTTCATCAGTAATAATCAATATAATGTGTTATAAGGATTCCTGGACCTTGGCTCAAGATACCGGAGAGTTCACTGACTTCCTTTCTGAAGACCTGCGTTATCTTGAGAAATTGCCTTAGTTTCTCTGGGAGATACTATCTTAGATATAAAATAAATGTTCAAAGATGTCTTGCAAGACTAATATTCTGTAATTTCCAAAAAGGCTGGACATAGGTTGTCTTAACAATTACAACACTTCTTCATTGACTATCCAGTGTCATAGAATCTAAAGTATTACTATTTTGTTTGGACACAGTATCAATGAGGCTTTTGTTTTGTTTTTTGTTTGTTTGTTTGTTTGTTTAGAGACAGGATCTTACTCTGTCACCCACTCTGGAATGCAGTGGTGCAATCATAGCTGATTGAAGCCTCAAACTCCTAGGCTGCTATTTTTCTGCCTCAGCCTTCTGAGTAGCTAGGACTATAGGCACAAACCATTGTGTCTGGATTTTGTTTTTAAATTTTTTACAGACAGTGTGTCTCACAATGTTACCCAGGATTTCATGAATTCCTAATCTTAAGTGATCCTCTTGTTTTGGCCTTCTAAAGCACTGGGATTACAGGCATGAGCCACTGTGCCCAGCCCTACAAGGTTTTAAAGTGATGTTGAACATACGCATGACACAAACACAGCCAATTCAAAGCTAGAGAATGTATCACACTCCCTGGTTTCCACTTAACCTCCAAAATTTAGGATTTCTGAATTTATGCTTCCAGGATTTCTACATCTAGGTTTTCACCAAAGTCAGCTGATTTGATGTATATATCCTACTTTTTGGCTCCCCAGAAGTTTGTTATACTTTGTGTGACTTTAAGTATATATATCTGCATGTGTAGACTTTTTTTTCTTTGCCATAGTCAGGAGCGATGGTGTCTTCTTGGATGTTATCCTTTATTGCTGGGAAGCAGTAGATTAAAAAAGAAAACTGTATCAGACAAAGCTGAGATTGGAAACTTGTCTCTACCAGTTACCACTTTGATCTAAATCTTTTTTCCTTCTTCGCAAAATTTAATAAATAATAGTAACTTTTAAGAGTTGATATAAAGATTAAATGAGATTATCATTTAAAACCTTTAGCTCAGTGCCTGACATCAAATAAAACTTTAGTATATTCTTGTTATATTTATTATGATAGTGTTCTTAGAGGCCAGGTAATTTTCTCTTTTTTCAGTGTGCTTAGAAGTTGCCCCAAGAAATATATTTTGGTTTTCAGTTGGGTAAGAATTTGGTTAAGAGTCATACCATGGAATTTTCATTTACATTAATGTTCCTTTTATTTTATTTTTTAAGTAGCGGTTTCGTTGAGATCACACTCATATGTTAAATGATTCACTCATTTAAAGTTTCGATTCAGTGATTTTTATTGTATTCACAAAGTTGTACAACCATCACCACAATCAATTTTAGAACATTTTTAAAAAGAAAAAAAAAAATCCCATGCCCATTAGCAATTACTCTCCTTTATTTCATTTTGCCTGTAAAAGTGAGAAAAATGTCATTCTCTTACTTAGACTGTTCTTGGAATAAATAAATATTGAATGAATGGGTGGCGATAGGAAGTGAGTATATAATGCAAATAAGTTTGAGATTGGTACACAAATATTTCAACAAAATGGATACAATAAAATTCGTTGACTTCTGTTTCAAATCATAGAGTAACAAATTCTATGGAAAGGGAACATAGTATTTCTTTTGATAAATAATATTATATATTATCTATTATTCTTTTTGGCAATTGTCACAAAAACATTCATAATTCTGGACTTAGTAATGGTCTTCTGGGAGTACATTCTTAAGAGATACTTAAAATTTGCAAAAATATATTTGCAAGAGTTAGGCTTATGATTAGGACATAAAAAGACATGAAAGATCTTCCTTCACTCCCACTGAAACAATGTTACTCAATAAACCAAACATTTCATACTTTTGTTTAAAACCACCATTTTGTAAAATTCTGTTGCACGGGTACAAATAAATCTCAAAGAACTAAATTACTTCAGAGAGACAAAATCTTTGTAGGTGAGCAATAGATGGAGAACATTTCACCTGGTGCAGTTGCTGAGGCTAGGTCAGCATAGGTAAAAAAAGCAAGCTTCCAAACCAAAGATAATCTTTCCTTTGAGGAAGAGAAATCTGCTTTGAACCTCTGAGCTGGCATGAAGGCTTTACATCTAAGGAAGCTTCAATGCAAAGAAAATGCACTTCCCCAAATAATCCTCTTACATGAGTATTTTACTGAGTAATCAAATATTGGGGTCAGGCCTGTAAAGGGAAGGATTTTATATTATCTAGCAATTTCATATTTAAAAGTCTCTCATTTTCTTTGTTTTCTGAACTCAGAAATCTTGGGGTTGGTCTTCAAGACACAAAGTTGGATGGTCTCACTGCGCTGCAGTCCTGCAAAAGAGTGACAGGACAAGGGACAACTGAAACTGTCATATATTGCTTTTGGAATGTAAAACACTACAAGTACTTTGTAAAATGGCTTAGCAGTTTGTTATAAAATTAAACCCAGAAATTCCACTCTTATTTGCCCAAGAGAAATGAAAATCTATGTTTGCAAAAAGACTTGCGGAAGAATGCAGCTTTATTCCTCTCCATTGTCCCCAAAGTGAAAAGAACCCAAATGTCCTTTAATACATGAATGGGTAAACAAATTCATCAGTGGAATAGTATTCAGCAATAAAGAAAAACTACTGATACATATGACAACATGTACAAATCTCAAAAAATATTATGTTGAGCCAAAGAAGCCAGACATGAAAACTTATACTGTACGATTCATTTATATTTCATTTTAGAACAGGACAAACTAATATGTGGTGATGGAACATTGACAAGTGGTTGCCTTGGGATGGAGAGCAGGGAGGAGAGTGTGGAGGAGAGTGGGGTTAACTGCAAAGGTGCTCAAGAGAATTTTCAAAGGTGATGAAACTTTTCTATCTCTGTATTGGTGGCTATATGGAAGTGTCCATTTGTCAAAACTTATTGACTCATACAATTAAAATCGGTATATTTTATTATATACAAATTAATCTCAATAAAATTGACTTTTAAAAAGTTACTTACAAATTCAAATAAGTCATCTAAACAGTAATTTGCTGAAAACTATTAATTTCTTTGTTCCTTAATACAGAAAAACAACCCAATAAAGAAACTGGAACAAGCTATATAAATACTAGCAGCTGGGCAATGGCATAGCCAAATTATGATACCTTAGTGTTCAATAACATTATTCAAGGAAGTTGAATTATTAATTATTATTATCTTTTATTTTTATTTTTTTATTTTTTTTTGAGACGGAGTCTAGCTCTGTCGCCCAGGCTGGAGTGCAGTGGCTGGATCTCGGCTAACTGCAAGCTCCGCCTCCCGGGTTCCCGCCATTCTCCTGCCTCAGCCTCCTGAGTAGCTGGGACTACAGGCGCCCGCCACCTCGCCCTGCTAGTTTTTTGTATTTTTTAGTAGAGACAGGGTTTCACCGTGTTAGCCAGCATGGTCTCGATCTCCTGACCTCGTGATCCGCCCGTCTCGGCCTCCCAAAGTGCTGGGATTACAGGCTTGAGCCACCGCACCTGGCCGAATTATTAATTATTAACACCATGTAGTAATATGGCAATTGTTTAGGATATCAACATTTAAGTAGACTAAAAACTAGGATTTTATTGATTTCTGACATTGAGATAAATGTCATAAATCTAAGCTCTACATAAATCTCATAAATCTAAGCTCTACAACCATGGGAAAAAATCAGTGATTAGTTTTAGCTGATTCTCTATTTACTGATAAGGTATAACCAAAATAACAATAATAACTAGAAATTATAATGTTAGCAAAATGAAGGTAGTAGAATAGATCAAGCACATTTGGCTTAAGTGATTACATGTGTAAAAGTTAATTGTCAGTCTTTTTCCACTAAGAGTAATAAAAGCTTTGTGGAAATTTGGCCTGCTAAAAATTCTCATTTCTAGACTTATTGTAAATATTAATATTTGTTAAATGTTTTTCTAATTTATTATATTACTAAGTAAATCAAACAACATAATGTTTATATATTTGTGCTTTTTGTATAAATGATAGTATTGTTAAAATTTAACAAGCTCTTCAGACTGTGTATTTTATTAATATATTAGTTTACGTTTATTTCCATGTTTAGCAACAGCCAATACTTGTGAAGAAATATCTTAATATATTACCATTTCTGACCAAGTTCTAATATTACAATTAAACATTAGTGAGAACAAAACAGAATCCTATAACTTAGAACAAATTCATTTCTCACTTATAGACTATTTCTAGATAGAAAATTCCAAAACCCCCAAAACACTTAAAAGAAAAATACAGAAAACATATGTCAGGTTGCTAGAAACCATTAACTTATTATCATAAGGCCTCTGCTTCTTTGTATAAAACTATAAAAGATAGATTTGCTTTCATTCTTATTTGGTAAGGATTAAAATATTATGAAAAACAGCAGTGATATTTTAGCATGCAAAAATACTCAGTAGCAATTCATGTGTTCAATATTCTTATGACCCTCAGAAAATTAACCAGTACTGGTTTCAGTTGTGTTTGTACCTGTAAACCATGCTGAACATTGACTCCATGCTGTGCTTATAAAGCAGCCATAAGTGAGACAGGATAATATATGTGAGTTTGATTTACATTTTGGAATTCGAGGGGATAAGATAAAGAATAACCGAGATTTGAGCTATTGTGGGAAGTCTCCAGAGTGGTCAGCGATCAAGTAAAGTGAGGCTCAGGATTATTTTTTTATGCATGGCGAAGTGTACAGTTGAATTGTGTCACTGCAGCAGCATTTAATAAGTAAAGGTAAAGTCATTTGGTAAAGTACTGTATTAGATGTCAGATCAAATCTAAGATGGCCACTACCATAATGAGAGAGAGAGAAAGGTTTATATATATATATATATATATATATATATTTTTATATATTATTTTTTTATTTTTTTTTGCTCAAACTAGAGCTTTCTCAAGTCTAAGGTTGCTTTCTCAATGTAGCCATTTAGAAAGCCATCTAGAACGTTTACAGTTTAAAAAACAGAAAACTGACAGTTTTTTATTCCTTCCAATGCATTGTCTACAAAACTCATTCTTACTACAAGTCATGACAGATGAGACTGGGAGTGTTTGGGGTGGTGTGGCCATAAACTAGAAGTTCTGACAGTGTCCCACATAACAAATGTCTCCACAACTGAAGAATCACTATGAATCAAATTACTCAAACATCTATTCCTAGTTACAAGATTCCTAGGTACAATCTTCTATTTTGCTTTGGAAAAATAATTGTTTTCCATGAGTATGTTCAATTGGCAAGTGAAAGAAAGTGATCAGTGATAACATACATATAGTAAAGTAGATACTTTTCTTTGACGTGGCAGAATTTCATAAGGAACTGAGGTTTTAAGATTAATCTTTCAAAGTAAGTCTATTTTTGTTTTTAAATATGACTGTTAACATGTTGTATGTGGTTTACAGAAATGCAAATGGATCTATGAAACATGATGGTTTCTCTGCAATGGAGAAGTCTCTACAGACAACATAACAGTCAGAGTTTCACATTAAAGTCAAGACCCAGGCATGACTATTTACACATTTAGCAAATAGTGAGTAAATGCTGGAATTGTTACTATACCACAAGGGCCATGGAGAGTAAAATCAATCACGTTTCCTACTTTCATTGAACTCATAGTCTAATGGGAGAAGACACATGTTAATAAAATAATTATAAAAAGAAGCATGTAATTAACAATCTTGCGATAATGGAAGGGTGAGCATTTTAAGAATCTGAGAGTAGATGTGAACGAGTACGTGTGAGATTTCTGAGGAACAAATAGTATGAAGTGAGGTTTGAAGAATGAATAGGCAGATCTAGGCAAGAGGAGGTGTCCTAAAGTGAGATAAATGCCAGTGCCCAGGACCTGGGGCAACAGAACATAAAGTATTCAAGAAACTGAAAGTCCAGAGTGGCTGGAGCTCAGTGTGAAGGGTTGAGTGAAACCTGATGATTAACCAAGCAGGGAGAAAAGCTTGCAGGGTCTGGTAGCCCACATCAAAAGATTTTATCCTAAAATGTATGGGGAAATATTAAAGGGTTTTAAGCAGGAGAAGAGCATGGTCATATGCTGAAAAGATTTTTCTATCAGAATAGAGGAGTTGTAAGATGTTGGTGTGTCAGACTAGAGGCATCAGAGGGGTTGTCAGTTGTCAGGGTGGAAAATAGTACTAAGTTGGTGCACAAGTGATTGCTGCTTTTGCCATACTATTAATGCCAAAAACTGCAGTTACTTTTACATCACTGTATTACTTTGACATTGGAAAGTGATGGCATTGGAAAGTGAGAGAGGTAAATGGATTTGGAATACACTTAGGAGGCATAGTTAATAGAGTTGGGGAAAGGACTGGATATGAGAGATGAAAGACAGTACAAGGGGTGAGTGAAAAGTGACTCTTAGGTTCCTGGCTTGTGAAATTGGAGGGATGGTGTTGCCAATTACTAAGCTAGTGAATCCTGAAAGAGGACAAGATGGTAAGTTTAGCTTTTGCTTTTTGTTGTTTATTTATTTAGAGTTAAAGGATGACTTTGGGGCAGGTTAAGTGAAGATATATAGAAGACAAAAAGGATATGTTAATTTAAAGCAAAAAGATATCTATCCTGAAGGTGTAAATTTGGGAGTCAATACATAGAGATAGTAATTGAAGCCTTTGACCTTAATAAATTGAAGAGAGAAAGCATAGAGAGGAGAAAGAAATGTCTGCTCTTGAAGTATTTAATATGTAGGTATAAGAGGATACATTTGAGAAAGAAATTGAGTAATTACAGCCAGAATACAAGAAGAAGACAAGGAATGAACAGAAAACAATAAAGCCAGGGGAAGAAAGGAGTGGTTCACAGGTATAAAAGTTACAAGGAGCTGGGCACGGTGGCTCACGCCTGTAATCCCAGTACTTTGGGTGGCTGAGGCAGGCGTATCATGAGGTCAGGAGTTCAGGACCAGCCTGTCCAACATGGTGAAACCCCATCTCCACTAAAAATACAAAAATTAGCCAGGCGTGGTGTTACGTGCCTATAATCCCAGCTACTTGGGAATCTGAGGCAGGAGCATAGCTTGAACCTGGTAGGTGGAGGTTGTAGTGAGCCAAGTCCATGCCATTGCACTACAGCCTGGGCAAAACTGTCTCCAACAACAACAAAAAGTTATAAATAGATTAATTAAAATGAGGTCGAAAAATTTGTTGCGTTACAAACTTAACAGGGGAGAAAATGGGGCTAGAGAAGGAAATGGGTGGGGATGAAATGGAGACAATATTGGCCACTGGATCAAGAAGTCTGGGTATGAAGAGGTAGGGGTAGAAGAATTTAGGGGGTGAGGCTTTCTGTTTTGGAGTTTTATTTTTTGTAGTTTTTATTTGTGTTTGTTGTATTCTGCTTGAATTGAAATATTGAGAAACCATGGAGATATGTAAAAGCTGATGTGGTTGGGGCAAAGAATAAGGGTAATTGATAATGTCAGGTTTCCGAGAAGACAAAAGAGAAGTTGATTTGAAGTACCAGAGAAGATATTGGCCTTCCACAGGAAGAGGCTTAGTTTCTTTATTTTACTTTGAAGAGGGAGAAGAGGACTGTAGAAGGAGAAAAGATTCCTGGATTTATTTGTGGGAAATTGAGCTAACTCTTATCTAATGGCTTTTTCTTTGTTTTGAATGAGGGAGAGGCCATAATTAGTTGTTTGATGTTAGACATAGTTTCCTACCTTTAAAATGGAATGTTTTGAGGATTACTTGCAGCAATGAATGGGAAAGCACTGCAATGACAGTTGTTTATAGCACTTATTTCCATTGTGGAAGTGCATGTTTAAATTTAGAGATTCTTAAATTATTTTTAACAGACTTTTTTTGACATTACTGTCTTGTTTTCAAATCCTTTAGAGGTGGAAGCAATATTATCTAAAGATATTGCGAGAAAAATAAGTATATGTAAAATATCCTATTTTGTTGAAAATTACAACATAAATTTTACATATTATTTTACTTTTATGAAGGGACTGCAATCCTCATTCATAGGCATTAAATCAATCCCTTATGGCCATTTATTTTTCTGTGGAAAGTTAATGGTGTCATGTAAAGTGCTTAAGAGTAACTCTAGTACAATAATTCCAAGTTCTATAAAATATTCATCACATTTATGTGAAAACACCACAAGAGACCAACATCTTTATTCTGATTTTCTTCCACTTCAGATCATTTTATCTCCTTAGGACCAATTTGTTTTGTTTTGTTTTGTTTTGTTTTGTTTTGTTTGCCTTCTCTTGGAGACGAAGTTTGGTCAATTCTAACATGTGTGAGATGAAAAAGAAAATAGAACAAAAGAAGTGGCTCACTGTTGGCCAAATTGTTTTAAAAATTGTATTCACATACAACACATAATTTTTATAATTCACGTTTTAGAGTCACCCTTAAAATAGTGTTGTAATTCCTTTCCCAAAATATTTTTAGGGGCTACCTGTTTCTGTATAAATTTAGCAATGCTGCTCATTGCTATAATTATAGCAGCCCACTCCTATTGTAATTTTATTATTTATATTATTATTTCAAAAGGCACTACCAACAATTAAACACTTTATTCAGAAATATCATAATTAAAACAAGATTATAGAGTACTTCAGTCTTTGGGATGATCAGAATTTAGTGCAGTGTACTGAGAACTATTTATGAAGCCTATTGTAGCCAACTCTGTGCTCTGCCCGTATCCCCTCAGCTCTTAGTATTGCAGTCCACACCAGTAGACTTCCAAGGACAGCATTTATGTGCCTTTGTCTGAGTGTTTTCTCTGGCAGTCTGAGGCCACTCTGCTGTTGCCAGTAGCAGACTGGAAGTACAAGGAAATTTTCACCCTTCAGGAGCAGCGCTCAACAGGATTTAAATACCCAGCTTCCTTGCCCCTCAGTCAGGACAAGGCTGAGGTATATTTTCTACTTGGCTCCCAAAACCCTAAGTGGTAACTTGCTTAATGATGCACTCTTGTCATTGGGTTAAGTTATTGCTATCATGTTATTAAAGTTGTCTCCATTTCCTGTTTCACTTTCTCACTCTGCTATTAGTGTTTCCTAGGGTCATCTCCCATGGAACTATTTTCTCTTGAATCCCTTTTTCAGGATTTACTTGTCAGGGAATTCAAAGGAAGCCACTTATCACATTTTCACATCTGTAATTTCTAATATTACTTTAAAATTCTAAGTACAGTGGAGAACAAGGAGCACAGAAAGGGCACATGATGCCAACATTTTCAGAAAAATTAATCTCATGTCCATTGTGACCAGATACAACTCTTGGAAATATCTGAAATCACCTATATAAATTATGAAACAATGAAAGTTATTTTTATTTGTGATTATAATTCATTTTCACCAGTATATAAAAAGAAAAATCTCTACCATACAATGTATCTATTCATCCAGTCAAAAATATTTCTTGAGCACTTACTAGATCCTAAGTACAGTGCTAGGTTGTGAGGGTAAAATGGTGAATAATACTGATATCATGCCTATACTCATGAATCTTATAGCGTGATGTGTAACTGGTAATTAATCTGGCCTCACTCAATGTTAAGCTATGGTAAATGGTATGAGAGAAAGTATGGGGACCTCATTGAGTATGTGACCAAAGGAATTGATTTAATCTGGGTGTCCAGAGTATCCTTCCCTAAGGGAGTGAAATTTGGGCTAATGGGTGAATAAGGACTTAGCTAGAAAGCAGGTGGAGATATATCAGCAAAGAGCAGAGAATTCCAAGGTGCTGAAGCCCGAGTTATCCTGGAACTTTAGAAGAACTGCAAGATGGTCACTGTGGCTGGCATAAGGGGACAAGAGAGAACAATGTACCTGGAGCTTTCTTGCAGGGTCTGTTAAGATAATGAAAAGAAATTTGTGCTCACACAAATTTCACTGTGGCTCACACCTATAATCCTAGCACTTTGGGAGGCCATATGGGCAGATTGCTTGAGCTCAGGAGTTGGAGACCAGCCTGGCCAATACGGCAAAACTCTGTCTCCACAACAAATACAATAATTAGCTGGGCGTGGTGGTGCATGCCTATGGTTCCTGCTGATTGAAAGGTGAGGTGGGAGGATTGCTTGAGCCCAGGAGGCAGACGCTGCAGTAAGCTGAGATCCTGCCTTGGGAAATTATTAGATAATTTAAACTGAGAAGTAAAATAAGATTTATAGTTTTAAACAATCACTCTGGACAGTGTATTAGAAAACAAGCAGAGATCACTTCTATGTTTAAGTAATTTGTGCTAAAGCTTAAAGCTAAAACTCAGATAGTTAGAAATGTCAAACTATTTTAAAATATGTTGCTTCAACCTATTTATTAACATGCTGAGATTGCAAAGTATCTCAAATGCTTACTAGAGAATAGTTATAAAGGCCTAAATTGAGTAGTCAGTCACAATGTTAAGATTATTTCTTTGTTCCAAATTCAAAGGCACTCTTATTTGCAGTCAGTATATATGTATTTTTTTGGAGTGCCAACCAGAAGCTTTGCTATTGAAGAACATAGCAAAACGAAAGGCCAAAAGCAAAACTGTGTTTTCCACATTTGCCAATCACTGCAAGATCTGTTCTTTCAAAACAGTTTGGATTAGGTGAAGTATGGCATCCCTATCTTGTGTATGAATTACAGAGCTATCATTCTGCTACAGTTATGATTACATTCATTGTAAGACAGAAGGCTGAGTAACTTAAAAATCTATAATACAACTTAAAAATTTATATGAAATCACCAATCACCTTTCTATTTTCTATTCTTCCTCTCCTCCTTCTTCCTTCTTCCACCTCACCCTCCACACTCCTCTTCCTCCTCTGTCTTGGAAAATATGATAAAATACATTTGATAATATTAAAAACCCCACAAGTTATGGTATTTCAATAACTCTACAATGTAACATTAAAGTAATTATTTGATTTTACCTTTTAAAAATCCTAACTTCAGTCATATTTTGGACAATAATTCTAAATCTTAATGAGAAAATGAAATATAGCTTTTTAATGATTTGCAATCATTGATAATGAATTGTTAATAGATTACATTTTTTTTTTTTTTGCTTCTATGTGAATAATCTACTTTGTCTTTAATTCAGATTATATATGTAGAATGATGGAAAATGTTATGTAAGAAGATGCATTTGTAGCCGGGTGCGATTGTGCCTGCCTATAGTTTCAGCTATTCTGGAGGCTAAGGTGGGAGGATTGCTTGAGCCCAGGAGGATGAGGCTGCAGTGAGCCATGATTGCATCACTGTACTCCCGTGGGGGTGACACAGTGAGACCCTGTCTATAAATAAATAAATACATAAATAAGAAGATATATTTAAACAAAATTTGATTTAATAAATTTTCTTCAAGTTGTCTAGTCACAATGGCATTTCATAGCATGATTTATTTAATTATTTTTCTTTTGTTTTACTTAGCTAAATCAATTTTTTAGATGTGTTTTATGAGAAATGCAGTTGGATAAATTCCTTAAATTTTCTAAATGATTCATGTATGACATTGTAAAGGTAGCTAGATTATGATAATTTTTAACTCCCTGAAAATGACTATAATATTTAACTGCTGTGAAATGAAACTGTAAATTAAAATCTACATGGCGAAGAAAGAAGAAAAATCTGTCAGAACACATTCAAAATTGTTAAAGATATAAGTAGATGTGTCTGGCTAAACTAGATTTAGACCTCTTAAGCTTTTCTTAATTTTAGAAAGAAAAAAGAGCTTGATTTTTTATGTCAAAACAGAATAATATAAAGCAAATAAAGCATTAACTTGACCAGTCTCTCTGCCATTATTTATTTTGATAATCCATCGATATACTTTATCTAATCAAATTATATAAAAACTTAATGTGAAGAAAGAAATTTTACTGCAAGAGGAAAATAAATTTTACTAACAGATGAAACTAAACTGAAGGGAGTTCATAAGTAAATGTTTTATTGGGATACCATAATTAGCAGTGATAATAGCAATACATAAAGCATAATATGAGAGTAAAGTGATTTTTCTTCCTGCTAGCCTGTAAAAAATGTTTTTAAGGGGCATTAATACCTTTCCACTCTTAATGTGATCTTGGGCAGTTCAGGTATCTTTTCTAAAAGCAGTAAGCACTTAACAAGGCATCCTATAGAAATACATTAGTAGTATTGCTCCCGGGGAACTATGCATTCCAATGCAAGGACTAAGTAGTCATTTGCATCTTTTATAGAGTTCTTCTTGACTACTTTTACAGGAAAACAATGAGAATCTTCAGTAAATTGCTTGGGAAAATTACTTTCAAATAAAAAAACATATTTGCAACTCAGGAAATTGAATGAAAATGCCAATTAATCAAAATTTCTGTTTAAGAAGAGATTAGACTTCAAGGTCAAGAAGGCAAAAAGAACACATGTGAAAATACCCCTTCTTGTATGCACTCTCTTTCTCTTTCTGTATATGTACATACATGTATACATCTCTTCCTTCTATGTATACATTATAGATATATCTATCTGATAGATATTTCCAAGGTTAAAACAAGAAGGTAAAGTGTGCTAGATGTCTGGTTGCCAGAAACAGACAAGGAACATATAGCAGTGAGCCAGATGTTATTAGGCCCATGCAGTGATTATTACCTAGCAAATTCATGGTGACTAAGGCCTCAGCACCTGCACAGAAAGAGGAGCCAAGACTCCAAATCCTGCATACAGAACTCGGAATCATTGGTGAAGTCAGAGATGGAATAGATTAAAAGTGACAAAGGGAAATATTTCATAATGATAGAATGAACAGTCAAAATCTTGCATACACTAAACCAGAACTTCATAATATGTAAAGCCAAGACTGACACAATTGCAGAAGGAAAGTCCCAAATCTGCAATTCCAGTGGGATATTTTGACTCAATAACTAAGAAGTTGATAGATTAAGCAGACAACAAATAGGTATTAAAATATCCAAGCTTGATGAATACTTTTAAGCCAATGAACATTTTAGAGAACTATTCCCCCAACTAATAGAGAATGAGTGATTTTTAAGTACATACTTTGCACCTTGATAAAAATTAATCATTACTTTTTCCAGTTTTAAGAAATTCAAACAAATTTAGCTGTCTATGACTCTTTAATCAAAATAAATAGAATTAGGAATCAGCAACCAAAGATATCTAACAAAACATAATTTTCAAAATAAAATATGTCTAAATAATACGTTTTGTAGGCCGGGCGCGGTGGCTCAAGCCTGTAATCCCAGCACTTTGGGAGGCCGAGATGGGCGGATCACGAGGTCAGGAGATCGAGACCATCCTGGCGAACACAGTGAAACCCCGTCTCTACTAAGAAATACAAAAAAATAGCCGGGCGAGATGGCGGGCGCCTGTAGTCCCAGCTACTCGGGAGGCTGAGGCCGGAGAATGGCATGAACCCGGGAGGCGGAGCTTGCAGTGAGCTGAGATCCGGCCACTGCACTCCAGCCTGGGCTACAGAGCGAGACTCCGTCTCAAAAAAAAAAAATAATAATAATACGTTTTGCTTATCAAATCACAATGGAATTTTTTTTAATATTTAAAAATAACAAGTAATAGAAGCACCTTATGTTCTAACTAGTGGTCCTAAGTCAAAATTGGATAAGTATGTATAATTTCATATTTATTCATTAAAAGATAAAACAAATTGAGAATAAATAAATTCGGTGTTCAAAAAGCTAGAAATGTGAACTGAAAGAAAGTAGGGGAAGAAATACCAGTTTAAAAAAAGAAGATAAAATAAAAAATAATAAAAGTAACAGAAGCAACCACAGTCAAAAATCAAAATGAGGATCAATCACACTAAGAGATAATTCATTGCAAAAATAAGTAGAGAAGGGGGTAGGGGGGAGGGATGACATTGGGAGTTATACCTGATGTAAATGATGAGTTGATGAGTGCTGACAAGTTGGTGGGTGCAGCACACCAACATGGCACAGGTATACATATGTAACAAACCTGCACATTGTGCACATGTACCTTAGAACTTAAAGTATAATAAAAAAATAAATAAATAAGTAAAGAACATTCTTTTAAGCATGTTAAATTACACAAGAGAAAAAGGAACAAAAAACAGCCTTAAGGTTGGAAATAAAGACATACCCTGAACCTACATTAGACTTTTTAAAAATTATGAGAGAATATAATGCATAAATATATATCAACCAATTGGAAAGCACAAGTGAAATTATAATTTTCTAAAAAGATTAAATTATGTAAATCAAGGCAAAAGGAAAACAAAACAAACAAACAAAAAAATGTGTGTCTGTAGTTCCAGCTACTCGGGAGGCTGAGGTGGGAGCATCACCCAGAAGTTTAAATCCAGCCTGGGTAACATAGTGAGAGTTCATCTCTGAAAAACAAACAAACTAAATGTGTAAAAGCCAATCTATTTCCCTCAGAAGGAGACTCCAACTCAAGTACTCAAGTATCTGAGTGCAAGTGGCTTATGTAAGAGTTGATCTCTGGAAGTACTGACAGGGGAGTGGAGAAGCCTGGCTGGTAAGTACATCAGTCTTTCGATAATCACTGGGGGCATCTGGGGCTCTGTCCCACTGGAGACCTGTGGAAGACTGTGTGGAACACTCCTCAGGAGCAAGGAAACTGAGGTATTTATTCACAAGTGCTCATCTCTCATTTGTTAAGGTTTTCTTCTAAGTGTGTTAGTTCCCCAGAACTTTTTGGCCTGGTCTGCCCAGGAGCCAGAGAGTTCTCAGCCAGAGAAATCCACATGCCTGCAGTAAGTTGTTGTTGGTATGCACAGTGTAGATGAGTTATGGGTGCGGCACAGCCGTTTATGTTTTTAAAAACTGTCTCAGCAAAGTACCTAAGGGAAAGTGGCAATGGGGATTCCTCACCACAAGGTGCTCAGCGTGGAAAGCCTCTGTCCCTGAGGGCCTGAGAGTCCTCCCTACCCCTCAACCTATTAGCACTCAAGTCTTGTCATTTGATGTTAGAGCTAAGAAGTAGGACAGATCACTTTGGCTTAAAGTAATGAGCATAGATTTTTTTTTTTCTTTTTTTTTTTTTTAATGTGAACTCTAAGCAGGGCAAAATTTGAGTGGGTACCAATACATGCAGAGGACATTCCACGTAGAGAAGAAATACGTACATAAGATGGCAAAAAGGCAAAAATGAGAAGGCTCAGCATATACTTTTATATTGAGTGATACAGATTGACTGGAGTAGAAAGCTTGATTACGTTGGTGGTGTGTATGGCAAGAAATTTCAGTGGATGGTGATGGGAAAGATCTGCAGTGTGACTTTACCTTTCCTTTAACATTGTTAGATAAGGAAAAAAACAAAGAAAGTGGCTTTAAGGAAAGTTAAATCTTTCAGTGAAGTCCAAAGATGGATATTAAAGCAAAGAGTTGATATTTTTGAACTAATGTAAATATCTATAAGCAAAGTGACAAATGCCTGTATTTGGGTGAGCTATAGTGGGGAATGGAAAGAAAGAAACAAACAAGAGAATCATATGGAATTTTAGAAGTGAACGGTGTTTTAGCATGCTACTTCCCCTACCATTATGAAGATCAGAAAGGGGAAGTGTCTTATCTTTAGTCACAGGGCTAGTTAGTAGCTGTGACAAGAATAGATTTTGAAAATTTGACTTTAGGCAAGGCTATTTTTAAATTCAGAGGCTCTTTCTTCCAATGATAAACAAATGATTAAAGAGTGGTTGTTACATTTAGGATTTCTCTTCCCCTTTCTGGTTTGAGGCTTAAGAAAGGAAATAAGAAATAACTGCCAATCTTTCTTCTCATCTCATATGAAGAAGTTTTTTAAGCTTGGTAACTGGTTGGACATGAGATTTGGAATCAAATATAAACTGAAAGACAGATGTATATTTTTAAGCCTTAGTGACTGAGAAAACAAAACTGATTTTGATTGAGAAAATTAAACTCCTTTTGCTGAAGTAAAGACATCACCTCTGAAAGACAAACTCATCACTGAATTTGAGGTGACAACAGGATATACATGTATGTATGCTCCCCTTTAACATGGAGCATATGGCCAGGAAGACTTGAAATTAATCTGCTTAGAGGTGCCGATTTTAGTCATGTATTCACTGCTTTTGGATATGATTTTAAAAATTATTTTATTTAGCCAATTTCTCTTCTCTATCCTGAAAGACTTAAAATTGAACAGAAATTTTGTAGCTATTTAACTTTAGACTGTTTGATTAATTTTTGAGACCCAGTTGCTACATAATACCACCTGCATCACATTTATAATTTTATAGTTAGACAAAGTTTTTTTTTATTTTTATTTTTATTTTTTATTATTATTATACTTTAAGTTCTAGGGTACATGTGCATAACGTGCAGGTTTGTTACATATGTATACTTGTGCCATGTTGCTGTGCTGCACCCATCAACTCGTCAGCACCCATCAACTCGTCATTTACATCAGGTATAACTCCCAGTGCAATCCCTCTCCTCTCCCCCCTCCCCATGATGGGCCCCGGTGTGTGATGTCCCCCTTCCCGAGTCCAAGTGATCTCATTGTTCAGTTCCCACCTATGAGTGAGAACATGCGGTGTTTGGTTTTCTGTTCTTGTGATAGTTTGCTAAGAATGATGGTTTCCAGCTGCATCCATGTCCCTACAAAAGATACAAACTCATCCTTTTTTATGGCTGCATAGTATTCCATGGTGTATATGTGCCACATTTTCTTAATCCAGTCTGTCACTGATGGACATTTGGGTTGATTCCAAGTCTTTGCTATTGTGAATAGTGCCACAATAAACATACGTGTGCATGTGTCTTTATAGCAGCATGATTTATAATCCTTTGGGTATATACCCAGTAATGGGATGGCTGGGTCATATGGTACATCTAGTTCTAGATCCTTGAGGAATCGCCATACTGTTTTCCATAATGGTTGAACTAGTTTACAATCCCACCAACAGTGTAAAAGTGTTCCTATTTCTCCACATCCTCTCCAGCACCTGTTGTTTCCTGACTTTTTAATGATTGCCATTCTAACTGGTGTGAGATGGTATCTCATTGTGGTTTTGATTTGCATTTCTCTGATGGCCAGTGATGATGAGCATTTTTTCATGTGTCTGTTGGCTGTATAAATGTCTTCTTTTGAGAAGTGTCTGTTCATATCCTTTGCCCACTTTTTGATGGGGTTGTTTTT
Organism: Papio anubis; assembly: GCF_008728515.1. Lineage (NCBI taxonomy): Eukaryota > Metazoa > Chordata > Mammalia > Primates > Cercopithecidae > Papio > Papio anubis. Next base: position 44,936,712 of record NC_044980.1, on the reverse strand, counting down.
TTCTTGTAAATTTGTTTGAGTTCTTTGTAGGTTCTGGATATTAGCCCTTTGTCAGATGAGTAGATTGCAAAAATTTTCTCCCATTCTGTAGGTTGCCTGTTCACTCTGATGGTAGTTTCTTTTGCTGTCCAGAAGCTCTTTAGTTTAATTAGATCCCATTTGTCAATTTTGGCTTTTGCTGCCGTTGCTTTTGGTGTTTTAGACATGAAGTCTTTGCCCATGCCTATGTCCTGAATGGTACTACCTAGGTTTTCGTCTAGGATTTTTATGGTATTAGGTCTAACATTTAAGTCTCTAATCCATCTTGAATTAATTTTCGTATAAGGAGTAAGGAAAGGATCCAGTTTCAGCTTTCTACTTATGGCTAGCCAATTTTCCCAGCACCATTGATTAAATAGGGAATCCTTTCCCCATTTCTTGTTTCTCTCAGGTTTGTCAAAGATCAGATGGCTGTAGATGTGTGGTATTATTTCTGAGGACTCTGTTCTGTTCCATTGGTCTATATCTCTGTTTTGGTACCAGTACCATGCTGTTTTGGTTACTGTAGCCTTGTAGTATAGTTTGAAGTCAGGTAGCGTGATGCCTCCAGCTTTGTTCTTTTGACTTAGGATTGTCTTGGAGATGCGGGCTCTTTTTTGGTTCCATATGAACTTTAAAGCAGTTTTTTCCAATTCTGTGAAGAAACTCATTGGTAGCTTGATGGGGATGGCATTGAATCTATAAATTACCTTGGGCAGTATGGCCATTTTCACGATATTGATTCTTCCTATCCATGAGCATGGTATGTTCTTCCATTTGTTTGTGTCCTCTTTTATTTCACTGAGCAGTGGTTTGTAGTTCTCCTTGAAGAGGTCCTTTACATCCCTTGTAAGTTGGATTCCTAGGTATTTTATTCTCTTTGAAGCAATTGTGAATGGAAGTTCATTCATGATTTGGCTCTCTGTTTGTCTGTTACTGGTGTATAAGAATGCTTGTGATTTTTGCACATTAATTTTGTATCCTGAGACTTTGCTGAAGTTGCTTATCAGCTTAAGGAGATTTTGGGCTGAGACAATGGGGTTTTCTAAATATACAATCATGTCATCTGCAAACAGGGACAATTTGACTTCTTCTTTTCCTAACTGAATACCCCTGATTTCTTTCTCTTGCCTAATTGCCCTAGCCAGAACTTCCAACACTATGTTGAATAGGAGTGGTGAGAGAGGGCATCCCTGTCTTGTGCCAGTGTTCAAAGGGAATTTTTCCAGTTTTTGCCCATTCAGTATGATATTGGCTGTGGGTTTGTCATAAATAGCTCTTATTATTTTGAGGTACGTTCCATCAATACCGAATTTATTGAGAGTTTTTAGCATGAAGGGCTGTTGAATTTTGTCAAAAGCCTTTTCTGCATCTATTGAGATAACCATGTGGTTCTTGTCTTTGGTTCTGTTTATATGCTGGATTATGTTTATTGATTTGCGAATGTTGAACCAGCCTTGCATCCCAGGGATGAAGCCCACTTGATCATGGTGGATAAGCTTTTTGATGTGTTGCTGAATCCGGTTTGCCAGTATTTTATTGAGGATTTTTGCATCGATGTTCATCAGGGATATTGGTCTAAAATTCTCTTTTTTTGTTGTATCTCTGCCAGGCTTTGGTATCAGGATGATGTTGGCCTCATAAAATGAGTTAGGGAGGATTCCCTCTTTTTCTATTGATTGGAATAGTTTCAGAAGGAATGGTACCAACTCCTCCTTGTACCTCTGGTAGAATTCAGCTGTGAATCCATCTGGTCCTGGACTTTTTTTGGTTGGTAGGCTATTAATTGTTGCCTCAATTTCAGAGCCTGCTATTGGTCTATTCAGGGATTCAACTTCTTCCTGGTTTAGTCTTGGAAGAGTGTAAGTGTCCAGGAAATTATCCATTTCTTCTAGATTTTCCAGTTTATTTGCGTAGAGGTGTTTATAGTATTCTCTGATGGTAGTTTGTATTTCTGTGGGGTCGGTGGTGATATCCCCTTTATCATTTTTAATTGCGTCGATTTGATTCTTCTCTCTTTTCTTCTTTATTAGTCTTGCTAGTGGTCTGTCAATTTTGTTGATCTTTTCAAAAAACCAACTCCTGGATTCATTGATTTTTTGGAGGGTTTTTTGTGTCTCTATCTCCTTCAGTTCTGCTCTGATCTTAGTTATTTCTAGCCTTCTGCTAGCTTTCGAATGTGTTTGCTCTTGCTTCTCTAGTTCTTTTAATTGCGATGTTAGAGTGTCAATTTTAGATCTTTCCTGCTTTCTCTTGTGGGCATTTAGTGCTATAAATTTCCCTCTACACACTGCTTTAAATGTGTCCCAGAGATTCTGGTATGTTGTATCTTTGTTCTCATTGGTTTCAAAGAACATCTTTATTTCTACCTTCATTTCGTTATGTACCCAGTAGTCATTCAGGAGCAGGTTGTTCAGTTTCCATGTAGTTGAGCGGTTTTGATTGAGTTTCTTAGTCCTGAGTTCTAGTTTGATTGCACTGTGGTCTGAGAGACAGTTTGTTATAATTTCTGTTCTTGTACATTTGCTGAGGAGTGCTTTACTTCCAATTACGTGGTCAATTTTGGAATAAGTACGATGTGGTGCTGAGAAGAATGTATATTCTGTTGATTTGTGGTGGAGAGTTCTATAGATGTCTATTAGGTCTGCTTGCTGCAGAGATGAGTTCAATTCCTGGACATCCTTGTTAACTTTCTGTCTCGTTGATCTGTCTAATGTTGACAGTGGAGTGTTGAAGTCTCCCATTATTATTGTATGGGAGTCTAAGTCTCTTTGTAAGTCTCTAAGGACTTGCTTTATGAATCTGGGTGCTCCTGTATTGGGTGCATATATATTTAGGATAGTTAGCTCTTCCTGTTGAATTGATCCCTTTACCATTATGTAATGGCCTTCTTTGTCTCTTTTGATTTTTGATGGTTTAAAGTCTGTTTTATCAGAGACTAGTATTGCAACCCCCGCTTTTTTTTGTTCTCCATTTGCTTGGTAAATCTTCCTCCATCCCTTTATTTTGAGCCTATGTATGTCTCTGCGTGTGAGATGGGTCTCCTGAATACAGCAGACTGATGGGTCTTGACTCTTTATCCAGTTTGCCAGTCTGTGTCTTTTAATTGGAGCATTTAGTCCATTTACATTTAAGGTTAAGATTGTTATGTGTGAACTTGATCCTGCCATTATGATATTAACTGGTTATTTTGCTCATTAGTTGATATAGTTTCTTCCTAGCCTCGATGGTCTTTACATTTTGGCATGTTTTTGAGATGGCTGGTACCGGTTGTTCCTTTCCATGTTTAGTACTTCCTTCAGGGTCTCTTGTAAGGCAGGCCTAGTGGTGACAAAATCTCTAAGCATTTGCTTATCTGTAAAGGATTTTATTTCTCCTTCACTTATGAAACTTAGTTTGGCTGGATATGAAATTCTGGGTTTAAAATTCTTTTCTTTAAGAATGTTGAATATTGGCCCCCACTCTCTTCTGGCTTGGAGAGTTTCTGCCGAGAGATCTGCTGTGAGTCTGATGGGCTTCCCTTTGTGGGTAACCCGACCTTTCTCTCTGGCTGCCCTTAAGATTTTTTCCTTCATTTCAACTTTGGTGAATCTGGCAATTATGTGTCTTGGAGTTGCTCTTCTCGAGGAGTATCTTTGTGGCGTTCTCTGTATTTCCTGGATTTGAATGTTGGCCTGCCCTACTAGGTTGGGGAAGTTCTCCTGGATGATATCCTGAAGAGTGTTTTCCAACTTGGTTCCATTTTCCCCCTCACTTTCAGGCACCCCAATCAGACGTAGATTTGGTCTTTTTACATAATCCCATACTTCTTGCAGGCTTTGTTCATTTCTTTTCCTTCTTTTTTCTTTTGGTTTCTCTTCTCGCTTCATTTCATTCATTTGATCCTCAATCGCTGATACTCTTTCTTCCAGTTGATCGAGTCGGTTACTGAAGCTTGTGCATTTGTCACGTATTTCTCGTGTCATGCTTTTCATCTCTTTCATTTCGTTTATGACCTTCTCTGCATTAATTAGTCTAGCCGTCAATTCTTCCACTTTTTTTTCAAGATTTTTAGTTTCTTTGCGCTGGGTACGTAATTCCTCCTTTAGCTCTGAGAAATTTGATGGACTGAAGCCTTCTTCTCTCATCTCGTCAAAGTCATTCTCCGTCCAGCTTTGATCCGTTGCTGGCGATGAGCTGCGCTCCTTTGCCGGGGGAGATGCGCTCTTGTTTTTTGAATTTCCAGCTTTTCTGCCCTGCTTTTTCCCCATCTTTGTGGTTTTATCTGCCTCTGGTCTTTGATGATGGTGATGTACTGATGGGGTTTTGGTGTAGGTGTCCTTCCTGTTTGATAGTTTTCCTTCTAACAGTCAGGACCCTCAGCTGTAGGTCTGTTGGAGATTGCTTGAGGTCCACTCCAGACCCTGTTTGCCTGGGTATCAGCAGCAGAGACTCAGTTGAAAATGCCGAAATCACCGGTCTTCTGTGTCGCTGGCGCTGGGAGTTGAAGACTAGAGCTGCTCCTATTCGGCCATCTTGCTCCACCCCCCGGATTACACATTTTAAAGACCCTGACAAGAAGCATCCTAAGGGACTCCACTGTATCAAGTATTAGTCAGAATTCTCCAGAGAAACAGAACACACAGCATGTGGATAGTGTGTGTGTGTGTATACACACACATATAATAATGTATATAATTATCATATATTCTTGTTGTACATGTATTTTGTATATACACATTTATTATAAGGAATTGGTTCACACAATTATGGAGACTCACAAGTCTCAAGATCTGCAGGGTGAGCTAGCAAACTGGACACCCCAGAGAGCCAATGGTGTAGTTCCAGTGTGACTCCAAAGGCAAACTGAAGACCGAGGAGAGTCGGTGTTATAGATCAGTCTAAGGTGTGGTAAGGTCGAGACTCAAGAAGGGTCAGTATTTCAGTTCAAGTTGAAGTAAAAAAAAAAAATGCCAATGTCACAGTTCAAAGAGTTAGGCGGAATCTTCTCTGATTAGCGGAGAGTCAGTCTTTTTATTCTATTCAAGCCTTCAGCTGATTGGAGGAGGCTCAGACACATTAAGGAGGACAATCTGCTTTACTCAGTCTACCGTTTCAAAAGTTAATCTAATCCCCAAAGACACATTCACAGAAACACGCAGAATAATGTTTCACCAAATATCTGGAAACCCTGTGGCCCAGTCAAGCTGACACATAAAATCAACCATCACAGTGACATCATTTCCTTTGGCTTCTCAAGCTAACAAAAATGCCATAAACATTAAAAGAAAAGAGAAAGAGTTGACACAAAAACCAACCCACTGACAAATATTTACTGCATATTTTCTGTGTGATCAGTGGGACTGCCTTCCAGGGGCTGGTGAGCTGGCTATAAATCTAATCCATGCAATAGGACATTAAGGTAGGAGGAAATGTTTCACTGGACAGTTGGGTAGGATTTAAAGAGGAAGAAGTGAGCAGATAAAATAAACAAGAATAAAAGTAAGGATAAACATGACATCTTAAGGAGTTTATTTTACCTGGACAGAGAATGCCCATAGAACAGTGATGAGAAGTAAAGATAAACAGATGTGTGGTAGTCAATTTATAAAAAGCCTTGAAATAGGTAGTGTACAACTTCATTTGTATAATGCTTTGAACTTTTAAAATCGCTTTGACATACATAGCCTTTTTTATCCTTTTAACAATTTTGTGAGGTAAATAGTGTCATTATTAATTTTATCTTAAAAAATTTACTATCGTTTGTAGAGACAGGGTCTCACTATGTTGCCCAGGCTGCTATCAAACTCCTGGGCTCAAGTGGTGCTCCCACCTTGGCCTCCCAAAGTGCTGGGATTACAGGCATGAGCTACCATTCCCAGTACATTACTAATTTCATAGTGGAGAAGGCTTACTATTGTGCAGGTGTGAAAACTATCATCTGATTCCTACTTCAGGGCCCTTTTCCCATTGAAGTTGCAATGGGGAACTATTATAGTTCTTGAGCAAGGGGTGCCACTATAAAAATAGTGTTATAGAAGATTTGAACATGGTTTATAAGTTGCATTGAACAGTGAGACCTAGGAAGCCAAGAGGGCAGCAGTAATGCCTTGTACTTATCTGGGCATTAAGCATTACTATGGAATAAAGGAATAAAAGAAAATTGGCATACGTGAAGTCATGATTAAAGGAAGAAATAATAAACTTTAAAGTGTGAGATCTATTAAAATGCATGTAGTAAGATACAGAATACAGGCATGGAGACAAGAGGAGATAGATAGCCATTTCAAAAACTTTAGAAGATATACTTTATCTATTTTTAAGTTTAAATTCAGCTAGTTTTAAAGCTAACCAAAATGTTCAATTTCACTTTCCACTTACATAGTCTTGAGGAATCCCCCACAGTTCAGGGGAAACAACTCTCAGAAGAGTTTATTCTCACATATTTATGTCATTTCATGGAACAAGCAATAGATTCAAACTATTTCAATAAAAGGAATGGTATTTATTTCTATCTTAGTTTGTACTACTATAACAAAATACCTGAAACTAGACAATTTGTAAACAACAGAAATTTGCTTCTCACAGTTCTTAGGTTGGGAAGTTCAAGATCAAGGGGCCAGTAGGATCAGTGTCTGGTGAGGGCTGCTCTCTGCTCTCCAGATGACACCTTCAACACTGTATCCTCTGGAGGGGATGAATATTGTATCCTCACATGGAGGAAGGGATGGAAAAGGGGAGGCATCTCTCTGAAGGTGTTTGTAGAAGGGTACTAATCTCATTTATGAAGGCAAAGTCCTCAGAGTCTACTTACCTCCCAAGGGTCTCACCTCTTAATACCATCATCTTGGGGGTTAAGTTCCAACATATGAATTTTGGAGGGAAACATACATTCAAACCACGGCAATTACTATGTCCAAAGCACTCTTTTTCTTCTATGCCTCCCTTTTCTTTTTTTATTTTTAATATTTGCAGGAACATAGGAAGTGTATATATTTTGATACAGGTATGAAATGTAAAATAAGCACATCATGGAGAATGGAGTATCCATCCCCTCAAGCACGTATCCTTTGGGTTACATACAATCCAATTACACTCTTTAAGTTATTTTAAAATGTACAATGAAGTTATTATTGACTATAGTCACGCTGTTGTGCTATCAAATAGTAGGTCTTATTCATTCTTTCTATTTTTGTTGCACCCATTAATCATCCCCCCACCCCTGAGCCCTCCACTACCATTCCCAGCCTCTGGTAACCATCCTTCTATTCTGTGTGTCCATGCATTCAATTGTTTTAGTTTTTAGATACCACAAATAAGTGAGAACATGTGATGTTTGTCTTTCTGTGCCTGGCTTATTTCACTTAACATAATGATCTCCAGTTCTATCATGTTGTCACAGATGATGGAATCTCATTTTTTTTTATGGCTGAATAGTACTCCACTGTGTATATGCACCACACTTTCTTTATCCATTCGTCTACTGATGGACACTTAGGTTGGTTCCCCATCTTGGCCATTGCAAATAGTGCTGCAACAAACAGGAGTGCACATATCTCTTCGATATAGTGATGGTCTTTCTTTTGGATATGTACCCAGCAGAGGGATTGTTGGATTGTATGGTAGCTCTATTTTTAGTTTTTTGAGAAACTTCCAAAATCTTCTCCATAGTGGTTTAGGAATTTTTGCCACCAATTGGGTACGACTGTTCCCTTTTTTCCACATCCTTGTCAGCATTTGTCATTGCCTGTCTTTTCTAAGCCATTTTAAGTGAGGTGAGATGATACTTCATTGTAGTTTTTATTTGAATTTCTCTGATGATTGATGATGTTCAGCACCTCATCATAAGCCTATTTTCATATAATTGTTTGCTATTTGTATGTCTTCTTTTGAAAAATGTCTAATTAAATCTGTTGCTTTTTTTTTTTTTTTTTTTTTCTTTTGAGACAGAGTTTCGCTCTGGTTGCCCAGGCTGGAGTGCAATGGCACGATCTCAGCTCAGTGCAACCTCCGCCTCCGGGGTTCAAGCAATTCTCCTGCCTCAGCCTCCCGAGTAGCTGGGATTACAGGCATGCGCCACCATGCCCAGCTAATTTTGTATTTTTGGTAGAGAAGGGGTTTCTCTATGTTGGTCAGGTTAGTCTCAAACTCCCAACCTCAGGTGATCCACTCACCTAGGCCTCCCAAAGTGCTGGGATTACAGGTGTGAGCCACCACACCTGGCCAGCTGTTGCTTATTTTTTAAGCAGATTATTAAGTCTTTTCTTACAGAGTTGTTAGAGATCCTTACATATTCTGGTTAGCAATCTCTTATCAGACGGGTAGTTTGCAAATATTTTTTCCCATTCTGTGGGTTGATTTTCACTTTGCTGATAGTATCCTTTGCTATGCAGAAGCTTTTTAACTTGATGTGATCTCATTTGTCCATTTTGACTTTGATTGCCTGTGCTGTGGGGTATTACTCAAGAAATTTTGCCCAAACTAAGGTCCTAGAGAGTTTCCCCAAAGTTTTCTCATAGTAGTTTCATAGCTTTAGGTCTTAGATTTAAGTCTTTAAACCATTTTTATTTGATTTTTGTATGCGGCAAGAAATAGAGATCTAGTTTCATTCTTCAGCATATGGATATCTAGTGTTCCCAGTACCATTTATTGAAGAGACTGTCTTTTCCTCAGTTTATATTCTTTGCACCTTTGTCAAAATGAGTTCGCTATAGGTGTGTGGATTTGTTCCTGGGTTCTCTATTCTGTTTCATTGGTGTATGTGTCTGTTTTTATGCCAATACCATGTTGTTTTTGTTACTAGAGCTCTGTAGTATAATTTGAAGTCAGGTAATGTAATTCCTCCAGTTTTGCTCTTTTTGCTTAGGATAGCTTTAGCTATTCTGGGTCATTTGTGATTCCATATAAATTTTAGAATAGTTTTTTTTTTTTTTCTATTTCTGTGAAGAATGTCATTGGTATTGTGACACGGATTGCATTGAATCTATAGATTGCTTTGGGCAGTATGGCCATTTTGGCAATATTAATTATTCCAATTCATGAACATAAAATACCTTTCCATTTTTTGATGCTCCCTTTAATTTCTTTCATTAATGTTTTATAGTTTTCATTGTAGAGATCTTTTATTTCTTTGGTTAATTCCTTGGTATTTAATTTTATGTGTGGCTATCATAAATGGGATAACTTTTTAATTTCTTTTTCAGATTGTTCACTGATGGCATATAGAAATGCTACTGATTTTTGTATGTTGACTTTGCACCCTGCAACTTTACTAAATTTATTCATAAGATTTAAGAGTTTATTAGTGGAGTCTTTAGGTTTTTCCAACTATAAGATCACATCATCTGCAAACAAGAATAATTTGACTTCTTTCATTCCAATTTAGATGCCTTTTCTTTCTTTCTCTTGTCTGATTGCTCTAGCTAGGACTTCCAGTACTGTGTTGAATAAGAATGGTGACAGTGGGCATCCTTAATGTGTTCCAGATCTTAGAAGAAAGGCTTTCAGTTTTTCTATATTAAATATGATACTAGCTGTGGGTCTGTCACATATCGTTCTTATTATGTTGTGTATGTTCCTTTTATGTTCAGCTTTTTGAGGGTTTCTTTTTTATTATGAAGGAATGTTGAACTTTATCCTATACTTTTTCAGCATCAATTGAAATGATCATATGGATTTTATCCTGTATTCTGTTGATATGATGTATCACGTTGATTGACTTGCATATTTTGAATCATCCTTGCATCTCAGGGATAAATCCTACTTGATCATAATGAATGATCTTTTTAATGTATTATTAAATTTGGTTTGTTAGCATTTTGTTGAGGATTTTTACATGAATATTCATCAGAGATATTGGCCTGTAGTTTTCTGTTTTTGATGTATCTTTGTTTCATTTTGCTATTAGAGTAAAAATAATCTCATAGAATAAGTTTGGAAGTATTTCCTCCTCCCGTTTTTTGTTTTTGTTTTTGTTTTTGTTTTTGTTTTGGAAAAGTTTGACTACAATTGGTGTTAGTTTTTCTTTAAATGTTTGGTAGAATTCAGTGGTGAAGTCATTGGGTCCTGGGATTCTCTTTATTGGGAGATATTTTATTACAGCTTTGGTCTTGTTATTTGTCATTGGTCTGTTCAGGTTTTAGATTTCTTCTTGGTTCAAGGTCGGTAGGTTGTATGTATCTAGGAATTTGTCTCTCTCTTCTAGATTTTCCAATTTATTGGCATATAATTGCTCATAATAGCCACTAATGATCCTTTGAAGTTCTGCAGATTCAGTAGTAATGTCTCTTTTTTCAATTTCTGGTTTTATGTATTTCAATGTTCTCCCTTTTTACTTAGTCTAGCTAAAGGTTTGCCAATTTTGTTTAACTTTATAAAAAAACACTTTTTGTTACATTGATCTTTTGTATTGTTTTCAATTTTGTTTATTTCTGCTCAGATCTTTATTATTTCTTTTCTTCACTGATCTAGGGCTTGATTTTCTCTTGCTTTTCTAGTTCTTTAAGATACAGCATTAGATTGTTTATTTGAAGTTTTTCCTCTTTTTTGATGTAGGCACTTATAACTATAAACCGCCCTCTTAGCACTGCTTTTGCTATATCTCATAGATATTGGTATATTGTGCTTCTATTATCATTTGTTTCAAGAAATTTTTCAATTTCCTGTTCAATTTCTTCATTGCCCCACTGCTCACTCAGGAGCATATGTTAAATTTCTATGTTTGTATAGTTTCAGAAATTCCTCTTGTCATTAATTTCTAGTTTTATTCCATTGTGATAAGAGAAGATGCTTGATATTATTTCAATTTTTAGCATGTTTTAAGGCTTGTTTTGTGACTTAACATACAGTCTATCCTCGAAAATAATTCACATGCTGAGGAGAATAATGTGTATTCTGCCGCTCATGGATGAAATGTTCTGTAACTATCTACTAGATCTATTTGGTCTATAACATAGATTAACTCTGATATTTCTTTGTTGATTATCTGTCTGGGAGATCTGTCCAATGCTGAAAGTGGGGCGTTGAAGTCTCCAGCTTTTACTATATTGGGACCTATCTATCTTTCTCTCTTTAGCTTTAATAATATTTCCTTTATATATCTGGGTGCTCCAGTGTTGGGTGCATATATATTTACAATTGTTATATCATCTTGTTCAATTGACCCCTTTGTCATGATATAGTGACCTTCTTTGTCTCTTATAGTTTTTGTCTATAACTGTTGATATAAGTACAGCTACTCTTAATCTTTTATGGTTTTCATTGTCATGGAATATCTTTTTCCATTCTTTAATTTTCAGTCTATGTGTATCTTTATAGGCAAAGTGTGTTTCTTGTAGACAACACATCATTGACCATTGTCTATTGATTGGATAATTTAGTACATTTACATTCATGTTATTAATGATAAGTAAGGACTTACTTACTCCTTCCATTTTGTCATTTATTTTCTGTGTCTTTTTGTGTGTGTGTGGTCTTCTCTTCCTTCTTTCTTTCCTTTCTCTGTCCTTTAGTAAAGGCGATTTTCTCTGGTGATATGATTTAGTTTCTTGCTTTTTATTTTCTGGTATCCATTGTACGTTGTATGGTTTGAGGTTACTACGAGGCTAGCAAATACTATCTTATAAATCATTATTTTAACCTGATAACAATTTAACACTGCTTGGTTAAACAACCAAGCAAAAAGAAAACTAACAAAACCTCTACACTTTATTTTATTGTTCTATTTACATCATATATCATACTGCCTATGTCTTTATTTTTTATTTATTTATCATTTATTTATTTATTTATTTATTTTAAGATGGAGTTTTACTTTGTTGCCTAGGCTGGAGTGTAATGGTACCATCTCGGCTCACTGCAACCTTCACCTTCTGGGTTCAAGTGTCTCCTGCCTCAGCCTCCTGAGTAGCTGGGATTACAGGCATGCACCATCATGTCTGGCTAGTTTTGTATTTTTACTAGAGACAGGCTTTCTCCATGTTGATCAGGCTGGTCTCGAACTCCTGACCTCACGTGGTCCACCCGACTCAGCCTCCCAAAGTGCTCCAGGTATGAGCCACCATGCCCGGCCTCTACTGCTTATGTCTTGAAAAGTTGTTGTAGTTATTATTTTTATCGGTTCATCATTTAGTCTTTCTACTTAGGATAAGAGTAGTTTGCACACCACAGTTACAGTGTTATGATATTCTGGGTACTTACTATTATCAGTGAGTTTTATACATTCTAGCGATTACTTATTGGTCATTAATGTGGTTTTATTTCTGATTTAAATACTCCCTTTAGCATTCTTACTGCACAGGTCTGGTGTTGATGAAATCCCCCAGAAATTCCTCAGCTTTTGTTTGTCTGGGAAAGTTTTTATTTCTCCTTCATGGTTGAAGGAAATTTTCTCCAGATAAGCTATTCTAGGGTAAAAGTTTTTTCCTTCAGCACTTTCAATATGTCATGCCACTCTCTCCTAGATGGAAAGGTTTCCTTGGAAAAGTCTGCTGCCACACATACTGGAGCTCCATTGTATGTTATTTATTTATTTTCTGTTACTGCTTTTAGGATCCTTTCTTCATCCTTGATCTTTGGGAGTCCGATTATTAAATGCCTTGAAGCAATCTTCTTTGGGTTAAATCCGCTTGGTGTTCCATAACCTTCTTGTACTTGGATATTGATATCTTTCTCTAGGTGTGGAAAGTTATCTGATATTATCCCTCTGAATAGGCTTTCTACCCCTATCTCTTTCTCTACCTCCTCTTTAAGACCAGTAACTCTTAGATATGCCCTTTTGAGGATACTTTCTAGATCCTTTAAGTGTGCTTCATAATTTCTTATGCTTTTATCTTTGTCTCTTCTGTGTATTTTCAAATAGTTTTTCTTCAAGCTCACTGATTCTTTCTTCTGCTTGATCAGTTCTGCTATTAAAGAACTCTGATGCATTCTTCAATATACCACTTGTACTTTTCACCTCCAGAATTTCTGCTCGATTATTTTCAATTATTTCAATCTCTTAGTTAAATTTATCTTATAGAATTGTGAATTCTGTCTCTGCGTTAACTTGAATATCTTTGAGTTTCCTCAACACAGCTATTTTGAATTCTCTGCCTGAAAGGTCACATATCTCTGTTTTTCCAGCATCTATCCCTGGTGCCTTATTTAGTTCATTTGGTGAGGTCATGTTTTCCTGAATGGTGTTGATGCTAGTAGCTGTTCTTTGGTGTCTGAGCATTGAAGAGTTAGATATTTATTGTAGTCTTCATTGCCTGGCCTTATTTGTAGCTGTCTTTCTTGGGAAGCCATTCCAGATATTTGAAAGGACATGGGTGTTATGATCTAAGCTGTGACCTAAGCTTTAGGGGGCACCCCAAGCCCAGTAATGCTGTGGTTCTTGCAGAATGGTAGAAATACTGCCTTGACACTCTTGGACAAGATTTGGAAGAATTCTCTGAATTACTAGGCAAAGTCTCTTGTTTTCCTCTCTTACTTTCTCTCAAATAGAGTCTTTCTCTCTGTTCTGAGCCACCTAAAGCTGGGGTAGCAAGACACCCCTGTGGTTACCACCACTATGGCTCCACTGGGTCAGACCTGAAGCCAGCACAGCCCTGTCTACCCAAAGCCTCCTGTAGCCATTCTCTGGCGACTGCCTATGTTCGTTCAAGGCCCTGGAGCTCTACAAACTGCAGTGTCAAAGCCAGCCAGGCTCATGTCCTTCCCTTCAGGGTGGCAAGGTTTCCCAGATCCCAGATGGGTCCAGAGGTGCCATCTGGGAGTCAGGGACTAGATTCAAAAACCTTAGAAGTCTAACTGGTATTCTTTTCTAGTGTGGCTGAGCTGGCATTTAAACCCACATGCAGTCCTTCCCACTCCTCTCCCCTTTCCAAAGGCAGAGGAGCATCACCCCCAGTCACCACCACCCCCAGGCCAAGAGGAGTTCTGCCAGACTACCACCAATGTTACCAATGTTCCCCGAAGGCCCAAGGGCTCTTAAGGCAGCTTGTGATAAATGCTGCCTGGCCTGGGACTCACCCACCAGGGCAGTGTCCAGGAATGTCATCCAAGAGCCAAGTCCTGGCATTGGGGATCCCAAGACACCACTTGATGCTCTACCCCTCTGTGGCTGTGCTGGTACCTAAGGTGCAATACAAAGTCCCCTTTACTTTTACCTCTGCTTTTCTCAAGCAGCAGTTTTGCCCCATATGCACCACAGCTGGTAATGTACTGATTCTCACCTGAAGCCAGCAAATTTCAGAGGCTCACCCAAGGCCCTTGACGTAGTGCCTGGGTATTGCTGCTGATTATTCAGGGCCCAAGGGCTCCTCTCTTAGTAGGTGATAAATATTTCCAAGGCTGGGTCCTTTCAAGGCAGCGAATTCCCTTCTGGCCTAGGGTGTGTCTAAAAATATCAGATGGGAGCTGGGACCTGGAACGGGGGCCTCACTACTCTGACTGGTGCCTTATCCTGCTGTAGCTGAACTGGTATCCAAGATGCAAAACAAAGTCCTCCCCATTTATCCCTCTCCTCTCCTCAAGCAGAAGGAAGGGGTTGCTTTTGAAGCCGTGAGCTGTGCAGTCTGGGATTAAGTCTCTGTACCTAGTTCAGCACTAGGTCTTGCCTAAGAGTTGCAGTGCTTATGGTCTAGACTGCCTTTCAAGTTTACTTAGAGACATGGAGTGCTGTAACCCTCAGTGACAAGGTTTGGGGGAACTCAAATTTGGACCACTAAGATCAGGAATTCCCCTTTGGCTAGCTGGTTTAAATGCTCCCTCCATGGACAGGTGTAAGGTGAGTTTGGTCTGGATTTTCTTTTTACTCAGATTTACAGAACTGAGTTAAATGCCTCACGATTAGTGTGTTCTCCCCGCCGCCAATAGCGCGCAGAGATGCTCTCAACAACACGCAGCTGCTGGGGGGAAGGGACAGTGAAGGATGGGGGTGAAGGAGGGGTGGTATTGGTGATTCAAGACTGTTTTTGCTATCTTTTCAGTGCCTTTTTCAGCAATATGAAGTTTAAAACCAAGTACTGTGAGTGCTCACTTGATTTCTGGTTATTATGAAGGTGTTTTTTTCTGTGTAGATAATTGCTAAGTTGCTGCCCTTTTAGGGGTAGGAGCATGATGGGTGGAGCCCCTTCTATTTCTCCATCTTGACTATGTCTCTCTTTTCTCATAACAATAACTTTCCTTATTGTGCTGCTAAATGTATCTCACAAACACCTTTGGACAATGTTTAAATACAGACTTTTTTTGTTTGTTTATTGTTTTTTGCTGGAGACAGAGAAAGTTAGAAAATAGACTCTTAGCTAGAAAGGACTAAGAGAGAAGACTATTCTGAGAATTTAAAGATCAAAACAAAATAAATCATTAAATGTCTATTTTTAAGTTACACGATGAAAACAAACTCATTTGACTTTTTCTGTCTCCTTTCTGGTTTGATACACAAGCACATGCCATCTTAGAAAAAGGAATTGCCTAAATGAATAAAATAAACTTTATTCTTTTTTTTTTTTTTTTTTTTTTTTTTTTTTTTTTGAGACGGAGTTTCGCTCTGTCACCCAGGCTGGAGTGCAGTGGCTTGATCTCGGCTCACTGCAAGCTCCGCCTCCTGGGTTCCCGCCATTCTCCTGCCTCAGCCTCCCCAGTAGCTGGGACTACCTCGCCCGGCTAGTTTTTTCTATTTTTTAGTAGAGACGGGGTTTCACCGTGTTAGCCAGGATGGTCTCGATCTCCTGACCTCGTGATCCGCCCGTCTCGGCCTCCCAAAGTGCTGGGATTACAGGCTTGAGCCACCGCGCCCGGCCAAAATAAACTTTATTCTTATGGACTGTTAGAGCAAATCCAGTCAATTAAGAGACTCTATCATCATCGTTAGAGCAAGAGTCAAAGGGACATTGACTTTTACAGGTAGAGTTTATACTGACCAATTCTCTGCTTTCTTTTGTTTGACACTTAATCTAGGATTATAATAATTTAGACAATAATTTAGCCATCACATATATACAGTGGCACATTTTATGTGGTGACATTTTTAAAATATTATATTTTAGCAGTATAGACAACAGCATCTAATTTTATTGAAATAAGCTTGCTAGTCATTGTTATTCCCATTAAAAAGATAAATTATCTTTTCAAATAATTCTTAAAGATATAAAATGCAACTTTGATTTTTAGCAAGATGGCTGAGTAAGATAACTAGAAACTCTAAAAGTGTAAATATCTAAATGTAACATATAACATGGTTAACATATAACAAAATGGGTTGGTAACATATAATAAAACATTTTAAATGCATAGCTACGTTTTCAACAAAGTAAAGGAAACCTGTAGGTAACAGAAATAAGATGGAAACTGAAAACCAAAGGGTAAGCATGCGAGTGGAACCTGAGGTGATGTACTTTTCCTCCCAGTATTTCAAAACTCAAGTTCCTTTTACAAGATGAGACAGAGGACATGCATGGCCTATGTGACCCATGCATGGCAAAGAACAGGAACTGAGAGAGTGGAGCAGAGCAGGGACCCTCAAAAGTCTACACATTTGATAGATGATTAAATTTTTTAAATTGCCCAACATCACAGGAAGATAGCAAGGAAGTTTGTCTGTCTCCGTCTAGGCTCTGTTTTAGAGGTATATGTCTGCAAACAAAGAGAAATTTTAGTCCTACGGCTATGCCAGGTTTGAGATTAAAATGAATAAACTGTTAATTGTAACAATATATATCATATTATTCCTAACACAGGGATTACCATTAAACCGCCTGGTAAAGCTACTTCAAAGTTGTTTCTTAAAGACAGGCCACAAGTATTCTCTCAGATAAAATGTATGGAAAAGCCTCAGTAAAATAAAGTAGCAATTAAAAAAAAAAAACCACATGGAAATCACAGAAATAAACAACCATGAATTAGATTAAGCAAACACTATAGAAAGATTAGAGTCTCGGCCAGGCGCAGTGGCTCACGCCTGTAATCCCAGCACTTTGGAGGGCTGAGGTGGGCGGATCACAAGGTCAGGAGATTGAGACCATCCTGACCAACATGGTGAAACCCCGTCTCTACTAAAAACACAAAAATTAGCTGGACATGGTGTACACCTGTAGTCCTCACTACTGTAGCTGGGCACCTGTAGTCCCAGCTACTCAGGAGGCTGAGGCAGGAGAATTGTTTGAACCCGGGGGCGGAGGTTGTGGTGAGCCGAGATCATGCCATTGCATTCCAGGCTGGCTACAGAGCAAGACTGTCAAAAAAAAAAAAAAAAAAAAATTAGTGTCTCAAGAATGTAAGATACAGAAAGCTAATTTAAAAGAGAATATAGAAAAATACATATCAGTGTACAACTTTTTTTAATGTACAGAGGCATAAACATGGCTGCACTGACAGATAATTTTCCTAAAGGGCTATCGGGAGGCAGAGATCAATCTAGAGAGGAAAAAGAGGATCAAAGGTAAATAGGTAAATGAGGGTAAATGAGGTCATGATCCATATAAAGGAAACAGTTTGAAGAATATATTGTAAAAATAGCCTAATTTTGGTGCATATTGTAGAGTCCTGAGAAATCAGGTTAAGTGGATAGAATGGGTCAATTTCAGTAGGGTAAGCCAGGCTGAAGTAAACATCTTAGTTGGTTTCCAATATCCATCCCATTACTTCTCTACTAAGTAGCTGTATGATTTGGGAATGCAAGTCTGTTCAAGATGGGTTTGACTGGTCCACCCATCCCCTCCCCAAATCATGTCTGACCTATAAGACTTTAAACTCACCCATAATTTATTGGCACCTTGTGCCAATGTAGGCTCTCTTGCTCTATTTCTCCCCACATTGTTTTCTGGAATTTATAGTATCCAGTTGAACAACAAAAAAAGACCAGCACAAGTGAAGGGCTCAAAAATATTCCTGCTGCCTTAAAAGCAGTACATGTGTAGTGGCCTAACAGACATTTAGAATTCTGATTGGTGTAATACAGAGGAAGGAATTAAAGATAGGATGAGTAATGTGTTCATAAATGTTTAATGAAAGGGGAGAGTCCTGATTTGTAGCCTGTGATGATCCCATCAAAACGGGAGTAAACATTCTCACCATGGCTGACTTCAAGGTTTAAGTAGTTTAACAAGCAACTTTCAAAATGCCTGATAATGTAGCTCTTGACTTGACAAACCATTATGAGCAGTTTGGCTCTCGTGCACCACAGCTATCAACCCACCTTTAGAAGATAGCAAAGTACCACTTCAGACGTTCTCTCACCAGTGGATTATCCATCGCATTTTTCCAACTGGTTGTATCAGCCTATGGATGACAGATATTCTTCTCAGATTCTAGCAGTACAGTTACTGTCATCCTAAGTGTTAATGGTAGTGTGAGCATTGTCTTTTTCTTCTTTTAATAGAAAGTTGGGAAACAACAACAACAAAAAAAACAGAAGCTATTTTAAGTTAGACTCCCAAACTATAAAATACTAATAATATTTATAAATTTATTCATTAATTCAACAAAAATGTATTAAGCACTTTCTAGGTACAGTTTTAGGTCACAAGGGTAGAGCAGTGGGGGAAATGTAAAATAATTAAAACCAACTAACCAAACAATTTCTTCCCTTCTGCCCCCCTCTGAGTTCTTCCCTAATATGGTTTATAAAATATCTCATTTCTTTCCTTTATTTAAATGAAATATATGGCAGTATATATACATATAAATCTGAATTTGAATTCATAAATGATGGAAAGAAATAAATCTGCTTGAAAAAAATATGACAGACCATAGATAAACATCGACAAATAGAATTTAAAAATCCAAAAACTTGCCTAAGTTTTTGCAAGTCACAGGAACAGCAACCCAGCTAGTAAATAAAATAATTAATGGCAGCACTTTTTGTAATAGAGAAAGTCTGAAAGATACATCAATTGGGGTGCGCCCAAGATGGCTGAATAGGAACAGCTCCAGCCTCCAGCTCCCAGCGTGAGTGACACAGAAGACGGGTGATTTCTGCATTTTCAACTGAGGTACCAGGTTCATCTCACTGGGCAGTGCCTGACAATCGGTGCTGGTCAGGTGGTGCAGCCTGACCAGCGAGACCTGAAGCAGGGCTAAGCAGGGTGAGGCATCACCTCACCTGGGAAGCACAAGGGGGAAGGGAATCCCTTTTACTAGCCAAGGGAAACTGAGACACACAAAACCTGGAAAATCAGGTAACTCCCACCCTAATACTGTGCTTTACCAAGGGTCTCAGCAAAAGGCACACCAGGAGATTATATCCCACACCAGGCCCTGAGGGTCCCAGGCCCACAGAGCCTCCCTCATTGCTAGCACAGCAGTCAGAGATCTAACTGCAAGGCAGCAGCGAGGCTGGGGGAGGGGCACCCGCCATTGCTGAGGCTTAAGTAGGTAAACAAAGCCACAGGGAAGCTCAAACTGGGTGGAGCCCACTGCAGCTCCAGGAGGTTGGTCTGCCTCTGTAGAATCCTCCTCTGGGGACAGGGCATGGCTAAACAAAAAGCAGCAGAAACCTCAGCAAAGCCAATGCCCCTGTCTGATAGCTTTGAAGACAGCAGTGGATCTCCCAGCATGGAGGCTGAGATCTCAGAATGGACAGACTGCCTGCTGAAGTGGGTCCCTGACCCCTGAGTAGCCTAACTGGGAGACATTCTCCACTAGGTGCAGACCAACACCTCACACCTCACTCAGCGGGGTACACACCGAGACAAAGCTTCCAGAGCAAGAATCAGACAGCAACACTCGCTGTTCAGCAACATTCTATCTTCTGCAGTCCCCGCTGCTGATATCCAGGCAAACAGGGTCTGGAGTGGACTTCGAGCAAACTCCAATAGACCTGCAGCTGAGGGTCCTGACTGTTAGAAGGAAAACTAACAAACAGAAAGGACACCCACACCAAAACCCCATCACTCTGTCACCATCACCAAAGACCAAAGGCAGATAAAACCACAAAGATGGGGGAAAAGCCGTGCAGAGAAGCTGGAAATTCAAAAAATCAGAGCACATCTCCCCCTCCAAAGGAACACAGCTCATCACCAGGAATGGAACAAGCTGGATGGAGACGACTTTGACGAGTTGAGAGAAGAAGGCTTCAGTTGATGAAACTTCTCAGAGTTAAAGGAGGAACTGTGTAACCAGCGCAAAGAAACTAAAAACCTTGAAAAAAGAATGGATGAATGGATAACAAGAATAATCAATCCACAGAAGACCTTAAAAGAACTGATAGAGATGCAAACCATAACATGAGAACTATGTGACAAATGCACAAGCTTCAGTAACCGACTCAATCAACCGAAAGAAAGAGTATCAGCGATTGAAGACCAAATTAATGACATGAAGCGAGAAGAGAAGTGTGGAGAAAAAAAGAGTAAAAAGAAATGAACAAAGCCTCCAAGAAGTATGGGATTATAAGAAAAGACCAAATCTATGTCTGACTGGTGTGCCTGAAAGTGACGGGGAAAATGGAACCAAGTTGGAAAATATTCTGCAGGATATCATCCAGGAGAACTTCCCCAACCTAGTAAGGCAGGCCAACATTCAAATCGAGGAAATACAGAGAATGCCACAAAGATACTCCTCAAGAAGAGCAACTCCAAGACACATAATTGTCAGATTCACCAAAGCTGAAATGAAAAAAAATGTTAAGGGCAGCCAGAGAGAAAGGTTGGGTTACACACAAAGGGAAGCCCATCAGACTAACAGCAGATCTCTCGGCAGAAACTCTCCAAGCCAGAAGAGAGTGGGGGCCATATTCAACATTCTTAAAGAAAAGAATTTTCAACCCAGAATTTCATATCCAGCAAACTAAGTTTCATAAGTGAAGGAGAAACAAAATCCTTTACAGACAAGCAAATGCTTGGAGAATTTGTCACCACCAGGCCTGTGCTACAAGAGACACTGAAGGAAGAACTAAACATGGAAAGTAACACCAGGTACCAGCAACTGCAAAAACATGTCAAAATGTAAAGTCCATCGATGCTAGGAAGAAACTGCATCAACTAGCGAGCAAAATAACCAGCTAATATCATAATGACAGGATCAAGTTCACACATAACAATATTAACCTTAAATGTAAACAGACTAAATGGTCCAATTAAAAGACACAGGCTGGCAAATTGGATAAAGAGTCAAGATAATCAGTTTGCTATATTCAGAGACCCATCTCACAAGCAGGGACACACATAGGCTCAAAATAAAGGGATGGAGGAAGATCTAACAAGCAAATGGAAAACAAAAAAAAAGCAGGGGTTGTAATCCTAGTCTCTGATAAAACAGACATTAAGCAATCAAAGATCAAAAGAGACAAAGAAGGCCATTACATAATGGTAAAGGGATCCATTCAACAGGAAGAGCTAACTATGCTAAATATATATGCACCCAATACAGGAGAACCCAGATTTATAAAGCAAGTCCTTAGAGACTTACAAAGAGACTTAGACTCCCGTACAATAATAATGGGAGACTTTAACATCCCACTGTCAACATTAGACAGATCAACGAGACAGAAAGTTAACAAAGATATCCAAGAATTGAACTCAACTCTGCACCAAGCAGACCTAATAGACATCTACAGAACTCTCCATCCCAAAACAACAGAATATACATTCTTCTCAGCACCACATCGCACTTATTCCAAAATTGACCACATAATTGGAAGTAAAGGACTCCTCAGCAAATGTAAAAAAACAGAAATTATAACAAACTGTCTCTCAGAACACAGTGCAATTAAACTAGAACTCAGGACTAAGAAACCCAATCAAAACTATTCAACTACATGGAAACTGAACCTGCTCCAGAATGATGACTGGGTACATAATGAAATGAAGGCAGAAATAAAGATGTTCTTTGAAACCAATGAGAAAAAAGATACAACATACCAGAATCTCCGGGACACATTTAAAGCAGTGTGTAGAGGGAAATTTATAGCACTAAATGCCTACAAGAGAAAGCAGGAAAGATCTAAAATTGACACCCTAACATCACAATTAAAAGAACTAGAAAAGCAAGAGGAAACACATTCAAAAGCTAGCAGAAGGCAAGAAATAACTAAGATCAGAGCAGAACTGAAGGAGATACAGACAAAAAACCCTCCAAAAAATCAATGAATCCAGGAGCTGGTTTTTTGAAAAGATCAACAAAATTGATAGACTGCTAGCAAGAAAAATCAAATAGATGCAATAAAAAATGATAAAATGGATATCACCACCGACCCCACAGAAGTACAAACAACCATGAGAGAATACTATAAACACCTCTATGCAAATAACCTAGAAAACCTAGAAGAAATGGATAATTTCCTGGACACTTGCACTCTCCCAAGATTAAACCAGGAAGAAGTTGAATCCCTGAACAGACCAATAGCAGGCTCTGAAATTGAGACAATAATTAATAGCCTACCAACCAAAAAATGTCCAGGACCAGACGGATTCACAGCTGAATTCTACCAGAGGTACAAGGAGGAGCTGGTACCATTTCTTCTGAAACTATTCCAATCAATAGAAAAAGAGGGAATCCTCCCTAACTCATTTTACGAGGCCAACATCATCCTGATACCAAAGCCTGACAGAGATACAACAAAAAAAGAGAATGTTAGACCAATAACCCTGACGAACATCAATGTAAAAATCCTCAATAAAATACTGGCAAACCGAATCCAGCAGTACATCAAAAAGCTCATCCACCATGATCAAGTGGGCTTCATCCCTGGAATGCAGGTCTGGCTCAACATATGCAAATCAATAAACATAATCTAGCATATAAACAGAACCAAAGACAAAAACTACATGATTATCTCAATAGATGCAGAAAAGGCCTTTGACAAAATTCAACAGCCCTTCATGCTAAAAACTCTCAATAAATTCGGTATTGATGGAACGTATCTCAAAATAATAAGAGCTATCTATGACAAACCCACAGCCAATATCATACTGAATGGGCAAAAACTGGAAAAATTCCCTTTGAAAACTGGCACAAGACAGGGATGCTCTCTCTCACCACTCCTATTCAACATAGTGTTGGAAGTTCTGGCTAGGGCAATCAGGCAAGAGAAAGAAATCAAGGGTATTCAGTTAAGAAAAGAAGAAGTCAAATTGTCCCTGTTTGCAGATGACATGATTGTATATTTAGAAAACCCCATTGTCTCAGCCCAAAATCTCCTTAAGCTGATAAGAAACTTCAGCAAAGTCTCAGGATACAAAATCAACGTGCAAAAATCACAAGCATTTTTATACACCATAACAGACAAACAGAGAGCCAAATCATGAATGAATTACCATTCACAATAGCTTCAAAGAGAATAAAATACCTAGGAATCCAACTTACAAGGGATGTAAAGGACCTCTTCAAGGAGAACTACAAACCACTGCTCAGTGAAATAAAAGAGGACACAAACAAATGAAAGAACATACCATGCTCATGGATAGGAAGAATCAATATTGTGAAAATGGCCATACTGCCCAAGGTTATTTATAGATTCAATGCCATCGCCATTAAGCTACCAATGACTCTCTTCACAGAATTGGAAAAAAACTGTTTTAAAGTTCGTATGGAACCAAAAAAGAGCCCAAATTGCCAAGACAATCCTAAGTCAAAAGAACAAATCTGGAGGCATCATGCTACCTGACTTCAAACTATACTACAAGGCTACAGTAACCAAAATAGCATGGTACTGGTACCAAAACAGAGATATAGACCAGTGGAACAGAACAGAGCCCTCAGAAATAATACCACACATCTACAGCCATCTGATCTTTGACAAACCTGACAAAAACAAGAAATGGGGAAAGGATTCCCTACTAAATAAATGGTGCTGGGAAAATTGGCTAGCCATAAGTAGAAAGCTGAAACTGGATCCTTTCCTTACTCCTTATATGAAAATTAATTCAAGATGGATTAGAGACTTAAATGTTAGACCTAAAACCATAGAAACCCTAGAAGAAAACCTAGGTAATACCATTCAGGACAGAGGCATGGGCAAGGACTTCATGTCTAAAACACCAAAAGCAATGGCAACAAAAGCCAAAGTTGACAAATGGGATCTAATTAAACTAAAGAGCTTCTGCGCAGCAAAAGAAACTACCATCAGAGTGAACAGGCAACCTACAGAATGGGAGAAAATTCTTGCAATCTACTCATCTGACAAAGGGCTAATATCCAGAACCTATAAAGAACTCAATCGAATTTACAAGAAAAAAACAAACAACCCCATCAAAAAGTGGACAAAGGATATGAACAGACACTTCTCAAAAGAAGACATTCATGCAGCAAACAAACATACGAAAAAATGCTCATCATCACTCGCTATTAGAGAATTGCAAATCAAAACCACAATGAGATACTATCTCACACCAGTTAAAATGGCAATCATTAAAAAATCAGGAAACAACAGGTGCTGGAGAGGATGTGGAGAAATAGGAAAAATTTTACACTGTTGGTGGGACTGTAAACTATTTCAACCATTGTGGAAAACAGTGTGGCGATTCCTCAAGGATCTAGAACTAGAAATACCATTTGACCTAGCCATCCCATTACTGGGGATATACCCAAAGGATTTTAAGTCATGCTGCTATAAAGACACATGCACACGTATGTTTATTGCAGCACTATTCACAATAGCAAAGACTTGGAATCAACCCAAATGCCCCTCAGTGACAGACTGGATTAAGAAAATGTGGCACACATACACCATGGAATACTATGCAGCCATAAAAAAGGATGAGTTTGTGTCCTTTTTAGGGACATGGATGCAGCTGGAAACCATCATTCTCAGCAAACTATCACCAAAACAGAAAACCAAATACCGCATGTTCTCACTCATAGCTGGTAACTGAACAATGAGATCACTTGGACACAGGAAGGGGAGCATCACACACTAGGTCCTATTGTTGGGAGGGGTTGAGGGGAGGGATGGCATTAGGAGACATACCTAATGTAAATGACGAGTTAATGGGCACAGCACACCAACATGGCACATGTATATATATGTAACAAACCTTCACGTTGTGCACATGTACCCTAGAACTTAAAGTATAATAACAAAAAATAAAAAAGATCAATCAATTGGAAAATTGATAAATAATTGTGCTGGATCCATATATTAAATATTGCATAACAGAGAAGATGAATAAATCCAAGCTATAGATATCAATATGGGTGAACCTCACAAATTTAAAGTTGAACAAAAATAATTGCCAAAAATATATAAAGCACAATGTTTTAAATGTATAATTGTGTACATAATTGTATAATTGTATAAACCTTTAATCTATGTATAAGTACACATGTGTGTGGATAATCACTCTTACATTCATGGCAATAATAAAAAATTTCATAAAAGTGGTAGCCTCAGAATTTGAAGAAAGCATGATTCTATTAAAGAGTTATAATCGGCTTTAGTTGTATTCAGATTGATTTTTTTTAAGCTGGATAATTAGCATACAGATTTTTATTACCTTATTTTTTCTTTTGGAACACATGAAGTATTTCATACGTATTTCATTTATTTTTTAAATTAATTTTTTCAAATTTTTTTTTTAGACAGGGTCTTTCAGAGCCCTGGGTGGAGCACAATGATGTAATCATAACTCCTTGCAGCATCGAACTCCTCAGCTCAAGCAATTCTCCCACCTCAGCCTCCCAAGTAACTGGGACTACAGGCATGCTCCACCATGCCTATCTAATTTTTCCTTTTTTTTTTTTTTTTTTTTGGTAGACACTGGATCTCACTCTGTTGACCAGGCTGGGGTCAAAACTCCACTCCTGGTCTAAAATGATCTTCCCACCTCGGCCTCTCAAAGTGCTTGGATTACAAGTGTGAGCCACTTAGCTGGGCCGATAATGTATTTTAATAATAGATTTTAAATCTCTTGACTAAATTTTTGTAGCTTCACAAGTATTTGTGTGGTTTGAACATTAGTAAACAGTGTATTACCTTATGCATAAAATCCCTCATTAGTAGTTCTTCCTTTCAAGTTTGGGAATACTTGAATTAAATATGGAAGCTCCTTATTTAATTACCAATGAGTCAGTAATGTTATTAAGGATTTTCTACTCAATTTCAAATTGTAACTTTCAGAGTAATTCATGTGCAAAATATCAGAGTTAATAATTGAGAATTGGAGACAGGAGTAATCTCACCTAGGACGTAAAGAATGGTGACACAAATACAGTCTCTCTTTGTTATCCATTATCTGCATTTTGTCCTAGGAAGACCTACCCAGTTTTTCATGACCAAGATTTGTGATGTCACCTGAGTGTATACGCTGGTGTGTGTGTGCACAAACACGTGTGTGCAAATGTATGTGTATCCAGTGAAAAGTGCCTGATATAATTTTTAATTATAGAAATGAATCCAAAGCACAGAACATAAATTGTAATCAAATAGGGTAGTTTCTCTGGAACTAACTTGCATATTGATTAAAGACTCAAAGACATTGAGCTTTTGATCTAGAAATCCCTGCTTTGCCAATCTTAGAATGAAATGTAAACACTGCTGGATGGAGGTAAACACTGCTGAGATAACTCTAAATTAGCCTATAGAGAATATTTTTTTCTCCCTTCATTGAAGTTTAAGGTCAGATCTAAGCAAAAATTGCCTTGCAATAAAATGGGCTTGGGGAGAACAAAAATGTAGTCAGCCATAGATTTTCCAAATTCTAGACCTCCTTTGGTCACTGACCAGTTTTGTAACCTTATTTCTCTAGTCTTACTTTCTCATCTCATCTTTTCCCACTTGTATAAAATATCTGGCATTTTATGCATAATTATGTGATTCATGCTGATTATATTTACTTGTGGTAAATAGACCTGGAATGTTTAATAGAATTTGTTTCCCAAGGCAACCCATGACTTTACATGTGCCCCAGAATTTTCCTCTGAAATAATGAAAGCTTCATAGCATTACAAAAACTGAAACAAGGTGTTTTTTTCTGGTTTATTCTTGGTAGAAAAAAATAAAATAAAATTAGAATACTTGTGAACTGAAAGAATCAGGAAAGTACATGCAGATGTGCTTGCCCTAAAATGAAAACAAATTTTGAGGAGAAATGGAGAAGCAGCATGTAAGGTTTTACTGATGCTCGAACTTTTCTTCTTTGCTAGGACTATGCAATCTTTTTCTTAGAACCATATAACTAAAGGGATTTTATCAGACACTAGCAGAAGTGTACTTTAAGGAAATAAAACAATTATAAAACTCTACATGAAAAAGTGTTCGTATGTCAAAAATTATAAGTTAAGTAAGACTAGTTTACTTACAAATGCTGTATCATTTGATACATTGTTTAAGACCAAGCCTGGTGGCTCATCCCTGTAATTCCAGCATTTTGGGAGGCCAAGGCGAAAGGACTGCTTGAGCTCAGGAGTTGGAGACCAGCCTGGGTCACACAGGGAAACCTTGGCCTCTACTAAAAAAATAATAATAAGTTAAAAATCAGCTGGGTGTCGTGGTACTTACCTGTAGCTCCAGCTACTCAGGAGTCTGAGGCAGGATGATCGCTTGAACCCAGGAGTTCGAGGCTTCAGTGAGCTATGATGACACCACTGCACTCTAGCCTGGGCAACAGAGTGAGACCCTGTCTCTAAAATGTAAATAAATAAAAATAAAATGTAGTTCAACTTATGAAAATTATATCTTCATTTAAACTTTATTAAATATGTACTGGTTGTACAGCTTTGATTTAAAACTTATGTTAACACAACATCTTGCATACATAAAAATGATGTTAGATGTTACAGTGTTCTGTTTTTTCATTTTTAATTGAGGACTGTGTTGTAATCTACACAACCCAGAACCTCAATATTGGTCCTTGCAGATTAATACTCTGAAATGTACAATTCTGTCATTTGATAAAGTAGTGTAAGTGGACTCAGGGTGGATACAGAGTATAATAATGACATTAAAAATAATTTAATTGGTACCTTCATGAGAAAGGCCTGTAGACATTTTTTTTTTTAGGATAAGTCCACAATTAGTTTCCACATCTCATTATTAGCTTGAAGCAGTAAGCCCATTTCCCAAAATAGTCCAGAAGGAAAAATTTTCCTTTCTTTTCTTACCACCACTACCAAATTTCCAAAAAAAAAAAACAAAATTGAAAGTACAAGTTACGTTACAGTTTCAAATGCTCAATTACCTTCTAGACTGTTCTAATTCAGGGCATAGAATCCACTGTGTGCACAGTGGACTCAGGGTGGATATTTGGAAACTAATTCAGGGCATAGAATCCACCGTGTGCAGATCCCCACATTCAAGTCTGCTTCGATATCCTGCTCATTGGAACACTTCCACATCACTGTCCCTCTGGGGCCTCATCTGCTTACACTGCTGGCTATCTCAGTCCTCCCAGGTGTCAGCTGGGCTCCAGCAGAGCCCTCACTTCCTAGTCACAAGGGGACCTGCAGCAGCCCATGTGTCCAGACCTACGCTGAAGGGACGCAGAGGGGCTGTGGTTCTTCCCATCAT
This sequence comes from Papio anubis, assembly GCF_008728515.1. Taxonomy (NCBI): domain Eukaryota; kingdom Metazoa; phylum Chordata; class Mammalia; order Primates; family Cercopithecidae; genus Papio; species Papio anubis. Next base: position 44,908,289 of record NC_044980.1, on the reverse strand, counting down.
GTCCATACTCAGATGAAGTTCTGTAGAATGCCTGAGACAGAACTTCCCGAGCAGCTAATGACACAACTCAGAAGTGTGGGGCGTGATGCCTCATTGTTCAGCAGTGAGAGACAGAAGAAAGAGGTTGACAAATCTAGTTTCTCAGAAAGAAGCATTTAATAGTGAAAACTAAAAATAAAAGTCTACACCCCCCCAACAGACTGAATGGACAGTTTCTTGGCCAAGGTGGACTCCAGAGAAACCTTGAAAACTGAGTTCTTAGCCATGACGGAATAGGAGGTTGGACACAACTCATTAGACCCCCTCCCTTACTAACGGCTAACCACCACTAGGCTTTCTTTCCTAGGGGCTAAAAAGAAACCAGCCCTCTCAAAGGACTCCACCGCAGATATAAACCAACTACCCGAAAAAAGACCACCGACCCCAGAGTAGTCCTGACCAGTCTACGGAGAATGGGCAGGAAGGATTTTCATGTCCTCTGCTTCATCTTTTGGCATCAGAGGGCTGAAAATTCTACCCACGGATCATGCTAATGCTGCTGTTTTTTCGTACGTGGGACCCATGAGGGCAGAGATGCTCAATTGCACGTGAGCATAGTTCTCCTTTCACAAATATACATGACTCCCCACATACCTTATGGAATGTGTACATTTGCCACCCTGCCCAATACAGATTCCTGTTCCAGTTTTCCCTCCCTGGAAGTGTCTGTTTCTGGTTTCTGGCTATAGGCTACAATTCCCAGCATGTCAGAATGGCACCACGAAGGCTGCAGCCCTTTATGAGAAATAAAGCTCTCCTTTCCAAGGAGAAACCTTGTCATTCTTCAGCTGACTTAGGAATATTAGCCATATCTCTGGTGGTGGTGAGAAGATATGGTGGATCCCTGCACCATTCTCCCTCAGACCCAAGTTGTTTTTTTTTTGTTTTTTTGTTTTTGTTTTTTTTTTTTTACCATAGGGAAAGGGTACACGTGCTTCAAAAGGAATTTGTAAGACAATTGAAGTAATTTGCTCAAGGACAGAATTTGTGGTAAGTCAACACCTCTGAGTAGTATTCAAGATGGAGTTGCTTTACCTTCACACAAATTTAGACCAATGAGAAAAATAAAAAAGCCCGCAGATAAATTCCTGTCCTGTCTTTCTATCTCACACTTTTCTGAGTAGCAGGGGTTACCTTACAACCTGCTTGGAATACGTCGTTAGTGTTAGTGAGGAAGCAAAAGGTGCTTTGTTCTAAAGCTGTGGATTCCTGGACGATGCGCTACCTTTTCTCCTTCCCTGAATGACTTCTTTTCCCTCACTGTTGCTACCCTAGCATTGCTTTTTCAAGAAAGTATTAGGACTTAAGCTTTGACCCAGGCTATATGTTTTTAGGGAAATTTAAAACATTCACTTTAGGCATAGGTAATCTTAAACATATAAGAAATCTAAAATATGAGAATAATTAAAAGTTTTTCAGTATAATTTTCCCTGAATATCCATAGTTTTCACTCCTTAACAATACCCCAAATTAAAAAAATATATATAAGGCAAAAGTTTCCTTAATGCCAATCAATTAATCTAGTTCTGAAGAAAGCTTTATTTTTCTCATAGCTCTGTACCATATAATATAAAATGCTACCAATTAAAAAAAATCGTAGTGAGAACTGCTGAAAAATAAAATAATAAGTCAGTATTTTAAAAGAAACACAGGAAACATTTTATTTAGTTTACTATGGGGAAAAGATCCTATAAACAATAATGATAAATGTTAACAGAAACAAATCCATTCACTGTTTTTTAAAACAAATTTTATTGAGGTGTAATATTCATATAAGAAAATGTACCCATTTTTTAAAATGTACCCACTTTACAGTTTAATGAGTACTGACAAATACCTAAATACATGTAACCACCATCACAATCAAGATTTAGAATATTTGCATCACCCCAAATAGTTCCCTTGTGACCTTTTGCAGTAACATTTTCCTACCCTTATACCCAGGCAACTGCTGGCCTCATCAGCTTTCACTTCCTGTCACTACACAGTTTTGTCCATTCTAGAATTTCGCAGAAATATAATCATCACACACACGTTATGTATGTATGACATGTTATGTATATGTGTACATGTTGTGTATATATCTGCTGTTTCTCTCAGCATATGTTTTTGAGACTCATCCATATAGTTGTATGTATGAGCTTGTCCTACTAATATACTATATACCTAATATACTATATACCTAATATACTATATACCTAATATACTATTGTATTCATGTACCACATGTTGATGCACATTTGCATTACTTCTCGTTTTTGGCTCTTACCAATGCTATGAACATTCGTGTGCAAGCTTTTCTGTATATATATATGTATTTTTACTTATTTTGGGCAAATATGTAGTAGTGGAATTGCTGTATCATAAGGTAAGTGTATGTTTACTGTTACAAGCAACTGCCACATTATTTTCTAAAGTAGTTGTACCCACAAGGAATGTTCAAGAGTTCCAGTTGTTCCACATCTTTCCCAACACGACATTGTTAGTTTTTATAGCAGTATCTATTTATATGGGTAGTGTTACCTCCTGGTAGTCTTATTTTGTATTTTCTTTCTGAATAATGATGTTGAGCATCTTTTCATATGCTATTGGCCATCTTGTATCTTTTTCGTGAAGGGTCTGTTCAAATCTTTTATCCTTTTTTTTATTGGTGTGTTTGTCTTTTTATTCACTTTTAAACAATAGAAAACCATCAGAATCTACTGGGCATCTTGTAGTCTGTAAATATACCAGGAAATTTTAGTTAAATTTATTAAATAAATTGTTGGCAATAATTTGCTACCTCATTTTCTGCTGCTATCCTCCTTTTTCAGGAAGCTTCATCTATTTTAGCTTTCTATCCATTTTTGGAACAGGCCCAGTCTTTCTCCCCACTTCACATTGCTCTTACAATTAGCTGTGCCTAGAATCCTTCCTCCCTATCCCCTGGCTCCTTCTCATCTTTCTAGGCTCAGTTCCAATGTCATATCCTCAAAGGTACCTTCCCTGAGCACCAAAACTAAAATAAAGCCTTTTACACCATTTCTATTCATGGCACTCTGTTCCATCACTTCTCACAATCTGCAGTAATATATTTTTATTTGCTTACTTGTGTATTGCTGCATGAGAGCAGAGATTATACTCAGCCTGTTTTCCAAGGAATCTCCAGCACATTGCACAGTGCAAAGTTCACAATTAGTGTTGAATAAATATTTGTCACTGAATGAATTAACACCTCAATTCTCTATGAGTTATTAAATTGGAGGGTGGGTAGGTTTAGAAAAATCATTCCTTATAGTTCTTTTGTAGTTTTTCACAACTATGAGGAATTCACAAATGCAGATAACCTTGTAATTATGTCTTACCTTCTTATTCATCAGGAGATTCTTGTAGTAGAAGAGGCTTCATAAGCCTTCCTAGATAACTCTATGCAAAAATGAGCATTCCAAGGAGCCATATAGATTTGTCCTTGGCTTTTTTGGAACTCCATATCAATGTTGAAACTTTTTAGAAGTTTACAACTTTGGGAACTCTTCTAGAGGGAGTTTTGGAATAACAAGGTTAGCCTAGGTTTACTGGGCTACTACTGGGCTCATTAGGAGACTAGGCAGATTCCATAATGAAGAAAGCATGCCCGGTAGAAGACAATGAGGAGTGGTGGGTAGCTTGGTGAGCACCAGCGCAAGTGTTGTCATGCAGAAATGCACGATCAATTTTTCCTAATCTTTGGATTTGTTAATGAGTAAATGAATAAAGATCTTGGTTTACACTTAGTAATCATATAAATACTGGCAAGTTGTTTAATCTGTATGTACCTTAGTTTCTTTTTTTTTTAATGTGTCATTAATAATTAATTTATAAGCTGTTTTCTGGATTAAAGAAAATACTGGTAGAACACCTGATATATATTAGAAGCTTTATTTTGTTGTTTGTTACATTTCAAAAGTCTTCAGAGTATATGTGTTAGAAAACAAGCATTTTCTAAACACATACTGTATTCCATTCTCTATTCAAAGTACATACTTAACAAATGCTCACTGATAGCAATAAAAGCTTAATGTGGTGGGAAAAAAATAAGGAGCAATTATATAACCTAGAGTCTGCAGCAACAAACAAAAGAAAAAATCTAAGAGAAAGAAAGAAGGAAACAAAGAAACAAAGGAAGAGAAAGAAGGAAGGAAGAAGGAAGGAAGGAAGGGAGGGAGGGAGGGAGGGAGGGAGGGAGGGAGGAAGGAAAAAAGGGAGAGAGAGAAGGGAGGGAGGGAGAGAGAGGGAGAGAGGGAGGAAGAGGGAAGGAAGGGAGGAAGGATGGAAGGAAGGAAGGAAGGAAGGAAAGAAGGAAGGAAGGAAGGAAAGGAGAAAGGAAGGAAAGAAGGAAGGGAGGGAGGGAGGGAGGGAGGAAGGAAAAAAGGGAGAGAGAGAGGGAAGGGAGGGAGGGAGAGAGAGAGGGAGGGAGGAAGAGAGAGTGGGAGGGAGAGAGAGGGAGGGAGGAAGGAGGGAAGGAAGGAAGGGAGGGAGGAAGGAAGGAAGGGAAGGAAGGAAGGAAGGAAGGAAGGAAGGAAGAAAGAAAGAAAGAAAGACAGAAAGAAAGAAAGAAAGAAAGAAAGAAAGAAAGAAAGAAAGAAAGAAAGAAAGAAAGAAAAAAGGAAGAGGAAGGAAGGAAGGGAGGGAGAGAAGGAAGAAAGGAAGGAAAGAAAGAGGAAGACAACGAGACATATAATAATTCAAAGAAAAAATTACTTTTTTGCCACAGTCAATAGAGCAGATACTCAGACACACTTAAAATATAATTATTTTAAGATATTAAACATTCTCCAAAGAATAAGAAGGTTATGTAATTTGTGCTTGATAAAAAACAAAGACTGTGTATCATTTATTTGGCAATATCATGGTATTAGATATCTACACATATTTTAAAGACATTCGAATGTTACACTGTGAATTTAAAAAAAAAAAACAGAGGGGGCGGAGCAAGATGGCCGAATAGGAACAGCTCCAGTCTCCAACTCCCAGCGCGAGCGACACAGAAGACTGGTGATTTCTGCATTTTCAACTGAGGTACTGGGTTCATCTCACTAGGGAGTGCCGGACAATCGGTGCTGGTCAGCTGCTGCAGCCTGACCAGAGAGAGCTGAAGCAGGGCGAGGCATTGCCTCACCTGGGAAGCGCAAGGGGAAAGGGGATACCTTTTCCTAGCCAGGGGAACTGAGACACACAACACCTGGAAAATTGGGTAACTCCCACCCCAATACTGCGCTTTAAGCAAACAGGCACACCAGGAGATTAGATCCCACACCTGACCAGGAGGGTCCCACGCCCATGGAGCCTCCCTCATTGCTAGCAGAGCAATCTGCGATCTCGCTGCAAGGCAGCAGTGAGGCTGGGGGAGGGGCACCCACCATTGCTGAGGCTTAAGTAGGTAAACAAAGCCACTGGGAAGCTCCAACTGGGTGGAGCTCACAGCAGCTCAAGGAAACCTGCCTGTCTCGGTAGACTCCACCTCTGGGGACAGGGCATAGTAAACAACCACAAAAGCAGCAGAAACCTCTGCAGACGCAAACGACTCTGTCTGACAGCTTTAAAGAGAGCAGTGGATCTCCCAACACGGAGGTTGAGATCTGAGAAGGGACAGACTACCTGCTCAAGTGGGTCCCTGACCCCTGAGTAGTCTAACTGGGAGACATCACACTGCGGGGCAGTCTGACACCCCACACACCTCACGGGTAGAGTACACCCCTGAAGGAAGCCTCCAGGGCAAGAATCGAACAGGGACACTTCGCTGTTCAGCAATATTCTATCTTCTGCAGCCTCTGCTGCTGATACCCAAGCAAACAGGGTCTGGAGTGGACCCCTCAAGCAATCTCCAACAGACCTACAGCTGAGGTCCTGACTGTTAGAAGGAAAACATCAAACAGGAAGGACACCTACACTGCAAAGCCCCCATCGATGCGTCTATCATCATCAAGACCAGAGGCAGATAAAACCACAAAGATGGGGGAAAAACCAGGGCAGAAAAGCTGGAAACTCAAAAATAGGCATCTCCCGGCAAAGGAAGCAGCTCATCGCCAGCAACGGATCAAAGCTTGATGGAGAATGACTTTGACGAGATGAGACAAGAAGGCTTCCAGTCCATCAAACTCTCAGCAGGCTAAAAAAGGAGGAATTATGTACCAAAGCATAAAGAAACTAAAATCTTGAAAAAAAGTGGAAGGAATTGATGGCTAGATTAATTAATGCAGAAGGTCATAAATGAAATGAAAGAGATGAAAACCATGGAAAGGCACGAGAAATAAGTGACAAATGCACAAGCTTCAGTAGCTTAACTCAATCAACTGGAAGAAAGAGTATCAGCGATTGAGGATCAAATGAACAAAATGAAGTGAGAAGAGAAATCAAAAAGAAAAAAAAAAGAAAGAAAAAAGAAATGAACAAAGCCTGCAAGAGGTATGGGATTATGTAAAAGACCAAATCTACATCTGATTGGGGTGCCTGAAAGTGAGGGAAAATGAACCAAGTTGGAAACACTCTGTAGGATATCATCAGGAGAACTTCCCCAACCCTGTAGTAGGGCAGGCCAACATTCAAAGCCAGGAAATACAGAGAATGCCACAAAGATACTCCTCGAGAAGAGCAACTCCAAGACACACAATTGCCAGATTCACCAAAGTTGAAATGAAGGAAAAAATCTTAAGGGCAGCCAGAGAGAAAGGTTGGGTTACACACAAAGGGAAGCCCATCAGCCTAACAGCAGATCTCTCGGCAGAAACTCTCCAAGCCAGAAGAGAGTGGGGGCCAATATTCAACATTCATAAAGAAAAGAATTTTCAACCCAGAATTCCATATCCAGCCAAACTAAGTTTCATAAGTGAAGGAGAAATAAAATCCTTTACAGATAAGCAAATGCTTAGAGATTTTGTCACCACTAGGCCTGCCTTACAAGAGACCCCAAAGGAAGCACTCAACATGGAAAGGAACAACCGATACCAGCCATTGCAAAAACATGCCAAAATGTAAAAACCATTTAGGCTAGGAAGAAACTGCATCAACTAACGAGCAAAATAACCAGTTAATATCATAATGACAGGATCAAGTTCACACATAACAATATTAACCTTAAATGTAAATGGACTAAATGCTCCAATGAAAACACACAGACTGGCAAACTGGATAAAGAGTCAAGACCCATCAGTCTGCTGTATTCAGGAGACCCATCTCACACGCAGAGACATACATAGGCTCAAAATAAAGGGATGGAGGAAAATTTATCAAGCAAATGGAGAACAAAAAAAAGCAGGGGTTGCAATACTAGTCTCTGATAAAACACACTTTAAACCATCAAAGATCAAAAGAGACAAAGAAGGCCATTACATAATGGTAAAAGGATCAATTCAACAGGAAGAGCTAACTATCCTAAATATATATGCACCCAAAACAGGAGCATGCAGATTCATAAAGCAAGTCCTTAGAGACTTACAAAGAGACTTAGACTCCCATACAATAATAATGGGAGATTTCAACACTCCACTGTCAACATTAGACAGATCAACGAGACAGAAAGTTAACAAGGATATCCAGGAATTGAACTCAGCTCTGCAGCAAGCAGACCTAATAGACATCTATAGAACTCTCCACCCCAAATCAACAGAATATACATTTTTCTCA